>NC_080695.1:64049881-64351478 GCF_030445035.2 Dasypus novemcinctus
GGCTCTTCTAACTCTGCCTATCATGCCAGGAAAGAGGAAAAGTCCCTGTCTATGTAGGTGGTTGCATGATTTAGACAACTTCAGAGCATGGGCTCCTTTCCAAGGAGGTTGGTCCAGGATGCTCTGAGATTCACTCTTCCCCCACGTAGCTTGTCCTGCATAGAAACAGGGTCTTGCCATAATCAGTTCCTCCCTTTTAAGCCCGCTGAACATCCAGCCAATTGACTCAAAGCTGTTTACAATGAACAGATGTACAGAATCTTCCTCCTGGGCTTGACACCTCCTAGACAGCCTAACACGAGCACCAATGTGCACTCCCACCACCACTAAGGGAGAAGGCCAGAGCTCAAAGAAGCCATTTATTTCACATTAGAACTGAGTTTCTCCCACGGGTTTGGCTTTTGTCTTCAGCCTTACAAAAATGCTGCCTCCTCTTATCTGTGGGTTGTTCTTAGCTTTTGTTTCCTCTCCAAAATGCTTTCTCTCCCATTTAGAAAAAAAAATGTTCATTGTCACCAAAAGAGCTGCCTCAGTTGTCTCCTGAGATGTGAGGGATGAGAGACAGAGTGAAGCCAAAGACCAGGACGCTGAAAAGCATGGCAGCCTTCTGGTGAGATCAGATGAAGGGAGCCTAGAAACAGAATGACAGAGAAGCTGCTGGCTAGCCCACAGTTGGTGACAACAGGAGTCAGAACATTGAGGGACTAGAGCCAGACTCCAGGAGACCAAGAAGGACAGTAGAGGCCACACTCCCTTGAGAGCGGTTGAGTGGGTAAGCCCCCTTTGGGGCAGTAGAGCACATTATCTAGAACAGCACACTGAGATGCCAATGCAAAGTTTATCTGACCTCTGAACCTGCTATGAGGATGAGAGGGCATCCTATTCCCACAACCCATAAAATGTAGCTGGAACCCATGAAAAATAGAGAGAGGGAAAGAAAGAGAAAACTCTTCAAGGAGGAAAGAAACACTAGCCCCAAGATTTAGCTCCCGAGGTCAGGTTTGGGCTGCTTATTCAATCAGGAAGTGAATGTGGTTTTCCAGAACATACCTTCCATAGTAAAAGGCAGCATGACTTCCTTGAAGCTTTGACAAAATGGGTACCCCATGCTCATGATGTAAGGAGAGAGGTAAGGTCAGAGTAAAGAAGGACAGGAAAGGACTCAGACATTGCTGAGAATCTACTGTGTCAGGTGCTTCAATTTGCATCATTTTATCTTGTCCTCATCCCCACCTTAGCAAGATATAAATCTCTTTCACAGGTGTGGAAATTAAGGCTCAAAAAAGATGGAGTGTCTTATCCAAGGCCCCAGAGCTACCAAGTGATAGATCTGGGGTTCACATCAGGTAGACTGCAGACCCCCGACTCTTCTCACTAGTCTATAATATGCACCCACCTCACCCCCCAACTCCTCAGCCCAGCCAGAAGATGCCTCTGCTCAATGGGAGAAGGCTGAGAAAAAGCCTGGTGCACAGCCTTGGTCCATCCCTTGGACTCCTTTCCATGGCTCCTGTCACGTTAGTCCCAGGGCAAGCCAGGAACTAGGGAAAGCAGTTGGCTACCATCCTCCCATCTCTTGATGGACAGCTAAGCTTCCCACCACTTTCTGTGGGCCTTCTCCAGCTTAAGAGAGCACCAGCTCACTCCAGCAAGCAGGGAATCATTGCTCAGAGGTGGAAGGGGTGAAGGACAGTTGTCAGTCTCCAGGGGTGGGTGAGGAAGCTCATTCAAATAAAATTTTTAATTTAGAGAAAATTGTTCTTTTTTTAAGACTATTTACATAATTCTAACACCAAGAAGAAAAGCCCCAAATCACTGTGACTTGTGATCTCTGTCCCCTCTTCCCCTCTCCTAGCCCCAGCTTTGGCTGCCATACTCAAAGGATACAGCTGGATAATGAACTGATTTTCACTGATTTTCACCCACAACGGCAGCAGCAGCCATCTAACTGGGCATAAGATTGTTCTATTACTAAATTGTGTTGTGGGGCAGAGGTTAATGTAAAAGGTTACATACATGGCACATTTTTGTGACTTCAACACCCATCGTCAGGATATTCCAGCAGCCCTTTGAGCAATGGTAAGGAAGCATCATTTTGTGGCAGGGCAACACAGGACATGGAGAAAGCAATAGAATACATGGAGGCAGGAAGGTGGAAAGGGCATGGTGCTGGGGCCTCCAGAGAGCCTTAACCTTGCAACTGGGGCTGAGAGGGATGGAGGGAGTCATGTTCAGATCACAACTGTGGGCTTTCCTGTTTACCCTCCCTTGGCAGCTGGCACAGTGACTGTCTTTGGAGAAGGATAAGAGAAGCCCAGTCATGCAAAGGGACTGATGCTGTTACAGTTCCATGAGCATCCCTGCATCCCTGCAGGCTAAAGCTCATCCCCACCACGCAGGACTGGTGAAGGCGCCATTATCAGAAACTGCAGTTAATCATATGTTCTCTCCACCTAGCAGTAGTGTTTTTACAAACTCCCTCTTGGGCTGGGATGGGTCCCAATGACATCTGGGGGAATGAGGTCTTTATTGATTGGCTTCCTTTGGGTATGGAGTCCCAGAAGCAGGGGTTAGGAGAGGGGACAGATACCACAAGTCACAGTGTCATAGGTGCCCTTTTTCTGACTCATGTAGGCTGAATCAGGAGCTCTTCTCTTGATATGAAAGAAACAGTTACTTTTAAGAAATGAAGAAGGTGAGGAGTGAGGGACAATTGACCTGTAGATGGAGAGGTTCTATCTGAGCCCCACCTGGGTCCTTAAGTCATTCAGCTCCCTGGATGGATTTCAAGGCATCCTCACCGTGTAGTCAAAACCCTAGTACCCAACCCTAGTTAGGCTGAACAAACCCCCAAACAATAAAGACTACATTGAGTGGGGAAATCCAAAAGTGTAGTTCCAGCCCTGTGGCTCTGCTTTTCTGTGTAATTTGCCATCATTCTCAGGCTACTATACCAATGTGGGGGCAAGACCAGTTTCCTACAGCTCCTCTTACTGTTCCATCATTCAAAAAAAAGTCTGATTGACCTTGCATGGGTTTCATGCCTCTCCTCAGACTAGTCATTGTTTTCAGGGAGAAAGAATCTTCTGATCGGCTTGCTTGGGTCATGATCCTTGATTGAGAGCTTTATCAGATGGGTAGGGGAAATCCCTAAAAAGAATTAAAGATAGTAGGTGGGGCTTTTCTGCTGATTTAGGGAATGTGTGTTTATCCTCAGTTGACTTTTTGGTATCCAAACTCCAAAGACGAGGCTGGGAAATTTTAATGAAAGCATCCGTTGGTGACATGGCTGTTGAAAGGGTCAATTCAGTATCCTTCCCTGACCATTTGGAGGCACTGAGACCCTTCGAGTTGCATGCGTATCAGTTTGCTCCCTTTTCTCAAACTCCATGTATGACTCTGTGCAAGGGCGTTAAATAATCCTGGGCCAGAGAGATACACTTGATGGGTTACAACTGGTCTCATGCATTTAAGAAGTATTTTCAGGATTCAAATTGGACTGCACTATTTCTCCAGGACTCATAAGAGAAGGAAATAACTCAGCTTTGCAGGTAAGTTCAGGTGAGAACTGGTTTCCTGCCTATTGCCTCTGCTGATGGTGTTTTTGTTGCTTCCCCCACAGGGCATTTATAGCTGCATCCATGGGGTGCACATTGAAGAGAAGAAGAAGTCTCCAGACTTCAGTCTGACCGGTTCCCAGAGCAACATGTTAAAACTTCTTCGGTCAGCCAAAAACATATCCAACATGTCCAACATGAACTCCTCAAGAATGGATTCACCCAAAAGAGCTGCCGACTTCATCCAAAGAGGTTCCCTTATCATGGACATGGTGTCAGATAAGGGAAATTTGATATACTCAGACAACAGATCATTTCAGGGGAAAGACAGCATTTTTGGGGACAACATGAATGAACTCCAAACATTTGTCACCAACAGACACAAGGACAGCCTCAGTAATTATGTGTTCCAGGGACAGCACCCACTTACTCTCAACGAGTCCAACCCCAACACAGTGGAGGTGGCTGTGAGCACAGAATCCAAAGGGAACTCCAGACCCCGGCAGCTTTGGAAGAAATCCATGGAGTCTCTGCGCCAGGACTCACTGAGCCAGAATCCAGTCTCTCAGAGGGACAATGGGACAGTCGAGAATAGAACCCATTCCCTAAAGAGTCCCAGGTACCTCCCAGAAGAAGTGGCCCATTCGGACATTTCTGAAAGTTCGAGTCGGGCCACGTGCCACAGGGAAACCGATAACAGTAAAAACCACAAAACCAAGGACAACTTCAAAAGGTCAATGGCCTCCAAGCACCCCAAGGACTGCAGTGAGGTAGAACGCACCTACCTGAAAACCAAAGGGAGCTCCCCCAGGGACAAGATCTACACTATCGATGGGGAGAAGGAGCCCAGCTTCCACTTAGACTCTTCCCAGTTCATTGAAAACGTGGCCGTGCCCGAGAACGTGGACTTCCCAGATGCCTACCAGGACCACAATGAAAACCTCCGCAAGGGGGACTCCACGCTCCCGCTGAACAGGAACCCCCCGCACAACGAGGATGGGCTTCCCAACAATGACCAGTATAAACTCTACTCCAAGCACTTCACCTGGAAAGACAAGAGCTCCCCGCACAGCGAGGGCAGCGACCGCTATCGGCAGAACTCCACGCACTGCAGGAGCTGCCTCTCCAACCTGCCTACCTATTCAGGCCACTTCACCACCAGGTCCCCGTTCAAGTGTGATGCCTGCCTGAGGATGGGCAACCTCTATGACATCGATGAAGACCAGATGCTTCAGGAGACAGGTAACCCAACCACCCCGGAGGAAGTCTACCAGCAGGACTGGGCACAGAACAATGCCCTCCAGTTCCAAAAGAACAAGCTACGGATTAGCCGTCAGCATTCCTACGACAACATCCTCGACAAACCTAGGGAGATAGACCTTGGCCGGCCCTCCCGGAGCATAAGCCTCAAAGACCGGGAACGGCTTCTGGAGGGAAATTTGTATGGGAGCCTGTTTAGTGTCCCCTCAAGCAAACTCTTGGGAAATAAAAGCTCATTTTTCCCCCAGGGTCTGGAGGACAGCAAGAGGAGCAAGTCTCTCTTGCCAGACCACTCCTCCGATAACCCTTTCCTCCATTCCTATGGGGATGACCAACGCTTAGTTATTGGGAGATGCCCCTCGGACCCTTATAAACACTCGTTGCCCTCCCAGGCAATGAATGACAGCTATCTTCGATCATCCTTGAGGTCAACAGCATCATACTGTTCCAGGGACAGTCGGGGCCACAGTGACGTGTATATTTCAGAGCATGTTATGCCTTATGCTGCAAATAAGAATAATATGTACTCTACCCCCAGGGTTTTAAATTCCTGCAGCAATAGACGTGTGTATAAGAAAATGCCTAGTATTGAATCTGATGTTTAAAACCTTCCATTAATGTTTTATCTATAGGGAAACATACGTAATGGCCAACGTTCTGGAGGGTAAATGTTGGATGTCCAATAGCGCCCTGCAAAGAAGACGAGGATTTAGGGAGGTAATTTTTTTGTTGGCTCTTTTGCACATGGCTCCATGCCATAGTCTTCCACTCAAGGAATCTTGTGAGGTGTGTGCTGAGCACAACAGATACCAGACAGGTGAAGGTCCTTAACAACAGCAACAACAAAAATTATGGGGGGGAGGGGTCAAGTCTTTTGGACATGCCCACTAGGTACGTTGGCAATAATGTTCATTGGATGCCAATGGCGATGTTATGATTTCCTATATTCTGAACTCCATTAAGGTCAGTCCACCATGTAATTTCCTCATCAGAAGCGCCTAACAGTTTCTCTAATACAGAATAAGCAATATGGTATGCATGTAAATCTGACACAGACGAAATAAAACAGTTAAGAATGCATTTGCACTGTAGCGGGATTGACATGTGCAAGAGATTAGGAAGTTTGGCTTGTAAAAGTTTCAGCTTTATTGTTATGCCTTCCTCACCTCCCAGGCTCAACCCCAGAACTCCAGGCTCCCCCCAAAGAATAGCCAATCAGTGTGTTAGCTGTAATGATACTGCCTTCATTGTAGTCCATTTCAAAGACACACCTGGAGTAAAAGGCCAGAGGGGCCCTCAGGTGGAGAGCTACAAGAATCTCTCTGGATGTTGATTTGTGTGTTTCACAGACACGTCTCTCATCCTCGGCTTTGATAGTCTTGTTCGTGGCTGCCTAGACTAACACATTTATGTCTTTGATATCTCAGTGTGGATCTTCTGTCTGTGACATAGTGGCCATTGTAGTTTAATCCGAAGACTCCCGTGTAAGTAAGCTTGCATTCCCCCTTCTGGTGATGACTCAGGGTTGTATAGTATCTGTTACACTTCCCCCCTCCAGAGTAATCATAGCTCATGGAGTCCGTGTACAGCCGTGGTGGCATGTCTCATTGACCGTGTGTTGCCATTCCCAGAGTTGTTAATGTGGTGACACGCACCGACAGCCGTATGTGTACTGTAATCTCTATGAAGTGCAATGCCACCTGCCTGCGGAAGGTTAGCATGGTTTTAGGGTCATCTCCCTTAATGTCATGAAATTCAGTTAGACACTCATTTCTACTCCCATATCATCAAATCACAAGCCTCCAAAGCAGAGGAGACATTCGTGCATTTACCCTGAGCATACTTCAAACTGTGGATGAAGTTCAGTGGGCAAGTGGTTTCTCTCTTCTGAAATATCTGCAGCATTGGAGGAGACTGCTTCCCTCACACCAACTGAGAGGTATGAAAAGTTCCTCAAGGCATTTGTCATTTCTGAGTCACCTACATTATTCCGTTTTTATTCTGCTCAAACCCATGTCTATATTATATAAGGTGAAACCCATTAAAAAACAAACTTAGGGCCAAGAGGGAAAATCTTCATGCATGGAAAGTTCTGAGCTCCATGCCAGGCACACACAAAGTGCCCCAAAACAGGAATAGTTGTGTTGTTATGACTCTGTATCAATCAGACATGGATTTTCTAGGTTAAAAATTAAATGGTAAAAAAGTCACCATCAGGATCAAGTAAACATTTTATATAGTTCTAGTCTATTAATTTGTGCATCTTAAATACATTAATAATCATGAACTATTTGGGATAACTTGCCTTCACATTTTGGAAAGGACCACTGATCTTTGTTGGTGACATCATGCAAAAACCCAAAGCTAATGTAAACCAGCCTGTCTATTTCCTGGTTTCCTCCTGCAGTTGGCTTTGAGGTTCTTGGAGAACGAGACAAAAGTGGCAAGTTGAAAAGTTATCCTGGTTCTTTTTGCTACAGTGCATTCAGTTTTGTGGGCAGGCTCTAGGGATGATTCTCATAGACCTTGAGGCAGCTTGGAGCTTGTATGACAGCATATTTGGGAAAGTGCACCCAACTTACAATATTTCTATTGAGATGAAGAGTGATGGTAGTCAATTTCAGAGTCAGTGGTAAAGATGAAGAGGGAGGCAGTGGGTGAGGCCTTCTTTGCATCACCCTGAAGGTTGAAAGGCAGAAGGAGATGACTGCAGGATGGTGACAAATATACTAGAAAAATCCCTTTGAGTTTTTGGATGCCACTGCTTTGCTACCCCAAATTCCAACAATGGAGAAGCCCAAAGTGAAGGACCTGGAGCAGAGAGCGCTCACCCCAGGGTCTGCTTCAGGCACATCTGTTACTGTATATTCTTGTAGAACTTCTGCCTTTCCATTGCATTCCATGCTTATGGCCCCCCAGCCAGGGTCATCTCCATTCCCTCAAAAGACTGACATGTCTTACCCTGAAATGAGTTAGGAAGTCTCCCCAGAACACAGAGCAGTTGTATGTCACCCATGCAGAGAGGTTTTCTGTCTTTCTCTGGTATCCTCAAAACCCAGGTTGCTGCCAAACATGACAGAAATCTCCAGGGAGGTACAAATCACAGTTGGATTGACTCTAGAGAGCAAAAAGCCTTCCCCTAATAACAGCATTATTTCTGCTCTTCTAACCCCTCATTCTCTGGACAAAGAAACCAAAAATGTGGCTTTTCGAAGAACCAATAGGAATGGAGTAAGAAAGTATATAATTCTTTTTAATATCCAACATGTTTTTCTAAAAGAAATCAGAAATTAGATGCTATATAATGAATGCATGAGTCCTCTTTCCACAAACTCAATTGGCTCTTAATAGTTATGCCATGATCCCACTTGTAATAAAACCAACCATTGATCAGGTGGTCAGTTTCCAAGTAAAGGATAATCATGCAGAGCTAATCAGAGCTAATCCAAGTCAGCTCAGCTCCTTGGAAAACAAAATCAGGAATATAATTCCCAAAAGTTAGCGGTAGCTATAGGTTGCTGGGTGGTAAGAATGAAATAGGAAACCCTGAGGTATGGGTCCTTTACAGAGGCATCCTGTGCCACATCCCAGCCCTGGGATCTTAGGTCTGTGGGTTCTATAGAACAGAGTCTCTGAACCCAAATCTGTGCATGACTTCCACCTGGTTCAAGTCAGGGCTGTCATCCATAATGAATTTTGTTGCACTCTAAATGGTTTTCCTCACTTGAGAAAGACCCATCAAGTCTAATAGATGCAACTGGTTGCAAATGGTTAGGTTTCTATCCATGGGTAATAGCATCCACATACAACCAACTTAAAGCATTTGATGTAAGGAGAAGGTCTTCTAGGGCAGTGGTTCTTAACCAGGGGTCCAAGGACCCCCAACAGGTCGTGGAAAGATTTTAGGAAGTCCATGAGCTTGAATTGAAAAAAGTGAACTTATTATTTTTATTTTCTCTGGCCTCTAACTGAAATCTAGCATTTCCTTTACCTATGAATGAATGCAATAAATAAATTACAGTAGGATTCATTTCACCTGACTGGCAAAGGGGTCCATGGAACAGAATAGGCTAAGAACTCCTGTTCTAGGTCATGATCTGTGCTCTGGGAATTCTTTGGATTCCTGGAAAAATAATTCTCATAATCATTGTACCCGTAGGTTCCCAGGCCGCTGCTGGTTTCAATGTTCTGTCAAGGCAAGACCCTCCTGGGCTTATTTTTCTGCCAATGAGACCTCTTCAGAGGTGTGGAGGAGTGGGGCTTCAAATACCACTAGTCATTACCTTCTTGACCTCTTGAAGATCTTGCTGCATCATTTCAGCTAGGGGCATGGCTGGGTACCACATGGACGGCACTTTGTTTTCTCTTCCATCTTTCAAAGGGTACCTGGGAAGTGTTCATACTTAGCTTTTCTGCCAAAAGCATTAAAATTCACCCAATGCAGCAAAATCAGTCAAATCAATTCATGCCTATTTTCTGGGGAGAAAAAAGAAAATTACACCTTGTTTATAAATGAAATAGTTTCACTTAAATGGGACTCCAGCCAAAGCGCTTAATTAGTCAAAAGCTCCACGGCAGTCATGCAATCACACATTGTTTATTCTATTTGATATGTCTACCACTGATGTGTATTTAATATTCTGCATCCTTCTCAGGAAATGACAAATGCCCTGAATTCTTTGCAAATAGAATTGCTAATGAAAAAAAAAAAGTTGGTGTTAATTAAATGGTGATTAAAAATTTATCTCCTTTAAACCTAAAAAGTGCAGCTTTAATAATCAGTTGCCATATAAATTAATACCTTGCACTGAAATCCCTTATGGTTGAAGACCTAAATAAATACTAATTTGAGAAACCTAAATATCTTCTAGAGGAGCTGAATATACTCGTCAACATTAGCACATCCCTGTGCCGTTTCTCTGTGCATAGCTGTTGTGCATGAATTCTTGCAAAGGGGACATGAATTGTTTCTGAAATGGAGTCTATTTGTGTTAAGTGTGGCTACAGTAGACATAATCGAACTTCTAGGGAAAAAAAAAACCTGAGTAGGTAGAAGCTATACTCATTGGTTGATATTTAGTATGAGTTAAGGTTCTAAAAAAAGGCAATATTCCTTCCAAAAACCATGTTTATTTTCATTTGAGACAAAATTAGACTCTTCCAGATACCCCATCTTCTTTTGGTAAACAGGGTTGAAAATGCTTAGGAGCGGTGATGTGGGATCTGTACTTGAAAAGTTCTCAACTATAGGGTTGCCCTTGACCATCTCATCCCTTTACATTGTACTGTGTTCGTATCTAATTGTATCAGATGAGGTTGGCTTGCTGCTGGATGTAGAGTGGAGATGATCAAATGCACTTATCCTGTGAATACAAGCGCTTGTGTACACATGTATATAATATACATGCTTGATTTCTACAATTCACACGTAAGTGTATTATCCAAATAAAATTGTACATATTGTAAAGTTTATGTTCAAAATTAAATGGTGATAATGGTATTAATACATGGAAAACCCATTCTGGTTATTTTGGTAGAATGACATTTGTATAGAGAGGGCACCACTTTTTTAATCTCAGTTTTAGGGAGGATGACAGTGCCCCAATGGGAGGTGAGTGTGGGTGTCCTTGGCTGGTTCCTTTAAAAAAAGAAAAATCTGGGGTGTGGGGGTGAGAATATTTTCTGCCCACATTTGCTTCTGAAAACAGCACAGATATGGACATATGTGTGGTTTCTGTAAGCCCTTCAAAGGGCATGGATTTCCTCTCCCCTCACTTTCCCTGTTTCTGTGCCCAGAAGTACTCTCCGTGTAGCACAAGCTAAAGGTGCCTGTCCAGAAGGGCCTTAGAAAAAGAGAGTTTGTAGAAGTGCATCAAGGCATGGGGGACAGGGGTAGAAAATGAAGTTCCCAAAGGGGAAGTAAATTATCTAAGATCATCAAGTTACAGGGTATCAAAGTTAGGACAAAAACCCCAAGGCTTAAACCTCTAAGTCAGGGCTCCATCCTTCTTCCATCAAGAGGATACCCCAGTGCCTGTGGGATAAGAGCCAGGGAACCTCACAGAACTGACCTGGCTTTCTCTTGTCCTACACAGACCCGAGAACCCCTCTTTGACATTGATTATTTTCTTCTTTAAGCTCCCCCGCACCTCCTGCCTCAGAGCCCTGGAAAAGAGAAAACTCTTTTTTCAGGACCCTTTTCCCTGGGAAGAATAAACAAGGGGTATAGTTTAAAACCCCAAACCAAAGATGAAAGCTGGAGGTTATCACTGAGATCATAGAATTCTGCTTCCCACGCACGGAGGGTGAACAAGGTGCATCTGATCAGCCAGTAGGGCCCGCCTGAGTGTCTGCTGTCCTTTTAAGGCCATTTTGGGATTGGGGGTGGATGCAAAAGGAAAAGGAAATACAGTCTTCCCATAAGTAGCTTTAGACTAGAAAATTCAGTTCTCCAGTACAAGAGATAAAATGCAAAACAGAGTGAATAGTAAAAACTAGAAATGATAAATAAAGTTATCCTCAGGGATGAAAAATTATCTGATTCATGACAAAACCAAAGGGAGAGAGGGGGAAGGAAGGAAGAAGAGAGGAAAGGAGGGAAGAAGGAAGGGAAGGAAGGAGGGAGGGAGGGAGGGAGGAAGGAAGGAAGGAAGGAAGGAAGGAAGGAAGGAAGGAAGGAAGGAAGGAAGGAAGGAAGGAAGACAGGAAGGAAGACAGGAAGGAAGGAAATGTGCTTCTGGGAATGCCCTTGACTATTTTAAGTTCCTAGGAAGGAACAGCTAAACAGGTAGAGAACCCCACCCCACCCCTATCACACAATATCTTTGCACAGGCCACCATCTCCAGGTTGTGCCTCCTCCCAAATCTGCTTTATATAATGTGCTTCAAAAAAGAAGGCTGAAAAAAATCCTCAAAAGATTATAAAAGAATAAAAGAGACCATGATGTAAGAAGACTAAGCATTTCCTGAAAGCTTCCGTTTGACTTTGTTTTCTGACAGAAGTGTGAAGAGCACTTTTGATAGTCCAGGGTATGACCACATCAGGGAAGGGAGTGGGGAGAATTCTTTGTTGAGTATTAAGTGCCTAGTGTTGTAGCCTGCAAAAGAGAAGGCGTCAGTTTTCTTTTCTAAAAAAATGGAGCAAGGAGATGGAGATGGCAACAGGGCTTGGGGTAGATTTCAGGAAGGATGGTGACATGGGGAGGAGGGTTTCTCTCGACCCATCTCATTTGGTGCATTACTGAAATGTAAAATTCCCTGCTTATACCAAATACTTGCCGGGCGTCAGTATCTGAATTTGGAAGTATCAAAATATATCTGCATTGCACATAGACTATATTCCAGGCATTAGCTGGAAGGTGAGCCTCAAAATGACCTTAGGATGATTGCTCCCATTTTACAGATAAGGAAAACTGAGCTTCAGGTTGTTTTCTGCCTCATCAGTCACAAGAATTTCTTAATAATCCCCTAAGGCCAGACATATTCTTGAAGTGCCTGATCTCTTCCTGGGAGGTCGGATGAGATGTCAGAAAGAGGTGCTGTTCCAAGGTTCTCAGGCTCTCACCTCTGTGGTGAGGAAGTTTGCTGGTGTCCCTACGTACCCCACATTGTCTGATTTTGGGTGACTTGAGAACAGCTCCTGGGATCCCACCTCTGCTCACAGTCCTTTTGAGACTTGAAGACTGTGTGTCTCCTCCACGTGCTTGCACTCAGCATTCAGTTTCCTTGTTCCTGAGGAACTACTTAGCATGTGCCTAATCTTAAATATCTCCTTCATCATCTCTCTTCTTTTTCAGTCGACATCAGGGTTAATTCCATTTAACATGAGCACATGGAATGCTTTCATGTATATGCAGGTTCACACGCACACACTGCCTTGCCACCCTCCGTGAAAGCTCTCCCAGACATAGTGGAGCAATTTCAAAAAGGTCATGTCATTTGCTAGTGACTGTCCTCCTGATCTCACATGTGTTTGGTTAACTTTTCCAAGCAGACAATGAGGTACAGAGGTGTGACAAGGAACAGGAAATGGACTTTCTGTATAACTGATCAAGAACTTTGGGTTGTCAGAGTGACTGAGGGCTGGCTATTAGCTGTTCGTTTTAGCTTTTCTTTTTGTTTCACCTTCGCAATCTGCTATCTTTTCCTAAGAGATATTTTCCTGGTCACTAACATCAAGATAACCGTTGGGCTACTGAATGTTTGTGCCATCTGCCCCATCAAAGAGAATTGAATTGGGACATTTTCATTAGGCTTTCTAGGAGCCCAAAGTGATGAGGCAGTTCATACATGGTGTAGACAATGTCACTGAGTCCAAACATTGCTTTCTTGCAACAACCCCCAGCCAGTGTTCTAAGTTCCTGGCATGTGTTTCCTGGAATTTATATTTCCTGTGAGATGGGACATTATTATGGATGAGGGAAATGAGCTGGAATGTAAAGGGATGGTTCTCTGGAAGGATCTGTGAACTAAGCCTTCCAGAGGGTCTGTCAGCCTAATGTAAGCACCTTTGTCCCTGAGAAATTCTCCAGTCATCTACTTCTATGGGGCTGGCAGTAAAATATCTCAACACAGAAAGGTTATTATTATTTAGTAGGTATTTTAAGATCCTGTTGTTGGGCCAGTAAGTGCATGACAAGATCTTCCAGAGAAGTCAAGCTACTCAGAAAGGGGAGTGCTCAGAGAGCAATTTGGTCAGTAGTGTTTCTTCTCTGGGGCTATATTTCAAATGACGCAATTCTCTAGGGAGGTAGAAACAATTTTTTTTTTTTCAAATGGAGTCATTCCTCAGGTTAATTTCCCCAAATAAAGTGTCAGCCATTTGCAGAGAAGAAACAAGACAAAACTGAGATTATCACTCTTATGTCCCTCTTAGGCACTGAGTCCATGAAACAGTAAGTTTGCATTTTTACAACATTAGAACATTCCTCATTAGCAGAAGCTCCAGGTCATAACCTCTTCCAGTTAGTTCTTTCTTGTACCTTTGGGAAAGATTTAAGATGAGCCTTCAAAAGGATATTAACATAACACATAGCCAATACCACAGCTGCCTTTTACATTAATAAGGTTAATTGTTCTCCAGCAAACGTTGGTTTGTTTTTTGGCATTTTAAATGCTTCTCATTGATCTGACATTTTGCTGTTTCAAGCTTTAAAGGGCTCAAATCAAAGTCTATTGATAGCTGAGCAAATAGTGATGGTCCAGAAATATGAAAACGTTGTTTTTCCATGAAAAACAGTCATAGCCTTCTGAATTCAATTGCGGTTTTACATTAGCCATCTAAGACTTATTGAATCATTTCTATTCTCAGTCAAGCTAATTCAAGTGAATGAACAGTATTGATTTTTAAAACCTATTTTATTTTTTTAAAACCTAAGCATTCATTAGATTTGTGGACATAGCCCTGGGGTCCTGATCACTAAGAAAATGTCCCAGTTCAGAAATAGAAGTTTCAGATCAGAATGTTGGGTCAAAGCCAGGTAATCTTTGAAAATTCTCATGGATTTTGAAGCATGACAGTGGCATTTGTAACATTCATGTTCCCCCAGTTTTTCACTGGGGAAGGACGTCAATTGCCTAAGTTTTTTCAAATAATTAATATGGTCACAAATAATAACTTCACAGAAAATCCAGTAAACTGCTCCATACAACTAATTACATGGCTAGATGTAGGTCAGATACCTTTCAAGGCTGAGGGTCCCCGAAGATTTCTTTCTTTACCAGTTGTTTTTAACTATAAATGCCAATCTTGTTCATTCCCCTGCTAAAACAAATTTAAAAGCGAACGCTTGCCAAGTTACTTAGCTGGTAGAATTCACTCTAGTTGATACCACACTAGAATGTTTATGCCTATGTGTTTATATACAGTACATATATATTTCAAGCTGAACATTCAGAAAGGATTAGGTGAGTTAATTGGTAGCTTGAATAAGAAGTAGATCATAAAAATTATAAATAACAGCCTACTCCAAAAGGAAAAGAAGGTGAACTATTCATTTTTTCACTCGTAAGACTTATTGCACAATGCACAAGCTGGTTATTGCCCACAAAAACGTAATTGAATTAATAACTTTAAAGCTCAGTGTCTGAGTCCATTTTTAACCCACTGTTGAAGGGATTGCGTTCTATATGCAGAGGGTTTTCATTGCTCGCTACATTGAAACACTGTTCAAAACCCACATCAGAAGTGGTTTGATCTTCTGTATGGTGGAGCCCAAAGCAAGCTGTGCTCTGCTCAATGGTTTTCATTTGGGAATAGATGTTCACTTACCAACCACGGCAGTTTATACCTGTCATGTTTTAATCCACTGCATGAAGAAGTGCTAATAACTGTATTAAATATTTCCAAGCATAGCTACAAAACTACACGTTTGCTTAACACCTTCCTATGATAGAGGAAGTATATTCTATGGTTGTTTTCTTGTAGTATGTCTTTTATTTTTGTTCAATGTGTTAACTGTTTTAAGGAATGGGGTTTGAAATGTGTGTGCAAACTGAAATGTACATAACTCCCGAGGCAGCAAATGTGCCCAGTCACATGGTGTAAAAATGTAAATACAGGAAAATTTCATTTTTCTAATAAAGATAATTTCTGCCAATTGATATGAAAACAAGAAATGGAGCTGTGGTCTTTGTCATTGCTACTGCTGCCGCGGTCTTCCTAAGGTTTCAGGCAGAAACATTATTACTTGCTCAACCAGGAAATACCTTGATTTTCCACCATGGTGCCTGGGGGAGGTGCAGAGGGAAGCATGGAAATGGGGCCAACGTTTGGCCTGGCTTCAGGAGTTCTTCTCTCCCCCACTCTGTGCCTGCCCCTTGCCTGAACGTCATCCACTGTGTAGCTCGCCTACCTGTGGGCTTGACCCCTTCCCCACATCATTCTCCATGGGGTTGCTCAAGTGTCAACTCTAAAACCTTATAACCTCCAGCTGGATCCTCTCTAACCCACAGGAGCATCCTGAATCCCTTTGCCCAGTACACAAAGCTTTTCCAATCTCTACGATATCCTTTCCTACCACATACCATTTGCTGTACCTACATCAAAGGTGTTTCTGTTCCTCTCCAATGATGGCTGTGGGCTCACATCCTGGAATGCTGGGCCCCTCGTCATCCCCTTGTCAACTCTTAACCCTCCTTTAAGACCTACCTTAAATAGAAACCACTTCTTAGTTTTACCAACTTCTATCAAACAGTAGAATTAGCTGTTCCCTTCTCCATGATGACACCTTTATAAAATAATTTAGCAGCCTTTACTATGTTTTTGTAGTAAAGCTCCTTGAGCTTTTCCATAGCAAGGGCCGTACATTTTTTTCACCTTGGAATCTTAGCACCCAGCCCAGTGTCTGACACAAAGGGATCATTTACTAGCCATTTGGGATGGTAAAAGGATAGCTAGATTGTAGAGTGAATGGCTGGTGGGAGAGTGCAGGGATGGATGGGCAGATAGATGGAGAGTCTTGAGGATCAGATTTTGATTTCCCTCACTCTTCTATCTACCACATCTCATCCATTCCTATGATTTTAAATGTCATTTCTTCACTTATTATCTTCAAGTGCACATCCAACCTCCCCCCTAAGCTCTAGACTCACATATCCATCTCTATATTTTATGTCATCACTTAGAAATCTGAAAGGCAAACAAAATATAATATGTCATGAAAAGTAGTTGGGATCCACCCTGTCCGCCAACAAAAGTCTGTTCCTTTCAGAAATGACCCTTCCACAAACCTAATTGCTCAAGTCAAATACCAAGCAATCATCCTTCATCTACTTTTCCCCCCCTCAAATCCAATCCATCAGCCAACTCTGTATTTGTGACTTTCAAAATGCATTCTCATCATTTCTATCTTAGCACCCCAGTTCATTGTCTCCCATTTATACTACTGAAATAATTTTCCAACTGGCCCACCCACTTCTACTCTTGCCCTCATGTAGACCCATTCTCCAGGTTTAAAAACATGGATTGGATCACGTGACTCAACTGCTATCAAGTCCTCCATATATTTCCATAATGATCAGAAAAAAATCTAAATTCTTCATCATGACCTTGAACTCTAATTGATCTTTCCCTTCTTCTACCTTATCACCCTACCACTCTGTGCTAGCCAAACTGATTGTCCCTTCTTCAAACAAAGACACTCAGGGCTTTTGCACTTGCTATTGCCTCTCCATGGAGACTCTTCCCCTAGGTATTTTCATGACTTTCTCCCTCATCTTATTCAGGGCTGGACTAAATGTCATATCTTTAGGTAGGCATTTTCTGACTGTTTTGTCTTAATTATAACCTTTCCCAGTGCTCTTACTGTACTTTGTTTGTCTTCACAGTGTTTATCACTATCTGAAATTTTATCATATACTTATATGTTTATTCGTATGTCCATTGTATATCTTCCTGGCTGAATGAGAATAGGGTCCTTTTAATTATCTCATTCACTGCTCAAGCACAAGAATAAAATGCAGTGCTTGGTATATGGCAAGCATTCAGTGACTTATATTGGATGAATGAATAAATGAATGGGTGGATATATAACAGTTGATCAATAAAAATTTGGTTTGTTGGCTGGTTGGATGGATGGATGGATGGATGGATGGATAGATGATGGGAAAACAATTAATAGATGAATGCATGGCTAAGTAGATGAAAATGCAACAGGTTCAGAGAGATTGGATAGCTGGAAGAATGCCTTTGATCAGAATAAGCAGTTCTTGGACTGCATTCACATCTTATCCTGCTCCTAAGGCACATTTCATGTAGGTACCTATTAAGGTACACATTTGCCCTCATAAGAGGGCACCCTTTTGGTGGTGAATAAGGGTTCATTCTCAGTGGGGAAATAAAAATACCCTTTCCCTTGCCTCAACATGAGAATTCCCAGGGATATTTAAGAGGCAGTTCAGGAAGAATGCCTGATATGCCAACACCTGTGGACTCATCGTATAATATACAAAAGGGTTCAAGCGTCATACTGAAGTAGTACCAGAGCCCAGAAAGTCACGTGCAAGTCCACAGGACTAGACTTTGGCAGCTGTGAAGAACAATCAATTCACTCACTCTTTCAAAACCCACACACATGTTGTTATACCGATTTTGTACAAAGCCACACTCCTGAGGAGATCAGAGTCTAATGGTTACTTCAGAACCTTTAAGATGATTATTGCTTCTGATGGAGGACCTCCAGATGGGGCCTGAGCTATTGGGTAAGTCTGGAATATTCCTCTCCTGGTGCTCCAACATGGTCGCCAAGTCCCATGGCCTTCTGGTAGGAAATGGCAGCTGTTCTAATCTGAAGAGGTAAGTGTTTTCCTTCTGCTTCTACAGGGTAAACCCTCTGCCCTGAGGCCAAGGAAGACCTGTGAGTCCCTTCAGGAGATCATTTTCTCAGATTGATCTAATAAGATAGAACGGTGATACTCATGAAGAGAAAGTTTTCAATGGGGCGCGGCCACTGTGACTGTAATGAGGGCAAGAATGGTGATAGACTTCTGCCCACAGTGTGAAACAGGTGGCTCCCGCCCATGGAAAGACTTGGCCCAGCCATGTCTGCCTGGGGCAGAGTTACAACTGCCAGAAATAAGGATGTGTAAGAGGATCATGGAAGGCTGAGCTCAGCTGTTAACAATCCAGGTGAAAAGTGATAATCAGGCACTTTCATCCTTAGATGAAATTGGTTAGACTATGCTTCAGGCATAGGTCTCAAGGTCTCTCCATGTTCATGTACCTCTTTCCTATGCATCAGGTCCGTCCTGAAGTGGATGGTCTTATAGAGGCTAACAATTAGCAAGATGGAAAGGTGGTGCTCTTTTTCTTATGTTTCTGCCTGGCCCAGACCCAATGGGTTCTTCCCCCTCACTGCCACATGAGGAAACTTAGACTGGGAGAAAGAAAACAGTCACTCAAGTTCATGTAACTCTCGGCAATCAAGACTTCATGACTGAATCTGGCACCAGATGCTGAGATGAGTAAACAAATACATTTCTTAAGTACTTCCTATGTAGCAGACTCTGGATTACATTCACAGACATCATGCTATCAATCTTTCTGACCATAGTAGACACAGGTCTAAGTTCCTTTTCTGATTCACCATGCTCTAAAACACAACTTGGATGTACACCAAGGAAATAATAATCAATTCCATTATGAAACAAATGCCATCATGAACAAGGAAACACTTTTTAATTCCAAAATAATTCACCTGTCATAAATGAAAAATTTTTGGCATCAGCAGAACAAAATGGCAGCTAACATTGGCATGCCACTCTAAGTTGTCACAGAAAGTTATTCTGTGAGACAGGGAGGTTTTACCACTATTTTTATTTATCCTGTTTTACAGACTGAGACTCTGAATGAAGTGGCTTGACACAGATCACTGAATTGATCTGTGCCAGGGAAGGATGTTCCAACACCATGTCCTGAACTCTTACAGTATGTGAAACTCTACAAGTAGAAGGATAAACTTTTCCCTTTTCTCTTCCCTCCTTCCCTGTCTTCTGAGCCTTCCCCCAACCACAGACTTTCCCTGTCTTGGAAAGCTGAAAATGGGCCATTTCCAACACATTTTCCATTAACTGAAGTGGCACTAAATGCCATCAATGCTATGAAACTAATCGGCAATTTGTGAGATGCCTTTACATCCATGAAGCCCCATTTGGGGGCATAATTATTTCCTAACTAGGAGCAATTTATGATTGTGACTTGGGACATTTGCTCCTGCCAATGACATGGTTATCAAGAATGGCTCAGTTCTCTTCTTTCCCCCAAGATTCTTCTGACAGAAGCCAGATGACCCAACAGCCAAGCAAACTTAATTAACAAACAGTTCTGCTCCTGGGGGAAGGGAAAGCTGGAACCTCTTTCTTGCTGGTCAAATTTTGATAATTCTAAGGATAAACCAAAAATGTTTTCTCTTGGAAGACTCTGTGGTCTGTTGCTAGACATGGGGTTATTTACTGATTTTTCCATGAGTTATGACCAAATTTGTTAAAATTCATCGAACTAACCCATTTTTATAGACTTTTTAAAAACCTTTAGAGCACTCCCTAATAGAAGGGATTATAATTCCTCTGCATATGAGGAAACTAAGGCTCAGAGAGTTGAAGTGACAGCCAAGATTGTAAAGCCAGGTGGACATGGTGAAACAGGAGGGGAGAGCTGGACTCCACATAATGCTGTCAGCTCTGCCACCATGCTCACTACTGCTGAGATTCCAATAGACTACACAAAAACTGCAACTGTATCCCTAATCCTTATACACTGCGGGTGCTCCATAAATATTTTTAAGCAAACAAGTATCAGAAAGAGGACACCTGAGGTCTTGGCCACTTCCTAGTTGTATGATATTTGACAAGTCACTCTACTTCTCTGATTCTTCTCACAGTCTTCTCATGAATATGTGTGAAATACGGAGTTTTAATCCCAACCCTACTTGCATCACATGGTTGTTCAGGGGCATTGCTAACCACGTAGTACAAAAAGATAGTTCATTTTGTACTGTTTTTTTTAGTTCCAAAACTTAGCAGCTTTTTGTCAGTATATGTCCAAAGTAAATCAGCTTCTTTATGAAGTGGCTGTAAGTCCAGACCATCTGCCCTTAGGATTACTAGGGACAGAGATTGTCTTTCCCTAGAGGTGAGAATGATCCATGAAGCAGAATTCAGAAGCTAGGCCTTTCTCTTGAGGCAGCAGATAAAAAAGTAGCTGCTACCTTTGTTTTTGGACTTTGGTGAGAAGCTGAAAGTTCCAGAGACGTGTGTGCAAAGAATTTTTCACTCTTCTCTTAAAATAGCAAATAGAGCTCAGATTGTTTCTGAGCTCTCCAAGGTGCTGAAAGCTCAGAGAATGATTCTCCAACGCCTTCTTCATTGGGACAGCAAAACCTATGCAGCTTGCATGCCAGCAGAAGTCAAGAGAAGGCTGTGCTGTGACTTTCCATTTGAAATCTCTTATTTACTCCCTCCCATTTTCTGCCTCCTGCTGACACACCAGGGTGTCTCAGAAGTGTTCTGTGTCTTTCTCCTGCCTTTCTCACTCTCTCTGCTCCTGCCAGGAAGAGATGGCCACCTTGCTCTTCCTGACTCAGCAGTACTGCTGGCAGCTCTTCATGCTAAAGGACAGCCTCCTCCTTCATTTCATCCCTGAGTAGACAAGAAATTCAGTCCCCATTGCAGAGGTTGAGGTCCCAGGAGCTGGTGGTACTGCATGTGCTTCTGCTCTTATTTCTTTTGTTTGCTTGGGTCCTTCAATGCAAACAAGTACAGCAGGAGTTGCTGTAGGCATTTTCACATTAGATAGCCCTGGGTCCCCTTTGCCTCCCCCATCACCAAGGACAATGACGGAAAAGCACATGGCTTCCCACTAGGAAAATTATAATGATGAGGCTGGAAAAGGTTATTACCTTTGGCCTCCCAAAAGTCCTTAGAGTGATAGGGAAAAGTCAGGGTCCTGTCTGGCTCAGAGCCCATAGCAGATTTTCTAACTTCAAGATGTACAAATGTCACCAGAATAGGCAAGGTTGTCACATGAAGTTATTTCAGTACAATCAGCCTGCACAGGAGGTTTTATAATCCAGGTTATCTGAAATACACTATTAGGAGTTAGACCCTGAACCTAATTGCACCATCTTTCCCAATCCCTTCCAGTCACCTTAGCAACCCATCTTCCAGGATAAGCCAAAGGAAGAGTAACTGAGAAGGAAAGGTTTGAGTGTTGGTATGTCTTCAGCACTTGAAAGCTTACCTGGTTTGGGGCATTTTTTTATGTTTGGCTATTAGGGTTAAAGCCCAGGGTTGTGAAACCCATGATTAGTCACCAAAGATATGGTGAGCAAAAAGAATACACAGATATATATACATTTTCAACTATTTCTTGGATATTTTGAAGACTCCCCAAATCCAACATATCCAAAGCCCAATGCATCCTCCCCCCACCCAGCACTTGCTTCTCTTCTAGAATTTTCATTCTCAGAATTACACATCATCAGCCCCTAGTCACCCAGCAGTCATTTTGACTTCTCACTCCTTCCCTCCTCCAATTTTGGTTAATTTTCCTGTCTGCATCCTCCCACATGTGTCCTGCTCACCATCCCCCTGCTCCTTGAAATTCATCTCCCATCTTCTCTGGCATGAATAATTCTGACAGCCTAATAACAGGCCTCCCTGCCTCCAATATTGACCCTCCTTTAATTCTTTCTCCATATACCCACCAGAGTGATTACTATAAAGTAAAATTCTGACCATGTCAATTCCCAACTTTTATGAGCTCCTCATTGCCTATAGTATAAAGACTTATCTTTTTGGCTAGTCCAGAAGGACTTTCCCATTCTGATTGCGCCCACCCTAATTTTCTGACTTCATCTTCTGCTGCTTCCTTGCACACCAATGCAGTCATGATAATCCTTTGCCATCTCCTAAATGAATCTTGCAGTTTTAAACATTTGCATCCTTAAAAATTCTGTTTTCTCTTCTTTAACCATCTGGCAAATACTTAATTATCTTTTAAGGCCTGGCTCACATGTCACCTCCATGAATCCTTTCTTAGTTCCCCTAAGCAGAGTTAAAGGCATCCTCATCTGAGTTCTCATAACTTTTTATATGCCCTCTATATCATTTTTTCCTTGACCCCTCTGTGAGGTTCAAGATACAAACTCTGAGATGATAGGTTTGAATCCTAACTCTGCTGTGTCCTGGCCTTATGACCTTGAGAAATTGCATGATTTCCTGGAGCATGGAGTTAGTTCATCTATAAGATGGGATAATCTTAGCATCTATTTCATAGGACTGCTGTCAGAAATAAAGGGATAAATGGCAAAGAGCTCTTAGCAACATGCCTGTCCTATGGTGGGAGCTCATACACATGTTGGCAATCCCAAAGACCAGCAATCAAAACTGCAGATCAGGGAAGCGGACTTGACCCAATGGATAGGGCATCTGCCTACCACATGGGAGGTCCATGGTTCAAACCCCGTGTCTCCTTGACCCATGTGGAGCTGGCCCATGCGCAGTGGTGATACGTGCAAGGAGTGCCGTGCCACACAGGGGTGTCCCCCATGTAGGGAAGACCCACACACAAGGAGTGCACCCTGTAAGGAGAGCCAGCCAGCAAGAAAGAAAGTGCAGCCTGCCCAAGAATGGCACTGCACACACACGGAGAGCTGACACAGCAAGAAGACGCAACAAAAAGAAACACAGATTCCTGGTGCCACTTATAAGGATAGAAGCGGTCACAGAAGAACACACAGACAATGGACACAGAGAGCAGATGTTGGGGGGGGGAAGCGGAAAGAGGGGAAGAGGAGAGAAATAAAAAATAAAAAGCTGTGCTCAGGTTGAAAAAAAAAAATTGCAGATCAACTTCTTCTTAAACACTCTCCTCCCTTGACTTCCTGTAACTTTTTGACACCTGTCCATTGTAGCATGCTATTTTTCCATTTAATGCCATTTTTTTTCAATTTTTTTTTATTTTAAAGAAGCTTTAGATTACATAAATGTTACATAAAAAATATAAGGGATTCCCTTATGCTCTACTTCCTCCCCCCTCCCACATTTTCCACACATCAACAACATCCCTCATTAGTGTGGTACATTTGCTGCAATTGATGAACACATATTGAAGCATTGCTACTAACCATGGATTACAGTTATATTATAGTTTACACTCTGTCCTGCACAATTTTGTAGATTAAGACAAAATATACAATGGTCTGTATCCATCACTGCAGTGTCATGCAGGACAAATCCAATGTCCCCAAAATGCCCCATATTATACCTATTCTTTCCTCTCCCATCCTTCAGAACCTTTGGTAACTGCTGATTTTGTATCAATGATAAGAGTTCTTCCATTGATGTTTTCTAGAATAAAAATGTCTATAGTAGAATAATAATGTTTACTTTAGTCTATTGTTCATGAGGATCAGAGATTTGGGGGATGGTGATGCCCACTCTGCTAATTGAGAGAGGGTTTAGATCCCATGGGGCCGATGGATGGAACTATCTTGCTTGCAATTGCAGACACTCTCTGTTCCTTGGGATGGGCATTGTCCATCATAATCTCCTTGTTACTTGTCCTGGTTGTTGCAACTCTGCTGAAATTCCAGGCTCAACTGGCACATGGACGGATCAAAAATTTATGTTTCTGGGACACATATTTATAAAGTATAGTGTTAATTATAGGTTTAAATAAAAGGGGCATGTCTTTTGGTCTCTACTCTGGGAATCTCTGTAAGGATAACGGCTTGTGTGGGGCACAGGAAAAGGATTGAGCTACATATAATTTGTGAGTCACCAAAGCACAGTTTGTAATTAAAACCATGGATGTGGATGAGACCACTTGAAAGGAGAGTATGGTGGAATTTTACTGTGTCCACATCTTCATTTGGGTATTTCATAAGAAACGAAGGGCAAGGCAGGAGTTTCTGTAGCACATGGTGTTGCATACAACATATGTTTTACATATCTGCTAGTTCACCTAATGAGTAGAACTGCCACTGCTCCACCATCCCTTGGACCTTCCCTCAGTATCTTTGACTCTGGGACAAGTGTGTGTTTTACTCCCTGACAACAGGCACCAGCTTCTCCTGCAGGATATCCATTTCATCAAGTTGGCAGCAGTGAGAACGTCCATTCTTATCCTTTCCAGCTCCTTCTCATGGGTTGCAGTGTGTCTTTGCTTTTTCCTACTTCACATCAGCCTTCGCCACCCTGCAGATTTCAAGCTTCGGTGATGACAACAGCAGTACAGACATTATGTAACCTACTCCCATGATTGCATGGGGTCAAATCCCTGTAACAAATGAATTTTTCACTCTTATAGTGGCTTTTATCTGATGGAACCCTTGCTGATACAGAATTTGGTACCAGGAATGGGGTCAAAACCTTTCTTTGTTAACTTTTACTACAAAAAAAGCAGTGGCCTAAAACAGTAAGTACTTACTATCTAAAAATGGAGCAGGAATTTGAAAGCATCATACCTGGGTGGTTCTGGCTCAGGGTTTATCTTGAGGCAGCAGTCAAGATGTCAGACAAGGCTCCTATCACCTGAAGGCTTGACTAGGGTTGCAGGAGCTGCGTCCAAGATGGCGCCCTCACATGGCTGTTGGCAGGAACCCTCAATTCCTCATTAGCTTTTGGTGGGAGAGCTCAGTTCCTTACCTTGTGAGTTTCTCCATAGAGCTGTTTGAGAGTGCTTACAACTTCCCCCAAAGCAAGCGATCCACGAGAGAGGAAAGGCAGGATCAATGCCTTTATAACCTAGTCTTTAAAGTGATGCACCAGTTTTTCTACCATATCGTATTAACAAGAAGTAAGTCACTAAGTCCAGCTCACATTCAAGGGGAGGAAATTAAGCTTCACCTTTGAAGGGAAGTGTACCAAAGGATTAGCAGACATATTTTTAAACCATCACAGAGAGACAGAGCTGAGGACAGGGGAGGGCCACATCTGTCCAGCTTTATTTAGCCAACACTGTTCAATTATTTGTTTCCCATCTTTTGCTACATGTAATTGGATCTTGCATCCAACCAAACCTTGGCTATAGGAATTCAAATGTCAATTTCACCCCCCTATATTTTGAAACCTTTCCAAGCCTGAAGATATTTCCTGGATGCATAGCCATGCACTAACATGTGTATTGAATTGCACTTGTCTCCTGTAAAAGCCAAGCTGAATTGAAATCCAGGAGATGCATATTTGTTGAATGAATGAAGAAGTAAATAAATTGGTTTTGTCATTCAAATACATACTCATTCTCTCATATATTCATTCACTATATATTCTTTGAACATATACTAAGCTCTAGGTCCTGTGCTGGGCTCTGAGAAATGCAAAGATGAATAAAATATGGTCCTTATCTTTAAGGAGTTCTCCTCTTGCCTAAACATCAGCTGATTCTCCCATTTGAGGCATCAAGAGTTTTCAAGAGTGAATTTGCCTTAAGTGCAGAAGCCCAGCCTCCTCTCATATTGATGTATTCCTAAAATTCCAAATCAAGATCAGAGTTGGGTCTCCCTCTGTTTGTTACAGGATAGAGTGAGTGATCATGACCTTGAAGGATAATGTTAGAGGTCAGATGCTGCAGAAGGTCAAAGGATGGGGCAAAATCAATCTCTGCTCTGCTGACGACTCCAGTCTGGCCTCACAACATACATGAGGAATGAGTCAAGGGGAGGGTGATGTACACAAAACCCCAGCTCCTCCTCCTGCCTTACTCTGTGGACATTTTTGGCACAGGTGTCCGTGATTTATTCCCCATCACAATAAAAGTTGTCACTTTAGAGCAGGTGGGGGATGTAGAATCAGATTTTCAGTTTAAAGGGCCCTCAGAAGTTGTATAAAACACAATTTGATGAGCAGATCTTTTCTACATCATTCCCACAAGTGTGTATCTAGCCTAGATTTGGGCAACTCTGTGACAAGGAGCTCACCACTTCCCAAGGCCATTCCTTCCATTGTGAGTCAGCTTGACCAGTTTGAAAAATCCTCCTACATTCATGGAGACAAAATAAATTTCCCGATAACTTCTACCCATTTGTCTTCTTCTTATCTTCTGGATCCACCCAGGATAAGACCAATTCCCTTTAAATAATATCAAAAACAATAATAATTTTAATAAAAACTTAACATTTCTGGAGGACTGACTATACTACACCATCATGTTATTCATTCCTAAAATAATCCTATGAGGTCAATTACTACAATTATCCCTATTTTACAGATGAGGAATCTGAGACAAATAAAAGAAGATGAATATCAAGTTACTCCAAGTTTTCTTTTTCAAGGCCTTTTTCAAGGTCCTCCCATATCAATGGCTCTCTGTCATCTTGGAGGACACCGCAGTATGATAGGAAAAGTATAGCCTTCTGTGTCAGGCAGACCTGAGTTAAAATTTCTATTGTGTCCTTACTAGCTGGTCTATCTTCAGCCAGTCTCTTAACTCTCTGAGCTCCCATCCCTCATCAACAGGGTTAAAGTGTCGCAAGGTTAAGAAGGAGAGGCCATGTGTAGGAAGAGCCCAGAAAATGCCTGCCACAAGATAAAACCTCAGACAGTGTTAAACCTTTCGCCATCAGTATCCAAGACACCATCAAGACAAGTGAGGATCTGTCAATTCCTTGAATGTGTGACATGCAAGATTGCATATGCCATACTCTAGGGGTCTTCTGATAATCTCAGAAGAAACAAAGATATGTGCCTCCCCCTTCCTAGAGTCCTTTGGTGGCTGTCAGACAGGTGATTCATGCTGCTTTTCAAGTTGGCTCAGACTTCAAAGTCTTTCTCCTCTACACCCTGCCAATAACATCCCTACCATGTTTTTGGACAGGGGTGTTTGGGCCTTGAGGTGGTTTGGAGCTAGGTACCCCCCAAAAAACATGCTCCTAAACTTTTTCCATTCCTGTGGGTGTGAATTCTCGCCAAATTGATGAAGTTACTTCATTTAGGGTATGGCCGAACAGAATCAGGATGGGTCTTGATTCTATTACTAGAGGCCTTGCCAGGAAGGCCATGGGGAAAGAAAAGGCCAGAGGGAGCAGCCAGAAGCTGAAAGTCGGCAGAATATGGAACAGAAAGAAGAAGCCAGCAGAAGATGCCGCCATGTGCACGACCGTGTGACAGAAAAGCCAAGGATCAAGGATCACCAGCAGTCACCCCAGAGCACCACAGTCTTCTGGGAGAAAGCATCTCCCTGATGCCACCTTGATGTTAGAGTTCACCTAACTTCAAAACCAAGAGTCAATGCATTCACTGCATGGTATTTGCTTTAGCAACGAGAACCTAAGACAGGCCCCAATTGCAGGAAATTATATTTATTAGAGTTAAACTATAACCTACTGAGTTACTTTGGATTCCAAACTGTTGTCAAATGTCTCCTTATTTCTTTCTCTTTGGACCAGTTCCGGGTTTGGAGTTTGGTTTACTCCAATGGATAAACATCCAATCTTCCTTCTTCATCCATGGCACCAAGTAATCACAAAGTCCTATTTGCTTCCTAAATATCTTTGAACTTGTCAGCTTTTCTCCAACCCTTCCAGACCTGACCTCTCTCACCTCTGTTCTGCACAATGATAAAATTCTTTTAACATTGGTCTCCCTGCTTCTTCTTTTAATGCCCCCTCAACCTGTTCTTCAAAATCAGCCAGATGGATCTTTTTTAAAATGGAACTCT
This sequence comes from Dasypus novemcinctus, assembly GCF_030445035.2. Taxonomy (NCBI): domain Eukaryota; kingdom Metazoa; phylum Chordata; class Mammalia; order Cingulata; family Dasypodidae; genus Dasypus; species Dasypus novemcinctus. Next base: position 64,077,854 of record NC_080695.1, read on the forward strand.
GATCATGCGACCTTCCTGTTAAAAACCCTTTGACGGACACCCATGGCTCTCAGGTTAAAGACCAAAACCCTAACACAACCAGGCAGCCTGGCATGGCCCACCCCTGCCTCTCTCTTCAGCACCCTCTCTTACTGGACCCCTACTCCTCCCCACCCCTTTTCATCCTCCCCCAAGCCACCCCCATCTCCTTGAGCTCTAGCTGCACTCAGCTGCTTTCAGTCCCAAGGTTGCCTGCTACCTGCCGCAAAAGAGAATCTGGGTACCCCGTTTGCTGTGACTGGGGCCCCACCACCTCCCTCTGCCCAGTTAGCTTCCTTCCTTCCTTCCTCAGCCTGGCTGAGAGCGTGGATTCTGCAGCCGGCCGTCTGGATCCAAATCCCAGCTCTGCCCTGTCCTGGCCATGTGACCTTGGGCAAATAAGTACATCACTTAATCTTTCTGTATCTCAGTTTTCTTGTCTCTAAAATGGACATGAGAGTGGCAACTATAGAATAGTGTGCACTACATGTAAAACATTAAAAAAAAAACTAGATGTCAAATAAACAAATATAATAAATGCTATAAATTATTAATAATTGTTATTACTCAGAACCTTCTCTGAACCCTCAGACTAGGTCAGAGACCCTGGGTATACACTAAATGTAGAGGCCCTCTACACTTCTGTTGTTAAACTGAGATCAGTTGTAATTGTATATTTATCTGTTGATTATTTGCATTACATCAGCCCCTTTAATTGTAAGCCCTGCAAGGACAGAGGATTGTGTCAGTTTGTGGCACTTTTAGGAGCTCAGCAAATGTTAGCTGAGTGTGTAAATGAGTGTGGCTGAACCCAGCAGTTTGTCTTCAACTAGGAAAGACCTCAGTTCAAATCCCAGCTCAGCCACCTCTTATCATTGGGTGGGCAGAGCCTTCCCTTAACCACTCTGAGTGAACTTCAGTTTGGGCATGTTGGGAAAGGGCAGAAAGGGGGGAAAACAGGGCAGAGGGGGGCTTGTAAAGTAAGCACCTGCTTTAAAGAGTTTTGGTGTGAATTAAATAAGATGATGAGAGCAGGCGTTTATAGAGAAATCACCAAATCCCAATTAAGGTTCTAAATCTAAATGAAGTCATTTCATCCTCACAACAAAGCACACGCTATGAGGCATATAGTATCATTTCCCCTTGTTACAGATGAGGACATGGGAACCTAAAGTGATGAAGTATCTTGCTCAAGGTCACAGAGGAAATGGTATAAAACACATGTGAGCCAGAGCTCCCAACATGTCTCTCATTCTACTCCATGCATACTATTGAAGAAGGCCCAGTGCATGTCACATGTTGGAAGGGCTGGTCGAGGGACATTGAAGTTGAAGGTCTACGTGATTAATTCTCTGCCATGCACAAACACATTCCTTCCCACACACTCTCTTACAGCCTCCCCAAATACCAACTGACATCATCCCAAGATTTTCCACTGACGTCATCAAATATCCAATAAGCATTGAGTCTAATGAAGGGATAGATTTTCTAAGAATAGGATTTATTTTCTCCACACCACTGGTTCATGTTGTCCCCCATCCATACAATCTAATCAGAATTCTCACTGATTTGAAAGCAAATATAATAACAGTAAGAACACCACTTATTAGCATGCAGCTTCAAAAGTGGCTCATCCCGAACAGTCTATTTTTTTCCACATGACAAGCTTGGAGATTGCTCAGATGAGCCAGATATTACTTCAAGGCAGGAAAAGAAAGGAATATCTGAAATCAAAGAGACTCCATGTAGAGTTACTAATGATCTATCTTTTGCTAATGGGGGGTTCAGAAAGAGATTAGGAAACAAATGTGCAGTGAACTGAGGACAGGCTGGGAACTCAGGGAGGGTCTAGGAGGAAAAATGAGCCCCCACACCTTCTATCATTTGCAGTGCCCGCATTATGTGCTCAACTTGGACTTGTGATTTACACACACCCTCAGCTTTAAAACCTTGAGGCAAAATGTTACCCCTATTTTATGGAAAAGGGAAAGTGGGGCTCAGAGAGGTGGAATAGCTGACTCAAAGTTACTAGGTTAGAAAGGGCAGAGCCAGAATTCAAGTAGCTGCACCCCCAGCTCATTAGCTCATTCCATGTGTGTGTGTGTGAGTGTAATTGCAGAGCCCATAGACTCAGTCTTCTTTTCTCAATCTCTTCTTTCTCCCTGCACTCTGCCTATATCCCCATCCAGTCTCCTGGCAATTGATTCAATCTGTAGGCTGGCAACTCTCAAATTTATGTTTCTAGTCTCTACCCCCTTCTGAGCTTGAGACTTGTAATTTTCTTTTGCTTCCTTGACATTTCCACTTGGATATCTAATGGTAATCTTAGACTTAGCACTCCCCAAACAAAAACCTTGATCTCCTCCCAAAGCCTGTGTGTTCATCCTGCAGCCTTCCCCATTGCAGAGGTTGATGCCACTATCCTCCTGACTCAAAACAGAGAGCAGAGAGCAGTTCTAATCAGCCTGCTCTCTCAGCCCCACATGCACCCAGCACTGCTTCATCCTCCTTCCACTGCATGCCATTCTTCCACCACCACCACTTCAGCAACTGGGGTCTCCCTGCCCATACTCTTGCTCTCCTCTTTAATCTACTTCCTTCTGAGCACTTAGAACCAAATCCAACTTCGCTCAATGACCTTCACAGCATAGTGTGATTGAGCCTCTACCTGAGTTAAATACTCCTTCTCACTGTTCTCTGGACACACAGGCCATCCTTCCACTCTCTGAACATGCCAGACACTGTGCCTTGAGCCTTTATACACACTCTGAGTTTTCCCTTCTAGGATTCCTCTTCTCCTGCTCCTTCCACTAACTCTCCTCCATCTTCTAAGCAGCCACCTAAATGTCACCTTCTCAGAGAGACCTTCTCAAACCACCCAATCTGCAGTATATGAGGCATTTCCCAAATGCTCTCTGTTTTAAACATTGGTTCATTTGCTCACTGAGTATTCACCTATTACCTATTCCTTACAACAACTCAATGAAGTGGGCATATTCCCTCTCTCTTATGAGGAAACCATTACACGAACAGTTAAGTGACTTGTCCAAGGACACAGAGCTAAGTAGCTGTAGAACTAGGACCTCAACCCTAGACATCCTGACTCCAAAGCCTATTCATTGTGTCTTCCTTCCTGCCTTCCTGCCTTCTTTCCTTTCTCCTTCCTTCCCTCCCTTCCTCTTTCCTTCCACTAATATTTATTGACATCTTCTATTAATCAAACACCGTGCAATGTCTGGGATCCTTATCATGACTGAAAGCAGCCATTGTCCCTGTCCTTATGCCCCAAGCCTCATGGAGCTCCCAGGGTAATGGGGAAGACCTACTAGTCTCCAATAATCTCATTAATCAAAATAAAATTGCAAAGTGAAGAAAGACTTCTGAAGGAAAGGACGTGGTTCCAGGATGAAAACAAAATCTAAGAAATGGGATCCAGACTAGGAAGTCAGGAAAAGAGGCAATGAAATAAAGGCTGCACAGCTTTAACTAGATTAAGAGGGGTGGGAGGATACCATGGTGGGTGGAGGAAAGAACCTGTGCCAAGGCCCTGTGGAGGAATGGAACATGGCAAGTTCAAGGAAGGGAAACACACACAACTGCTCTTGTACTGCCACCATGGCCCATATAGCTTGGGCACATAGCTGTGCAATGGATTTCTGCTCAAGCAGACATGCTGGGAAACACTTAGATGGTGAGAATGTTACAATGGCAAGAGTTGTTGCTTTTAATGCAAAATAGTCCCTGGGAACAAAGAACACTGTTGATTTCTACTACCTGGAAATGATCTGTAGTCTCCATCTCTGTTCATCTGGGCCAGAAGAGATGCCCTGTGGGAAAAGGAATATATTAGCAGAGACACCTGAAATGGAGTTTTTAAACTGTGCTCACATCCAGGTGAGGGATAGCAAGGCAGACAAGATGGACCATATAGCCTGGGTAAGAATCCCGTTTGGTCCAAAGCTCATCATGTGCTGTCGAATTAAGCCTGAGGTCCTAACTCTCACTGAGCATCTATTATGGGCCAGGTCCTGAATTCAGCTCTTACTTCCTGCAGTGGGTTGAACTGTGGCCCCCAAAGTGCTAAGTCCAATCCCTGGAACCTGTGAATGGGACCTTAATTGGAAACAGGGTCTTCACAGATGTAAACAGGGTCTTCACAGATGTAGTTAAGAATCTTGAGATGTGATTGTCTTGGATTATTTGGGTGGGCCCTGAACCCAATAAGAGAAAGGCACAGAGAGATCTGAGCCAAACAGAAGAGAATTCACAAGCAGAAGAGAGGGCCATGTGAAGATGGAAGCAGGACCTGCAGTGAAGTGGCCACAAGCCAAGGAAGCCAAGGAAAGCTGACAGTCACAGGTGCATCAGAGGCAAGGGGGGATGCTTCCCTTCAAGGTTCAGAGGGAGCACAGCTCAGCCAACACCTTGATTTCGGCCTCCTAGTCAATGGAACTGGGAGAGAATGAGTTTGTGGTGATTTGTTTGTTATAGCAGCTGCAGGACACTCAAGCACACACCTTGGCTGGGGTCATCCTCCCCATCAGGTTATGATGGAGTTGCCTCTATTGACCCACTCTGCAGACAGGGAGATGAGGTCTGGCAAGCCATGCAGTCCCATTCACCACCTCATCACCCCAGGGTACTGTCTTCACAGCATTTGCCAGTCTTGAGCTATCATGTGCATTTCTTGTGCACTTGCTGTCATCACCAGGAGCCAGCACAGTGCCAAGGACACAGTGGACAATTGATAGTTTGGGAGGAATGAAGTGACTTAGCCAAAGTCAACAGTAAAATCTATGCATTAAAAAAAGAAAAAACAAACAAACAAGCACCCACCCCTGGCTGGCAAGGGTTGCATTCGATTACTTTCTGTACCCCTACCTTTGATGTAGAGCCTGGCATACAATAGGTGCTCAGCAAGTGTTTATTGAAACAATGCCAGGTGTAGTCCTCTAGAGTTGGGCTCCATACTTCTTTTAGAGCAGGTTTTGTCAACATGCATATCCAATCACCTGGGGTGCCTTTAAAATACAAATTTCTGGGCCCCATTCCATATATACTGAGTCCAAATCTTTTGGAAAAAGTTATTGAAAAAATAATAGAAAAGTTCATTGAAGGCTTTCATAGATGATGCTGAAGGCACTTAGAGATTTGCCCTAATTTCATGCTTTCTCCTCTTTCCCTAAGACTGAACTCTGTGTTTAAATTAGTTAATAACAGACGAGCTCTGTTGGATCAACCACAGAAGTGGTTTTAAGGAGGACCATTCTCTGGTTTTGTCCTTTATTGCTGGAAACCTTGAAAAGCATGAAAGTCACCTGTACGTATCAGAAATGGGGTCTAATGAGGTGAGGAAAATGCCCTTTATCTGCAGGCACAGGACTGTGAACAGAGGGCGATTGCGCTGAATGGTTAACCAACCTCGGTCCAGACTGTGTGTGATTTTAGTTTTTACATGTTAAACTGAGAGACTCTGTAGTAGAGTAGAAAGTCATGTTGGAGTCCATGATCTAGCTTCACCATTTACGGGGTTTGTCTAGAAAGTCGATTAACCTCCCTGAGTCTCAGTTTCCTCATTTGTAAAATGGAGATAATCATCAGCTCCAGGATAGTGGTGGGAATGCACTGAAATAATGTATGAAAGCACCTGCTGCACCACTGGCTAGGGTGGATGCTCGGTAGTCATTGCTGTATCTTTCTAAAAACAATAACCCCTACCATTACTTGAGTACTTACCATGTGACATGCAATGTATTCATACATGCACATGTTTATGTATAATGATATATTCTATATATTAAGACAAATACCCACACACTCATAGACTAATACCTTTGTGAGGTATGTTTTACTCTCTGTATTTTACACATAAGAAAATTGAGGTTCTGGGAAGTGGCCAATTATCCATGACCACAACTCAAGTAAAGAACAGAGTGGGGATTTGGGTCAACTCATCAGCGTTCTTGCTCTTTCCTAAGGAGATAGACCATTTTGCCTTTTGCTATCCTTCTGTTAAGGCAGAGTGCAGAGAATAAAATAAAATTGGTACTGGTTCCAATTTAGTTCAGCTTTGCTGTGCATCTCCAGTTAATTCAAAGAAACAACCCCTTTCCCCTTCCCCCCGCCCCACTTTTCAAGCAACTTCCCACACCAAGAGCCCCTGCTGCCCTAGCTAGATGCTTCCTAGTTAAAAATTACTCAACACAAAACAATCAAACAAATATGGCTGCATTATGGAATCATCCGAGGGAACTTTAAAAATTTCCTCTGCCTGCGTCCAATCGAATCCAAATTATTGGGAGTAAAATCCAGGGACCAGGCTTCTTAAAGCTTCCTGGGTGATTTCAGTGTGCATCCCAGGGTTCAGACTGGTTTAGAATTTTCTCTGGGTCTTTTACAGATCCCAGCTCAGATGTGACAGCATCACCTACAGGAAGTCCCCACCCTTCTTAAGGTGCTGTCCTGGAAACATGTTAGTGGGATGGTTTGGGATTATTGAAATTGTCCTTGGTTGTCAAGGAAACACCAGTTTCCATTGGCTTAAAAAGTCTCAAATGAACATCTGCTGGGCACAAGGACTGTGCCAGGGTCCTGAAGGCAGTGAGGGTGGGAAAGCATGGCCTTGGGGTCAGACCATCCTGTTACTCGTCTGTGGCCCTGGGCAAACTACTTACCTCTTCTGGATTCCTTCTTCTGGAAAGTGGGGTTCATGATATGCACTGTGTTGAATCATTGAGATGAGAAATATTATCAAGAAGAAGAAAATTAGAAAGCATCAGCACACATATAAAGTTCTTAACCAACAGTTAATCATGAACTGAACATAAATAGTATCACTTTTTTCCTAGGTCAAAAACAAATACCAGGGAGCTGATGTAACTCGGTGGTTGAGTGCCTGCTTCTCATGGATGAGGTCCTGGGTTCAATCCCCAGTACCTCCTAAAAGAACAAAAAAAAAAAGGAAAAACAAAAACAGCAGCGGTTTGAACCAGGGGAAATCACTGGCATTTGTTTTTGTTTTTCCTTTGAGAGCGGTCTCCCTCTCCCATCTTGACCTGAAACATTCTGAAAGCAGGGATTCCATCACAGGGACCGGTAGAGCCCCAGCACCTGAAATGATGCTGGCACATAGTAGGACTATAATAAATGCTTATGGAATGAATGAGGAAATGAGACTCAGGGACTTAATCACAGCATAACAGTACTGCCTTTTGTATGGTTACTATTATCATGCTGGGCTTTGAGGCTTAGCTGATTTCCTTTTAGATAAACCAGAGCCAAAAACTTGGGAGATGTTGGGGAAGGAGGACCTGCCTTCTCCACTGTGGGAGCAGTCGTGAGAACCCCTGGTTTCTGGCACCTTAGACCTAAAATGTAATCACAGGTATTCACCGAGATGGAGACGCTTTATCCATAACTTACATTCTGTTCTTCCAGAACGCTGGGGAAAACCTGATCATAAACTCCCAGGCAGAAAACCATGGTGACCGTCCCCTGATTCTAATAAAAGTTTGATGATTCAGTGCCTCCAATGACGAAAGCCGATTTGAGCCTGATCACATCCATTCCTTAAAGGCCGTGTTTCGATCGCTTCATTTTGTGAGAGCCACTGTTCTGGAGGGCGCACCCAGAGTCATGTCACACTGGAAAAGCATGGCTGGCCATGGCGGCAAATGTCAGGCCAACCTCCTGAGGCTTACTCGCTGCTTAAGGGGGACATCTGAGGGCCGTCCACCCTCAAGCAGTCTGTTCCAGTGCCTGTCCACTGCCACTTCATTTGGAGAGCTCAGTGAAAGACCACAGATGACACTGGCCAACTGTTTGCCATTGCCGGCAGGTTCCTGCTCCCCACAGCCTGGAGTGCATGAAATCTCCAGCTGCAGGCTCTCCAGGTGGAGGTGCATCCTTCAAGTCAGACATTGCTGGATTGGAGCTCTGGCACTGCCTCTTTCTAGCTGTGTGACTTTGGACAAATCTCCTGACCTCTCTGAGCAACAATTATTAAAATTCAGAAGGAAAAAAGTGTCCCAGAAGGCCTTCCAGGGGAGAGGTTAGAATAGGGGGCTCAGATGTCATCTCCTGGGCACAAGTATTGTCAGAAAAGCCAAGGTTCTGGGAGCATAGGAATTACCAGTTCATACCATTGTATGAATTCCAAATATGATTTTATTCTTCTTTACTATTTTCTTTTCTGGAGTACTTATAAGATGATGTAGCATACCCCTACTGAAGAGTAATTTAAAAATATAGATTCTTTTTAAAAGAAAAGGAAAAATCACCTGTAATCCAACTAGTCAGCACTAATATGCTGGGGCATTTGCCATCTAATATTATTTTCCTATGCCTCCATAATAAGGTGAGAATAATCTTTTTAAGACCTCAAATTCCTTTTAGTGCTTGAAATAATAAGTTGCATGTAGACAAGGAGCCTGGGGATATTGGTGTGAGGTTGGGGGGTAGAGAGAGGAAAGCAGGGGAAGGAGAGGGAAAGATGCGGGGACAAGGCCACACGGGTGGTGGTGAAGAGAGGAGTGCTACGGCAATTTAGCTCTGGCCAAGAGGTGGGGTCTATTTCTCCACCCCTGATACAGGTTGACCTTGTGATTCACTTTGGCTGTTGGCATGTGGCAGGGTTGACAGCATGTGCCTACTCTGAGTCAAGGTAACAGGAGATTTTGCATGCATCTGCTGTCACCCTTGGAACTTACCCAGCTGTCCCATGAACAAGCCCAGTCCAGCCTGCTGAAGGATGAACATCTTGTGACACCATCACCCCCCACCCCACCAACCCCCACCAACAGCCCATCGACCACCAGGCCTGTGAGCGAGGCCATCCTAGATCAGCCCGCCCTGACCACCTTGTCGGTTGGCCACAACTGTATGTGCGAGTCCAGCAGAGATCAGCTGAGCCTCTCCCAGATCGGAATTACAAACGCCTACTGTTTTAAGCCATTCATCAGATTGCGTGTATCAGTGTGTGCTTGTGTGTGTGTATGTGTGCTGGTGTCTGTGTGTGTTCCTGTCTCTTTGTGTGTCTATGTGTGCATGTGTGTCTGTGCACCTGTGCATGTATGGCGGTGTGTGCATTTATGCCTGTGGGCCCGTGCATATGCATTTATGTGTGTCTGTGTGGGGGGGTGTTCTTCTGTGTGTGTGTGTGTTATTGAAATTAGAGACCATTATTTGGTGCTTACTATATTCTAGGCATAGTCCTGCGTATTTTGCCCATGTTAGGTCATTTCATTTTTAAAACAACCTTCTGAAATAGGAACTATATTACCCACCTTCTGGATGAAGAATTTGAGCCACAGAGAAGTCAAGGCTGCCCAGTTAGAGAGCTGAAAAGCTAGGGCTTAAACCAGGAGAGCTTCAGAGATTATTTGTGTTATAACAGTGTTCTCCCCCAAGTGGAAAATGCAGGTTTTAAACTTGCAAATATAAGGAGAGCCAACTTCTTTTTTTAAAGCATATTTGCTCTCTATGTATAATGTGTACATGGAAACAAGGAGAGGACTAGGTAAGATGAGCAGGGACGTTGCACAGTAGTAATTCTGAGAAAACAGGCTGTGTTTGGTTTTTTTATTTCTTCCTTCTACCTTTTGAAATTGCCAGTTTATTTTCACATAGAGTGTGCATTATTTTTATAATCAGATAAAAAAACAATAAGGCGATTTCTACTCTGAAAAAGAGAAAAAGAACAGTAAGCAATAACTGTAAGCCTTGTCTCGATATTTTCTCCCATGTTGAGGAGCCCACTCCAGTCCCATGGGGGTCCTTCTGGGATTTTTCTGGGTTGTCATTACTTGTTGTTTGTGGAGACATATAGTCTATACTGGGAGTATATACTGGGCCCCAGGCTGGCCCATCAGAGAAGCAGCAATACTTATGTTATTGCCCATTAAATTGAGCTCTACACCTTGTTACGTGTCATCTTGTAAACGTGATTGCCGTCTCATTGACAGCTGGGGAAACTGATGACAGCTGGGGAAACTAAAAGTCCATCTCTTGGCCCCATAAGTCATTGCAGCTGGAAGCTCACATCCCTGATACTTGTAGCAAAGTTTTGATAGGAAGTTTTTATAAGATGTTTTTCACACAGCACTGTCTTTTAAAATACTATGGAATAAGCTAAACGTAGTTAAACTTCTTTGATCATTCAAAGTTATCTTTCACTAGGGAGCATCACAGCAAGGCTGAAATATCCCAAGCTTTGGAGATAGATGAGGGTTCTGATTCTGGCCACTGGTTTACTGTATAGTCTGGAGCAAGTTAGTTCTCCTCTATGAGCCTTCGTTTCCTCATCTGTAAAATGGGACTCAAATGAGTACCTCCACAGGATTACAGTGAAGATTAAACATGGCCATACATGTGGCAATGCAGACACAGTAACATCATCTGGCACCCAGCGAGAACTCTGCAAACACCAATTTCCCTTCATTTCCAATTTGGAGCTTTAGAAATTGGAAAAGTTAAGACAACACAGGAATTGGCAAAATCTCAAATCCCTCCCAGGACTCCAGCCAACTCAAGCTCACCAGGACCAGAGGCAGTGCAGCTTGCGGGGCTGTCGGATTCATGGTTTGGGGTCATTCAGGCATTCAGGCCCAACTTTGCGTACTGTGTGTGTCTCAGGGTAGTCTTTCAAACTTCCCGAACCTCTGGCTCTTCTTCTAAACGGGAGCAAATGCCCCTCTTCAGGCAAGTTCAAAAGCTAAGTTCCTCTTTCTCAAACTGCAGTCTTCCATACCAGCTGATGACTTTGGCATGTGTCTCCTCTATCATCACTTATTGTTCTGCTTATTTTTTCACTTCAAAATTAAACTTCATGTTACTCCTATAAAAGGAAATATATTACAACCTGTCATATAGAGAAGGCATCTCTACAAAAATACAATGAAAATAAAACAGTGTTCTTTAAAATCTAGCTAAGTAGTGTTATCTGCAGAAGGTACTAATCCTGAGGTATGCTCTTTTTTGTAGTTACAAAAAAAAGATTTTCAGTTACTATAGACTCAGAGATGGGCTAATTGTCAGCTAATGGCTCTCTTCCAGTCTTAGAGATTCCAGGAGAGAGATGAGGAAGACAGAAGATGTCAGGGCACCCATAGGTCTCAAACTCAAATTTTTGTAAGACCTATGGAGACATTAAGAGTGATTAAGCCCTGTTGTGGGGGAAAAGGTGGACTGGAGTGGCAGTGGGCCAAGGCTCAAGGGCATGAGCTGAGTTGGCAAAGATAGCCTTACTTATGTTCTTTCCTCCTCCTGATATTTCCCTGGGAATAGTTGCCTACCCGGGTTGCTACAGTGGGGCAGAGAAGAGGTGATGCCAGTTGGAGGCAGTGAGGGGCCTTCAGGGTAGAACTTCCCCCCAAGGAGGGAAGACAACCACTTGTAATGAGTGTTGATGGGCTCCCCAGCCACTGAGCATGCTGGCTTCTTCCCATCTGGTCCACCCTCATGGGCTAGTCACTGTAGCAGAGGACAGCTCCCTGAACTGAGTGAAAAACAGTACCTAGAGTAGAGATCCTGCATAACTGCCGAAATTTAAAAAGGAATTGCAAACATAACTTTTCGTCAAATGTCTAAATAAAAACTCAATGAATGAGTTGATGGTGATGAATGGATGCATGGAGTACTGGCTTGAGGAACTTTCTCAGGATACATCAGGGAGCAATAAAGAAATAGAAATAATGAGAGCTGAATATAGATATATACAGGTTAGAAATGCTAAGGGTCCTGGAAGGCAAGAAAATTATTTGAAGAATGAATAAGAATGAGAGATGGATGGATGGATGGATGGATGGATGGATGGATGGATGGATGGATGGATGATGGATGGATGGATGATGGATGGTATATAGGAAGAAATTAAGGTAGAATCTGAATGATGCTGTATTAGTCAGGGTTCTTTTGGGAAACAGAATCAACAGGAGATATCTGTAAACAGTATGAGATTTATAACATTTTCTCATGTGATCATGGGGATGCACAAGTCCGGGTTCAATAGGGAGGCTGCAAGCCAGGGGCTCCGATGAAAGTCCAATGAAGGTCTTGAGCTTCTGGGAGATGCTGGCTGCCAAAAAATGAACTGGAAAATTCTCTCTAAAGGCTGAAATCACTCCCCACCCACCCCTACAACTTTTTTTTTTTAATTTTTAATTGTTTTTTTGTTTTTTAAAGATACATCACAAAAAATGTTACATTAAAAAATATAAGAGGTTTCCATATACCCCACACACCATGCCACCCCCACTCATCCCACATCAACAACCTCTTTCATCAGTGTGGCACATTCACTACATTCAGTGAATACATTTTGGACCACTGCTACACCACATGGATTATAGTTTACATTGTAGTTTACACTCTCCCCCAGTCCATTCAGTGGGTTATGGCAGGATATATAATGTCTGCATCTGTCCCTTCAATATCATTCAGGACAACTCTAAGTCCTGAAAATGCCTCCACATCACACCTCTTCTTCCCCCTCCCTACCCTCAGCAACTACCATGGCCACTGTCTTTACTTCAATGATACAATTTCTTCCATTGCTAGAGTAACAATAGTTTTATAGTAGAATACCAGTAAGTAAGTCCACTCTAATTCATATTTTATTCCTCCATCCTGTGGACCCTGGGTAGGTGATGTCCACTTCGCCTCTAAATCAAGAGGGGCCTTAGATCCCACGTGGCTGATGGATGTGATTCTCTTGCTTGCAGTTGTAGGCACTCTCAGTTCCCTGGTGTGGTAGGTTGACCACCTTCACCTCCCTGTTAGCTGACCTGGGTCAGTCCAATGGTCCAGAGAGTAGGAATTGCAACTCTGCTGAGGCTCAGAACCCATCTGGCACATGGCCAGTCCAGAGATTCAAGTCTCCTAAGTATACACCAACCCCAGTGCCAACTACAGGTTCAGTAAAAGTGACAGAAGAGGCATGTGTAGAAAGGTCACATCTGAGTCCAACTCCATCACACACAGGAGCACAAATTCCAAACAAGGGCCCACTGACAATGCACTAAACTCTAGCACCATCTGCCATGACCTTAGAACCTGTGTGTCTCTGTAGCCCTCAGGAGATCAGTACCTATGATTGTATCTACTTTGGCTGTCTCTGGGATCCTACTGAGACATGCATGCATAAGCATGACCACCCCCTGACTCATTTTGAAGTCTCTTAGTCATATAAACTCATTTGTCTTTACCATTTTCCCCTTTTATTCAAGGTCCTTTTCTAGTTGCATCATCAGCTGGTGATTGGTAGTAATCCCTCGGCACCAGCGAGGCTCGTCCCTGGGAGTGCCATCCCACACCAGGGGTAAGTAATGCACTTACAAGCTGAGTTTGGCTTAGAGAGTGGCCACATTTGAACAACATGGCAGCTCTCAGGAGGTAACTCTTAGGCAACCTGAAGCTCTAGGCCTAGTTGAAATTTCAGGCACCCAGGCTCATAAGCATAGTCATCAGTATCAAGGGCTCATCATTGGACCATCTTTCTTCACTGATCTTTGCTCTTGCACTTGCGAGATTGTTGCTATTCCATTGGGGAATGTAACAGAGTTCCCCAGGCTAGGAACTCAGTACTCCCTCAGTTGTCGTTTGTAACTCTAACCACTATGAAAATACCCAATGAATATCTGAACATTTTATATACCCTATATCTATGCCCTGGAGAACTCCCTCCCAACCATGTGTCCCCCATTAATAACACCTCACACCAGTGTTCCTCCCCTGCCGTAGTTGAGCCCCTCTGTGGTTCAAAACTTCTTCAAAAATGAAGCCTAATATATTGCCAAATTCAATTAGTAGGAAAATGAAATAGTAATGATAGGTTTAAAGTTTAGAAAGAGAATACATACTAATTTAGAAAAAAACAAAGTAAAAAATAAATTGGGTATTAAAAAAGGAAAAGTATCATAAAACTTTGTTTTTGACACTTTGCCTTTCATCACTGTAATAGGTGTTGCCCTGTAGGGACAGCGGAAAGGCAATTTCTTTCACTCCTTCCTCAGTGTCTACATCCTTTTTTTTTTCTAATTTTTAATTTTGTCTTCCAAAAAGTTTTAGATCACAGTAAAGTCACATATACAATATAGGGGACTCTCATATATCCAACATCAAACCCTTTTCCCCTTCCCAGCAATGATCTTTTTACATGTTCATGTTATATTTGCTTCAGCTGATGTACAGATATTGAAACATAGCTACCAAACATGGTTCCACTTAGGTTTACATTATGGTTTATATTTTTGACTGTATACTTTTCTAAATTTTTAGTTACATTATGGTTTACATTTTAAACTATACACTTTCATAAATTTTTGGTGAAATTTAACATGTTCTATATCCATCATTGCATAATCTTGATCTTGTGTATATCCATCATTGCACAATCTTGTAGAACACTTCCATTGCCCCCTAGTTACACTTGCTTCCATCTATTCTATTCCTCTCTCCCCCTGCCCTCAGGGACCATAGTGACAACCAAGTTTCATTGCTTGAAGGACCAGATTCACAGATACTTCCAACAATGCTGAGAGCTTGACACACTAGACTGTCCTCCCTCATTAGCAGCCATAAATTCTCTCTTAAGACACCTTTCCCTATGCTTGAGAACATCAGGCCTCCCCAGGATGGGGGTACAACTTCCCACACATTGTATGGGTCTCCACCCATTGATATAACACAATATGACAAGATGAGCACTCACACACTCCCTAGAAGCCTGCTGTTGTGAAAGATGCCCCCTATTAAGCACGTGAAGCAAGTAACACTTTCTTATTATATTTTCTAAAGAGTTTTCTCAACATTATAGTTTCAACCACATATTCGACAACCTCCCATGATCATCTGCTCCCACCAACTGTCCCCCCAATTCCTTGGGCCATCTGACCTATCCTCCCAGCCCCCTCAAGCCAGCAAAGCCCCACCCAATAGTATCCCTATGTCCCAGTCTTATCCCTCCCCTGCACAGCTACTTACCTCCACTTTATCATAGATTTCACCCATATAGACATCAGCTCACAACCTTCCTCTCCCCCACAATTTCCTGCAAGCCTATCATCCAGTCTCTAGCTCTCTGGGGCAGCTTGGTTTGTTTATTTCATATCAAAGTGGTCATGTAGTACTTGTCCTTCAATGCCTGGCTTGCTTCACTCAACATAAGGTGCTCAAGATTCATCCATGTTATCCCATGTGTTTGTACTATATTCCTTCTTACAGCTGAGTAGTATTTCATTGCATATATATACCACATTTTGTTTATCCATTAATCTGTTGATGGGCATCTGGGTTGATTCCAACTTTTGGCAATAGTGAATAATGCCATTACAAACATTGGTGTGCATATATCACTTTGTGTCCTTGTTTTCAGTTCTGGGTATATACCCAGTAGCAAAATTGCTGGCTCATGTGCCAAATCTGTAGTTAGTTTTTTGAAGAACCACCAAACTGTCCTCCAGAATGGCTGGATCCTTCTGCATTCCCACCAACAGTGGATGAGGGTTGCCATTCCTCCACATCCTCTCCAACACTTGTAGTTTTCTGTTTTTTAATAGCCATCAGTCTAATGGGAGTAAGATTGTATCTCATAGTAGTTTTGAATTGCATTTCTATAATAGCTAGTGATTTTGAGCATGTTTTCATGCGCTTTTTAGCCATTGTATTTCTTCTTTGGAGAAGTGTCTGTTCAAATCTCTTGCCCATTTTTAAAATGGGTTGTTTGTCTTTTTATTTTTGAGATATAGGATTTCTTTATATATGCAGGGTATTAGTCTCCTATCAGATATATGATTACCAAATATTTTCTTCCATTGGGTAGGCTGTCTTTTCATTTTCTTGACAAACTCCTTTGAGGTGCAAAAGGCTTTGATTTTGAGGAGGTCCCAATTTATCTATTTTTTCTTTCATTACTCGAGCTTTTGGTGTGACATTCATGAAGCCATTTCCTATTACAAGGTCCTGTAGATGCTTCCCTACATTGTTTTCCAAGGTTTTTATGGTCTTGTCTCTTATATTTAGGTCTTTGATCCATCTTGAGTTGATTTTTGGATAAGGTGTGAGATGTTAATCCTCCTTCATTCTTTTACATATGAATAGCAAATTCTCCAAGCACCATTTGTTGAAGAGTCCATTCTCTCTGAGTTGAGTGGGCTTGGTGGCCTTGTTGAATATCAGATGACTAAATATGTGAGGACCTATATCAGAGCTCTCAGTTCAGTTCCATTGGTCAGTATGTTTATCCTTGTGCCAATACCATGCCATTTGACCACTGTAGCTTTGTAGTATGTTTTAAAGTCAGGTAGTGTGATTCCTCTAATTTCATTTTTCTTTTTCAATATGTCTCAGGCTATTCAGGGCCTCTTTCCTTTCCAAATAAATTTCATAGTTTTTCTAATTCATTAAAAAATGCTGTGTTGATTTTTATTGGGATTGCACTAAATCTGTAGATCAGTTTGGGTAGGAAAGATATCTTAGTGATATTTAATCTTCCTTCCCATGAACAAGGAATATTCTTCCATTTATTTAAGTCTTCTTTGATTTCTTGAACAGTGTTGTGTAGTTTTCTGTGTATAAGTCTTTTACATCTTTAGATATTTGATTTTTTATGTACTATTGTAAATTATATTTCTTTCTTGATTTCCTCCTCAGATTGCTCATTATCGGTGTACAGGAATGCTACTGATTTTTGTGCATTGATCTCACAACCTGCGAATTTAGTGTACTCATAAGTTCTAAAAGCTTTGTTGTAGATTTCTCAGGGCTTTCTATATATATAGGCTCATGTCTGCAAATAGTGAGATTTTACTTCTTCCTTTGCAATCTGGATGCCTTTTGTATCTGGTTCTTGCTTCTGTGCTCAAGCAAGTACTTCTAACACAATGGTGAATAGGAGGGGTGATAGTGGGCATCCTTGTCCTGTTCCTGATCTTAAAGAGAAGAGTTTAGGATTTCACCATTGTAAATGATGCCAGCCGTGTGGGTTTTTCATATATACCCTTTATCATGTTCACAAAGTTTCCTTCTATTCCTATCTTTTGCAGAGTTTTTATCAAGAAAGGGTGCAGTATTTTGTCAAGTGCTTTTCTGCGTCTATAGACATGATCAGGTGATTTTTTCCTTCAATTTGTTTCTGTGGTGTATTCCATTGACTGACTTTCTTATGTTGAACCATCCTTGCATACCAGGGTGAAACCCGCTTGGTCATGGTGTATAATCCATTTAATGTGTTGTTGAATATGATTAGTGTACGTCAGTCAAAGGGGTGCGATGCAAAATACCAGAAATTGGTTGGTTTTTATAAAGGGTTTTTATTCGGGGCAGGAGCTTACAGATACCAGGCCATAACACATAAGTTACTTCCCTCACCAAAGTCTATTTCACATGTTGAAGCAAGATGGCTGCCGACATCTGCGAGGGTTCAGGCTTCCTGGGCTCTTCCCTTCCAGGGTCTTGCTTCTCTCTGGGTTCAGGTTTCCTCGCTTCCGAGGGCTCCAGCTTCAGCATCAAACTCCAACATCAGAACTCTAACATTAAGAACCCCTAACTTTGCCCTTTGCCATGTCTCTTTTATCTGTGAGTCCCCACCCACCAAGGAATGAGGACTCAACGCCTACTGACACAAGAGGTTTACCTGATTACTTAGTCAAGTAAACCTCTGAATCCATTATAATCTAATATGCCCATAGGAGAAGATCAGTTTACAAATATAATCCAATATTTCTTTTTAGAATTCATCAATAATATCAAATTGCTTCAATTAGCAAGTATTTTGTTGACGATTTTCACATCCAGGCTCATTAGAGAGATTGGTCTGTAATTTTTCTTTCTTGTGCTGACTTTGTTTGGCTTTAGTATTAGGGTAATGTTGGCATCATAGAATGAGTTATGCAATGTTCCTTCTATTTTTTATTTTTTGAAAGAGTTTCAGCAAGATTGGTGTTAGTTCTTTCCAGAATGTTTGGCAAAATTCACCTGTTAAGCCATCTGGCCCAGGGCTCTTCTTAGTTGGGGGGTTTTTAATAACTGATTCTATCTCTTTACTTGTGATTGGTTTGTTGAGATCATCAATTTCTTCTTTTATCAATGTAGGCTGCTTGTGTGTTTCTAGGAATTTGTCCATTTCCTCTAAATTGTCTGTCTTGTTGGCATATAGTTTTTCAAAATATCCTCTCATAATAGCCTTTATTTCTGTGGGGTCAGTGGTGATATCCCCCTTCTCATTTCTTATTTTTTGCATTTGCATCTTCTCTCTTTTTTTCTTTGTTAGTCTAGCTAAGGGTTTGTCAATTTTATTGATCTTTTCAAAGAACCAACTCTCTGTTTTGTTTGTTTTTTCTAGTACTTCCTTATTTTCTATTTCATTTAGTTCTCCTCTGATCTTTGTTATTTCTTTCTTATGTCTTCCTTTGGGATTAGTCTGTTGTATTTTTACTGATTCCTCCAAGGTCTTCAATTTTAGCTCTTTCTTCTTTTTTGATGTATGAATTTATGGCTATGAATTTCTCTCTCAGTACAGCTTTTGCTGCATTCCATAAGTTTTGATGTGTTGTACTGTCATTTTCATTAGTTTCAAGATTTCTTTTGAGATTTCCTCCTTGACCCACTATTTGTCTAAAAGTGTGTTGCTTAACTTCCATATCTTGGTGCCTAATCTGGGTCTCTGGCCCTTGCAGATTTCCAGCTTCATTCCACTGTGGTCAGAGAAAGTATTTTGTATGATTTCAATCTTTCTGAATTCATTGAGACTTTCTCTGTGGCCTAGTATGTGATCTGTCTTGGAGAATGATCCATGTGAGCTTGAGAAGAATGTATATCCTGCTGTATTTGGGTGTAATGTTCTGCATATGTCTATTAGGTCTAGCTCCGCTAATATATTGTTCAAAGTTTTTGTTTCTTTATTGATTCTCTGTTGAGATGTTCTGTCCAATGGTGATAGTGCTGTATCAAAGTCTCCCACTATAACTGTAGAGGCATCTATTCCTTCACTTATTTTTTCCAGAGTTTGCCTCACATATTTGGAGGTGCCCAGTTTAAGAGCATAAATGTTTATAATTTCTCTTTCTTCTTGAAAGATTACTTCTTTTACGAATATGTAGTGTCCATCTTTGTCTCTCACAGTAGTTTTGCATTTAAAGTCTATTTTGTCCAATATTAATATAGCTACTCCTGTTCTTTTTTGGTTATTGTTAGCCTGTAAGATTGTTTTCCAGCCATTCACTTTCAACCTTCTTGAATCCCTGGGTCTAAGGTGGGTTTCGTGTAGACAGCATATAAATGGGTCATATTTCCTTATCCATTCTTCCCATCTGTGTCTTAACAGGTGAGTTTAGTTCACTTATATCCAGTGTTATTGCTCTCAAGGAATTACTTACATTAGGCATATTTTCTTTGGATTTGTGTGTGTCATATATTGTTGTGTTTTTCTCTTTTTGTCTTTTTAGTTTTTCTTACACAGTCCTTCAACTCTGTCTCCTGGTTTTTTTTGTTTTTTTTTTCCTATCCTCCTACAGAATATCCTTTAGTATTTCTTGAAGGGCAGTTTCCTTGTTGGCATAATCTCTTAGTTTCTGTTTATTTGTGCATATATTTTGAACTCTCCATCAATTTTGAAAACAAACTTTGCTAGATAGAGTATTCTTGTCTGGATTTTTTTTTCTTTTAGTATCTTGACTATGTGATACCACTGTCTTCTTGCCTCCATGGTTTCAGATGAGAAATCAGCATTTAATCTTATTGAATTTCCCTTGTGTGTGATGGTTCTCTTTTCTCTTGCTGCCTTCTGTATTTTCTCTTTGTCTTGAGCATTGGATAATTTGACAAGTGTATGTCTTGGGGTACGCCTGTTGGGATTTATGTTGTTTGGGGTGCATTGTGCTTCCTGAACATATACATCCACCTCCCTCAATAGGTCTGGGAAGTTTTCAGCCATTATTTCCTCCAATACCTCTTCTGTCCCCTTTCCCTTCTCTTCTCCTTCTGGGATGCCTATAATGAATATGTTTGCATGTTTTGCATTGTCATTCAGGTCCCTAAGTCCCTGCTGGATTTTTTCTATCTTTTTATTGATCAATTCTACTATCTGTTTGATTTCAGATGTACTGTCTTCCACATCAGTAATTCTTTCCTCTGCCTCTGCAAATCTGCTGTTATTTGCTGGGAGTGTATTTTTGATTTCTTGAATTGTGCTGTTCATCACCATCATATCTGCTATCTTTCTGTGTATGTTTACAACTTCTTCTGTATGCTCTCCAAGTGTTTTCTTAATATCCTTAATCTCTTCCTTCACTTCATTAAATTGGTCCATGATATTTGTTTTGAGAGGTTTGACTAGTTGTCCAATGCTCTGTTCCTCTTCTGGTTTTTAGTTTGTTCATTGGATTGCGTCATGTCTTCCTGATTATTGGTATGGTTTGTAATTTTTGGTTGCTGTCTGGTCATCATTTTATCTTGATGGGTTTGTTCAGTTGATTAGCTTCTCCATCTAGTCTCAGGGTTTATTTAGATGCTGTTTGTGTGTGTGTGTGTTAAGTCTTCTCTTCGACACTTTGTTCTTCTTATTCTATTTCCTTGTTGTTGTCTAAGTTCCCTTGAAGGAAAATATTAGGGCCAGGGAATGCAAAAGAGGTAAGAAAAGAAAAAGTATAATCAGAGTATTGATAGTAAATGTTAGCAGAATAACCATTTGAGACCTAGGAGAAGGAATATTAAACTCATGTAAGCTGTGTAGAGTTATAACAATAAAAAACTGGAGTATCTACAAATGAGATGGTAAACTGAATATGGAAAAGAATATGGTATGAATTAAAAGGCCAGTGTGGTCAGGAGAGACGGAAAGAGAAAAGAAAGGACAATAACATAAAGAGTGAATAAAAGGTAGAAAACAAAATAAATGTGTCAGAAATAAAAAGTCAGAAAAAATTGGGAGCTAAACAAAGAGAGGAGGAATGTAAGAGAAACACTAGAAGATGGAAGATAGAAAGATGTAAAGGAAAGGGGATAGCCTTAGTAGCCAAAATCAGTACACACAGAAAAGAGGAAATCGAGGATGAGGAAGCACAGCAAACAAGAAACACTGCCTGGGAAGTGGACGTGGCTCAATTGATAGGGTATCCATCTACCATATGGAGGATCCAGGGTTCTATCCCCAGGGCCTCCTGATCCATGTGGTAAGCTGGCCCGCATGCAGTGCTGCTGTGTGCAAGGAGTGCAGTGCCATGCAGGGGTGCCCCTGCGTAGGGGTGCCCCGTGTGCAAGGAGTGCACCCCATAAGGAGAGCTGCCCCATGTGAAAAAAGTGCAGCCTGCCCAGGAGTGGCACTGCACACATGGAGAGTTGACACAGCAAGATGATGTAACAAAAAAGAGACAGAGTTTCCCAGTGCTGCTGGATAATGAAGCAGACAGAAGAATACACAGCGACTGGACACAGAGAGCAGACAAAAGTGGGGGGAGAAATAAATAAAATACATCTTTTTAAAAAAAGGGAAAAAGAGAAAAAAAGGAGGTGTGATGGGGGAACAAAGAGGAAGGAAAGACAAGAAAACAAACTAATAAAAAAGACCAGACAAGGCCTCAAGCAAGGAGTCCTCTTTGCAATTGAATAAACTGCTTAGGAGTCTATCCTTCCCCCTTGCTCTATTCCTTAGTTCTGTCAGTCCCAGGCAGCAGGAAGGTTGTTTGAGAGTTTCCCTCTGAGATTCAAATGGGATGCTGGTGAACCAACTCACCACAGAAAAGAATAACTCTTAGCCTCTTTGAGAGAGAGTACCCATGCTTTGCCAGGAACCCTAAATATGCTATTGGAAGCCTACCAAGCACATCCTACTGTCCCCCTCCCTTAGGTGTGTTGCACAGGACTAGTTAATTGCCTGACTCCACCTTCTCCCAGACCAATTTTCTCTATGCCAGGGCATTTAGGTAAATCAGGCTCTCAGCAGATTCACCTCTCCTCTCTTCCTGGCCTCTCCCTCAGCCAGCTGGCATGCTCCTCCAAGCTCAAAAAAAGGGGGGACCCAATAATTGAACCTGCACTCCTCGGACCCCCCTGCACTCCTCACCAGAACCCTCCCACTCTTGGAGTTTGTCTGAGACCAGGGGGCTAGGAGAAGGCTGGAGTTCAGAATGCTGGGTTCAGGGAACGCAGGCTTGGGGGAATGTGGGCTCGGGGAACGTGGGTTCAGTGAACGCAGGTTACAGGGAATGTGGGGTTCGGGGAACCTGAGGCTCAGGGAACTTGCGTTTGGGGATCGCGGGTTTGGGGAGTCAGGGGCTCAGGAATGCCAGCATGCGACCGGTGGTGTTCAGGGAATGCTGTGGCCAGCAGCCCGGGGGGAAGCGCTTAGCCTTCCCATAGCTTCTGGCTCAAGTGCCAGAAACCTGTAGTTTTACCTTGAGCAAGCACTTCTTTTGTCACATTCTCTCCAAATGGATGGCCAGAAACCTCCTTCTTTGTGGGTTCCCAAAACAGCTCACTTGGGCTCAATTCTGTCCCCATTCATCCCGTTTTTGGTAGGAGAGGCAATGAGCATGCACTTACTCATGTACCATCTTGCCCCACCTCTCTTAGTCCACTTCCCCTTTTAAGGCATTCAACTGATTGGATTGTCACTCATTGCTGATGGCAATCTCCCTGGTCTGTGTAGATGTAATCAGCCATCTATGCAGTAAACTCACTGGTGACTAAAGCCCATAATTGTCCTTGTTTTACAATTAGCCCAGTGCTTGCTTGACCAAGCAAATGGGCACAATTACCTGGCCGAGTTGACACATTAGCCTATCCATCACAGATGTTTTCTGATACAGTGTAGTTAAGCTAGGGAAGAAATGGAGACAATGAGTTATTCTGTAGAAGGAAGGACTCAACATGGGAGAAGAGGCTTCTAGTCCTTCTGAAACCAAGAAGAAGCATTTAAGGCATGAGATTATGGAGTCCAAGAGAAACTTAGATGACTGAGAGAACAAAGTGAAACACTTTCTTCCTCATTCCCCACAGACTTCACATCTCAAAGCTTAGGTTTTGTATCCGAACCAGTTTAACCTATCAATCAATAAAGATGATAAATACTTAAAATTGGCATCCACCAATCCACGAACCTTTATTTTCCTGAACAATGCCCTGACTGCATCAGCCCCCAAAATGGAAGTCTGTATCCCTTCTAGTCCCAATGAGCCAGTGTCTTTAAAATAGGTATATATTTAGGGTTTTCAAAAGAGATAATAAGCAATTACTAATAATTATTTGAAGCCATTAGAGTTGGACCCAGCACAATAATGCTACTGTTGAATCTTGACAATACCAGGGAAATAATTTAAGCTCAGTACAAGGACGACTGCCAAGGCATGCTCAACAATTGAACTGAATTTTCAAACATGCAGATATAATTTTTTCAAGCTGCGTGAATTCAAGTGATTTGAGTTACGATGCAATAATGGTTTCTTATATATTTCCTAGGGCATTCAGAATTGAGAGGCAGATGTTCCCAAGAAGGAAACAAGCTTGTAGAGGTCTAGTCTAGTTCCTCAGAAGCTGGACAAGATGTTGACATTAAACCAGTTCAGAGTTGACACTGTGGAGGGCTCTTTGAGTCAGTTGTGAGTCATGAATTCTGTATTCGTTTCCTGCTGCTGCTGTAAAAAAAAAAGAGAGAGATAGAGACCACAAATGGGGTGGCATAAAACTACAGAAATTTATTCTTTCACAGTTTTTGAGGCGAGAAGAGAAAAATCAAGGCGTCAGCAGGGTTGGTGCCTTCTGATGTGTCTAAGGGAGAATCCATTCCATGCCTCTCTCCTAGCTTCCGGTTGTCGCCAGAAATCCTTGCCATTCCTTGGTTTTTAGGGCCATCGACCCAATCACTGTCTCCATCTTTGGCATCACCTTCTCCTCTGTGTGTTTTTTCCCCTTCTCTACTGTTATAAGGAGACATGTCTTTGAAATTAGGGTCCACCCTAAGTCAGGATGATCTTATCTTGAAATCCTTAATCACATTTGCAAAGACCCTTTTTCCAAGTAAAGTTATGTTCACAGGTTCCTGGTGGACAGATATTTGAGGGGTGACCATTCAACTCACTGCAATTTCTAAGGCCACAATTAAGCCAAGAAGCTCCTGCCTAACTCTGAATTCATCTCCTACCATGTTGCCAATTACTTATTCTAAGTACATAGACCTCCTGCCTGTTTCTCAAACACACCAAGCTTGCCCTTGTTCAGGAATGTCATTCCCTCTTCCTGGAATGCTGTGCTGCCTTCTAGCCATTCAGGTCTCAGTTCCATTGTCCCTGCCAAAAAAAGTGTTCTTCCTTGACAGCGCCATATAAATTGGCACCCTACCTCCACCGACTCTCCGTCACATTGTTTTATTATATTACTGCAGGTATCTGTTTATTCTCTTGCCTTCCTTCTCTAAAATATAAAGCCTGAGGAGATATTAGAGCTGAATTTCCTTGAGCAGTTCCTTTTCCATTGAAGGTGCTCAACAAAGAATTTTTGAGTGAATAATTTATTATAATAGGCCATTTTGGGTATCACAAATTCATGTTTATAATGGCCATGAATTTCACAGAACCTGTTCAGAAGGCCAGAAATTGACCTTCCAAAAGGAGGAGAGGGTCCTGAATCAAGACCATAAGAGATAGAACAAGGAGAGTCATTTTGCACAGAGGGGGATATAGTATAGAAAAGTTCTCTGGAGTCAAAAAGTCCCAGGATAGTACCCATCCCTGCTCAGAAACTATCCGTGTGTCATTCTGCAAGTTCCTTTACCCATTTGAGCCTGATTTCCTCATCTAAAAAATCACAAAACAGTGATGACATATTGTATTAGTCAGCCAAAGGGGTGCTGATGCAAAAGACCAGAAATCTGTTGGCTTTTATAAAAGGGTATTTATTTGGGGTAGGAGCTTACAGATACCAGGCCATAAGGCATAAGTTACCTCCCTCACCAAAGTCTATTTTCACATGTTGGAGCAAGGTGGTTGCCAATGTGTGCAAGAGTTCAAGCATCCTGGGTTCCTCTCTTCCCAGGTCTTGCTTCACTCTAGGCTCAGGGTTACTCTCTTTCCAGAGCTTGCTTCTCTTTACTCTATGTGCTTAATTCTGGGGGCTCTAGCTTAAGACTTCAGCATCAAACTCCAACATCAAAACTCCAACATTAAAAACCCTCATCTCTGTCCTTTGCCATGTCTTTTATATGTGAGTCCCGCCCCTTGGTGGGTGGGGACTCAATGCCCTAATGACGTGGGCCAATCAAAGCCCTAATCATAACTTTTTTGGTCTTTTTTTTTTTAATATTGCATTAAAAAAATATGAGGTCCCCATACACCCCCCATTCCCCTCATCCCACTCCTCTCACAACAACAACCCCCTCCATCATCATGGGACATCCATTGCACTTGGTGAATATATCTCTGAGCACTGCTGCACCACATCGTCAATGGTCCACATGATAGTTTACACTCTTCCCCAGTCCACTCAGTGGGCCATGGGAGGACATACAATGTCCAGTAACTGTCCCTGCAGTACCACCCAGGACAACTCCAAGCCCTGAAAATGCCCCACATCATATATCTTCTTCCCACTCCCTACTCTCAGCAGCTACCATGGCCACCACTTTCTCCACATAGACCAGTTTACAAACATAATCCAATATCTATTTTTGGAATTCATAACTATATCAAACTGCTACACACATAGAAACTTAGATTGTTGTTGAAACCAAATGAGATAATGCATGTAACATACTTAGTATGCACCTGCTTTGTTGGTCAAATGCTCAAAAACTCATCTCCGATTCCTGCTTCCTAGAGGAATCACAGTTTTGATTGAGCTGCTCTAAGAGGCCTTCCCAGCTCCAATAATGAAGGTGTGGGAATCTGGTTTAATCTAAGATTGTGACCTTCCTGTGGAGCTATTAAAATGAAGCCAGTGACCAGAATCCATCCCCATACCATTAAATTTAACAGATCTGTGGTGGAGCCAAGGCATCACTGTGTATTATAAGCACTGGCACTTGATTCTAATGCACAATCATTGGATTGAAAACCACTGATCTAAGCCAGTCATGGAAATTCCATTCATTTTCTCAAGGGATTGATAGAGTAAGTCGAGTATGTGACATAAGCTTGGGCAATGAGCCCTGAGGCTAAGTCCACTGAGGATATTCTGGGAGGGCTTCTCTCCAGTAAGGAAAGGAGATGTTGGAAATGTTTTCTGCCCTTGAGTGGCACTGTCCTTGTGGGATAAAGACCATACCTCCCCTGTGTAACTTTAAAAGCATGACACTGCCTATGTCATTTTCTCTATGATATTTCTATCAAAGGTATTCTACCTGCAAGTCATACCAGGGGAGATCTGGTCCATATTCTATCATCCAAGGACATGGTCTCCTCTGGACAATGTATTTTTGTAAATTAATGTCATTGATTATGTGCCATATTATCAAGTGGCATTTGTGTGCAAGTAACAGAAAACCTAGTCAAAAGTGATTTAAACAACAAAGGCATTTTCCATTTCACACAATAGGAGGTTCAGAGATAGGATGGCTCCAGAATTGAAAATTTTAAAACCTTGATGACAAGGATTTGGGTTCTTTCCCTCTTTTTTCTCTGCCCTCTTCAGATATGGGTTTATCCTTGCCTCGTGGTCTCAATGTAGCTGCTTTATTTCCAGGCATCACACAAAGGTAATGATGCCCAGGGTCAGAAAAGAGAACATCCGTGTCTTGTGTCCCTCTTCTAAGTGGAAGGACAGCATTATAAGAGTCCACCACCCCACACCTCCTGCTGACATAGCCTCAGGGCTCATTCATTGGTCAGGTTTATGTCACATACCTAAATTATGGCAAAAGGAATGGAATTTCCATGACTAGCTTAGATTAGTGGTTCTCAACTAACTTAGTCAACAAATACTGGTGGCCAACAACGTGCCAGGACACTGGGCAGTGGGGGAAGGGAGGGGAAGTCCAGTGGAAACAAAAGGGACATGGCCCCTGCTCCCAGTGGTGTATGTTCCATTGCCTGACAAAGAGAACATACCTTCATTCTACAAACGTTTACTGAGGCCCTACTGTGTGCAGACATGCCTCTGGGTTTCCTCACCCCAGTTGAGCTTGTATCCTATTGGGGAAGACACACAATAAGCCATAAGCATAATAAGTAAAATGAAAAAGAAAAAAGCAGAGCAGAGCAAGGAGGGTTGGAAAAGACTGGTCATGCCTCACTCTGGGGTGACCTAAAAACAAAGTCTTAAAGAAGAGGATGGAACTATGAACATATTTGCAGGAAGAGCTTTCTGGATAGAAGAAGCAGCAGAGCAAAGACCCAGAGGCTGGAGCATGCAGCTGTATTTGCGGAATGGCGAGAAGCCAGCTCTGGTGGGAACGGAACAAGCGAGTGGGTGGAAGGTACGAGACGAGATCAGAGAGGAGAGGGCCAGGGTGAGCATCAGGGAAGGCTGTCTACGTTGTAAATAAGCATGTGTTCTTACAACTTCTTTCCTGGCTCCCTCATGAGTTACCTGGCCTCGGCCCATTCGCCTAACCCTCCAGCTGCAGTTTCTACATCCTTCGATTATCGAGGGAGGACCTGAACCTTCCCATCTCATTTCTTCACCATTTCTCGGTTATTTCTGGGGGTGGGAAATTTGCCCAATAAGGAACACACAATCAAAGTGTGTGTGCCGTGGTGGGCGTGGCGCCTGTGGACAATGGATCTCCGGAGTGGGAGTCAGTAAACCAAGAAGGCTGTCCTGAGCCTCAGGCGACCACACCAACCTGGGCTTAGCCCCCAGCCGTGGCTGCTCTACCTGCACTGGGCTTAGCCCCCAGCCGTGGCTGCTTTAGCTGCACTGGGGCCTGGCGGCCTCCCTGGGCTGCAGTTCCTTGTCTTTAAAGTGGACCAACTCCCTCCCGGCCAGAGTTCTCTTTATCACTGCTCAGCCTCTCATGCCCAGGAAGTCGGAGCCCAGCAAACTGCAATGTTCTTTTGGCACCTTTGATTTTTCCCTTTCAGGAGCTGCTCCGAGGTGCCAGCAGAAACCAGTCATTAAAGAGAATTACGTCCCAGGCCATCCAAGCATGAGCTAATTGACTAGTTATAAGCTGGAAAACAATTTCACCCAGATGGAGGTGCCCTGCCCCGACACCAGCCACAGAATTGTTTGCTTGCTTTGCTCTGAGAAGGCTCTGCTGCAAGGTGGCAGAGGGATAAAGAGGATGCCTTCCTACCCTTCTCCCCAATCCCTTCTCTGGCTTAAGAGCCTTAAATATTTCCAAGTGCTTTAAAAAGAAAAAAAAAGGAAAAAAAAACACTCTTAATAGATCTGTGAAATCATGTCCCAAAGGGGAGAAGCATTTGCTCTCGCAAGGTTAGAACATGTCATGTCAAGTGAAATGGTATAAATCTGAATCCCAAGTCTGCCTGCAAAGCACTGACATTCTCACTTATTAGTGGGTTTTAAAGGACAAGCATCTTGCCCTCCTCTCTTACAGCAATGGTGCCCTGACAGGGCCTGCGTGACTGAGCCACCAGGGTGTCACACACGCTCCGTAGCTTGCCCCCATTGTCCAGAGGCCCCCTTGCCCAGTCCAGCCTCATTGCTCAAGGATGCCGTCTAGTGGCAACCCCCTGCAGCAAAATGCTAATCATAGGTAGCGTGAGCATGCACTTCCTATGTGCCTGATGTTTAACATATCAAACATTAATAACCGCCCCGAAAATGATACAGAGCTAGCAAGGTACCAGCACTGCTTCACACCCTTCCCAGAAGGCTGGGAGTAATCTCAGAAAGCTGAGGCTCGGAGAAGCCAAGCAAATCCCCCGAGGTCCTACTGACAGCAAAGTGACAGAGCCAGGTTTCAAACCCAGCCAGTTCCGGTCAATACTGCAATTGTCTAACCCTATCAAATAGAGCTGCTTCCTATCTAGCCACGGCTTGATTTGTGTTTCACAGATGGGAGGGCGACTTGTGGTTCCGTAAGCATTTACGAGGAATCAGGCACTTTACTGGGGCTACATACAAATATACACAGCCGAATCTCGTTAGTCACAGTAGCCATGTACTATACAGTCGTCATGAGCATGGAGTTAGCAAATACTAAACTGTTGCTAAGGGAAATACAAGGTTAGGGTACTGTGAGCCTCTGGTTATACTGTTTTTATCAAATGATGA
Source organism: Dasypus novemcinctus (assembly GCF_030445035.2). NCBI lineage: Eukaryota > Metazoa > Chordata > Mammalia > Cingulata > Dasypodidae > Dasypus > Dasypus novemcinctus. The sequence goes on from NC_080695.1 coordinate 64,107,035, forward strand.
ATACATAATGTTTTTAGTGTGTTTCTGTTGAAAGACACTGTATTTAGTATACATTGTGCTTCCATTAACTTTGAACTCTGGGCATTATATAGCTCCTCCCTGGGTGAGGCTCATCTCATGTACCTGTTTTCTCCACGAGGTACACCACAGCCTTCTTGTGCTTAGAAATACCGGAGGGCACTCTGGCTCTATGCTTGGGGGCCGCTTTAAACAGCAAAATCATCAACCGAAAGCATAAAAATACAAAAGACATGGCTCAATATACCTCAAAAAGGACACGTTTACAGTATGAGAGCTGAAACAAGAAGGCAGAGCGTCACCTTGTTCGACTTCAGCTGGTCATATATTTTGCTGCTCTGTGTCCACAAAAGACTGTGAAATGGCTGTGGCTCTTGATTTGGGAGCTACAAATAACTTTCAGTGAGCAGCTGAATTCGCAAAAATAGACTCCTTGAATAACAAGGATCCAGTGGATGTATTTACCTGGCTCTCCGAGAAACTACATAAACAGAGTGCTGGTCTCCAGGCTACTCATGAGAAACCTGAAGCTCAGAACTTAAGTGACATTTCCAGGGCCACTCAGCCACTGCAGGAGGAACTGGGATCTGAACCCATGTCTGGGAGGCCCCGAAGCTCCACTCAATAGGCTGTCCTTCTAATAAGACACTTGGGATATTCCTGGGACAGTTTGAGGGCATTTCCTACCCCCAAGTTTGTATCAGAGGAGGGAGGAGCAGAATTAAGATAGCAAGATGGGCCTGAGTGTTCATACAAATATTTACTGGGCATCAGTTCTGTGCCAAGCACTGAGATAAATGCCAAGGATACAGAGTTGAACAAAGCAGACAGCCTGTGCCCCTGGAGGCCAGTGGCTAGGACCTTTGTCAAACACAATGGATCATATAACATCAGACTGTGCAAACTGCTCTAAGGAAAAACAGGAGGGTGTAATTTAGCCAGAGAGGAAGAGCAGTGGGGGCTTAGCTTGAGGGATATGAAATATACTGAATTCTAAAAGACGAGGCAGCATTTGCCAGGAGGAAATTGAGGTCCCTAATCATCTCTGTGACTTCACACCAGTCTCTAGAGCTTCATGGTCTTCTTGTCCCCCTATAAGCTTCATTTTATTCATAGCAGCCATCATGACCTTCCTAAAAGACAGAGCTGAAAGCATGACCCCCTGCCTCTGCTCCTTCGAGCTTCCAGGATAAAGCTAAAACTCCTTCAGTGTACACTAGCCTCTTCACCACTGGAGACCTGCCCACTGCTCAAGGTGATCCCTTCCACCTCCTCCAACCTGCAGAATAGAAGCTCCGCCATCACACCATGGGACTCCACAACTCCTGGCCTGGCATCACTGCTGGCTGGCGAGATGGTGGCAAAAGTCTTTCGGAGCCCTATGAATTCAAGGAAGAAAGACAAACTCTCTTTTGGTAACAGACGAATGTATTTGCATTTTTCTCTTGTTCTTTACTTCAGAAAATCCTATTTCACCATTGCTCGAAAATCCCCACTTCGAGTAGATTTGTTTGCCTTTGTTTATTGAAACCACTCCTTGAAACGATGGTTTTAGAAAGAAAAAGATGCCAGGAGTTTCTTTTGGGCTGAGATGTGGCCATAAGGTATACTGAGTTTCTGTTTCCTTCCAAGGGAAGGGGAGTGGGAAGTTATCAAAGGATACTGAACACACAGCTTGCTCCTCTGGTCTCTTCATTTTGGGTGAAGTTTCTCAATTGCTTTGAGAAGGAACAAATTCCTGAGGAAGAAATCAGCACTCATTAAACAGATACCAACTCTCAATTCAAGGGAGCTTGGGAGGCAGGGAAATGACGGGAGGCGCTGGAAGGACTTCTGAGCTGTGACTGCAGGATTGTTAAGAGGCTGCAGAATTAATTTGAAGAGGAGCATGCTGTTTGATATACTGGTGAGTACTTGCTTCTTTTCCCTGCTCAGGTGACCCTTGGTGGACCTGCATCACCAAGTTAAATAGCATAGAAATTCTTCTATGAAATGAAAAACTCTTTGAGGAGGCTTTCTATCCCAGCAGTCAAATTTCTGGTCTCCTGACCAACCCCTCTCCAGACTATGAAGGGTTTTCAGTGGAAACTTTGGAGCCATTAAGGTACTTTTGAGTTGGAGTTGCCCTTACCCCATTACATCATCATCTCTGCCCCTCACTGCCCATATCTGAACTCTGGCTCTTGACTTGTCTTCTCCTGTTTCCCAGTAGCCACTGGCTTAGTTCAGCCTTAGCACCCTCCAGCAGATTACTGCTCTTACCTTCTGTCTGGTCATCTCGCTTTGTTTCAACATTTCCTCCTGGCTGTTGACAGACTATGCCTCAAAATACAAAGCTCTCACTCCTGCCTGTAGACTAATGCCCTAAGCCTTTAGTTGGGAAATCCCAAATCCATGTTTTTCTTCCAAATTACACTGCTAGGTTCCAGATCTATATCTCCAAGCACTGACAGTCTCTCCAACTGGAAATTCCATGGGCACATCAAACTCAAAACATGGCAAAAACAGATAGTCACCTATTTCCTCCAGAACCCACTCTTCCTCAGGTAACCCCGATCCTGGTCTGAGGTTCTATGCAGTCAACCAAGTCAGAAACCCAGAAGTCAGTTCATCTCTTGCCCTCACGTCACACCGCGAGATTGTCATCTAGTCCTAAAAATAAAATCTATCCAATCCATTGCTCCAGTTGGGGTCTTTTTTACCTGACCTGGTTTACAGAGACTAACTGGTCTCCCTCTCTCCCAACTTGCTTCATCTTACCTATCGCAGCTATCACGACCTTCCCAGGTAACAAATCTGGTCACATCACTCCTTTCAAAAAGTTCTCATTGTCTGGGGGATAAAAAGAAAACTCCTCAGGTGAGCACACCAGCCCCTGAATGAGTTGATGCCTTTGCACCTCTCAGTGTGTGACTATTTCCTCCAGCCTGGTCGCGGAAGATCAAAGCTCAGCTGGACCTTGATGGTTCCAGGGTAACTTCATGTTGGCCTCCAAAGAGGGGACAGGCTCACTGCATGTTTATCCTGCCATGGAAGTCAGAGGGAAATATGCACAAACACTGTAAACATCTCCATGTTTCACCCCCATCTCCACTAGGCAAATATGGATAGGCCAGTGATAGCTCTGGAGTTAGACTACTGGGATTTGATCCTGGTTTCTGCCCTTCCGTAAATGTTAGACTTTGTGTAAGTTACTTAGCCTTCTGTGCCTCAGTTTCCTTATCTGTGACAAGTAGACCTTGGGGTCCTACTGAGTATCAAAGGTGAAGTACAGTCCTTTCAGCATAGTAAGTTCTCTCAAAATGGTATCTGTTATTGCTATTATCCAGCCACCTCCCCGTCCAAGCCTTCTCATCACTATGGCAACACAGAAAACAAAAGATGTTACAGGAGAGGTCTCCCTTGATGCTCCAAAAGTTTACATCTCCATGGTTACTTTCAGCACTGTGCTTTGAGTACTCTGTTAATCTCTGTTTTTCCTCTCAGAAAGACTACAAGCCCATCTAAAGAATGAATAGAAATGTAAATAACAAAGATATTTTAAAGCAATTAATTATGGATGTAGAAAGACCTTAAGGAATGAAAGTAGAATCAATTATGTTACCAGGTGGCTATTCACAGCTATTTTGCTTGAGATAATGTCAAAAAAATGTTCAGGTAATGGATGTTGGTGAGGATAGCAAATATTGTGAATGTAATTAATACCTCTGAATTGTACACTTGTACGTGGTTAAAATGGGAAATTCTGAGTTGCATATCTATTAATACAATCTCACAGGATGTTGGTGAGTAGGGGGAACACTGCAGAAAAAAATCAAGATTTTTCCCATTCCAATCTTGTATAATTGATAATTGAGCTTTGATTGTTAGTATGCCCGGGCAACCCTGATTTATTAATATTTATCAGCCCAAAGCACCTGTGCAAATGTCACCAAGTTCAATGATATTGTGACGCTTCAAAATACCCAGGGCTAGGACAAGCCGGGGCTCTGAAAAATGACCTGCTGCCTCTCCCACAAAAGCAACAGCCTGCTGAAACCGCTGCAGTCACCTGGAAAGACAAGAACACACTCCAGTCAACTGCAATTCTTCCTTTATCTCTTCAGCTACCCAAATTTTCTACAATTATAACAAACTGCTTTGATAATCATAGAAAACAATTTTCCAGAGTCAGCTGACAGCCACATACTGAGAAGGTTATTTGATCTCATGCATCAGACTCTTCCTAGATTGTCACAGGACATGTCAGTGTCAGAGGGACACACTGGGGGACTTGGACTTCATGTCCGGCTCCTGAGTAGACCCAGCTCCCTGAGCCTTGAGGTGAAGAATTATCAGAGAGGAGGACAGAGGCTGCACTGGAAGAGCACCCTTCAGAACCTGCAGGAAACAGGCAAAACCTCTGCTGAGCAGAGGAGTAGGGAGCCTGGGCTCACAGGGCCCCTGGGGCTCCCCAAGCATGGCCCAGAGCACACATGCAGGTGACCGTGCTGTGACAAAATGGACTCAGCCGAGTTCCAACTCACTGGAGAGTTTGCCTGAGACTTGAGCAGGCCTGGTAGTAGGCATAGCACAGGACCTTAGAAACAGGGGGCACTTGCTTCTCGTACTCTCCACATCACATACAAAGAGCAGGCCTCTGGAGGGAGACCGCTCAATCTGAGAGACACCACACAGGGGACCCCTTTGGCAAAAAAGTCCAACTCCCTTTCCTGCCTCCTAAAATTATCTGAAGAGTTTAAATTAGAGTGATAGGAATCCTTCCCAGCAGGGCTCCAGAGAGAGCACCCCAGCTCTGAAAGCCCAGTTGACAATGCTCCAGCCTAACTCAGGACTATGGGTTTGGGTTTCAACACATCTCAGGTTCCTCATCAGAACAGGAGAAGTTGGACTAAATGACTCGTAAGCTCCATCCCAGACCTGACCTACAGACTTCAACTCTCGGCAGAATGACATGTGTAGAGTGTTCTGACTCCACCAGACTCAGATGCAAACGCAAGATGGCGGAGACAGTTCCATGGAACAGCACGCAGTCACCAAGAACATCCCCAAGGCTCTGCACACCAGCCAAAGCCTCATCTGGCTTCTCCCAGTGAGACAAACAGGATCCTGATGCCTACCATAGAAGAAAGCATCAGAGTACTCTGGCCTCATTTCAGGGCGGGAAGTAAGAAGTCCCTTACCACAAACACACAGCAAATGACAAGAGTGAAGAACAGAGCCACCTCTTTTACCTTCTATCAACTTCTTCTTACAGGGAAAGTGGATTTAAAAAATAAATGCTGTGTAAGATACAGAAACCAATTACTACAGACCTGAACATTTTTAAAAAATAAATCCATTAAAAAAAAAGTACCCAGGGCTGAGGGTGCTGTCTTTCAGGAATAACAGGCTTAGAGTTCTGGCTATATCTAATGGTTTTATGTATCGTCCACATCGGGGCTGTGCGCTGCCCCTTTTCTCAGCTGTTTCTCCATGGTTTTTGTCTCCTCCTCTAGTTCTACAGAAAGTACAGGATAACTTCAGTGGCTTGTGTTTACTTGAAACAATGTTGACAGCACGGCTTTTGGATCCTCTGTTGTATTTTTGTTTTTTGTTTTTTTTTTTTGTTTGTTTGTTTGTTTTTTGCCTTGCATTTAGCCTTTCTTTTTTTTTTTATTGATTTTGTAAAAATATTACATTAAAAAAATATGAGGTCCCATTCGACCCCACCACCCCGACCGCACCCCTCCCCCCCCCCAGCAACACTCACTCCCATCATCATGACACATCCATTGCATTTGGTAAGTACATCTCTGGGTATCTCTGCACCTCATGGTCATTGGTCCACATCATGGCCCACACTCTCCCCCATTCCATCCAGTGAGCCCTGGGAGGATTAACAATGTCCGGTGATTGCCCCTGAAGCACCATCCAGGGCAACTCCAAGTCCCAAAGGCGCCTCCACATCTCATCTCCTCCTGCCATTCCCCATACCCATCAGCCACCATGTCCACTCTGTTGTATTTTTGAAGGGAGAGGTGGAGACAGTTGGCTCAATCTTTGTTCCTCCCTGGTGACTTGAACAGTTTGCTATAAAAATAACCACTAATATACTAATAGCATATCATCATATTTGTATAACAAAGGTCAGGTGTTTTGTTTCATTAGAGATGAGCTTGAGAGAGGCATTTGCAATGCCACGTGCTGCCTGTATCGGAGGCAGCTCAGTGACTTGCCCCTCTTGATTGTCTAGTCTAGAAACGGTGAGATGCTCAGGAAAGAATTGTGGTTTACATCCAGATGGAATCAGATTCCTGTTCCAGCCTCAGTTACCCATCGAAGGTGGCCAAGCTAGTCTCTCCTTCCTAGAATTTGGGAGGGGTGGACTTACGGATGTCAGGCCCATGGCCAAGGTTATTTCTCTTCTTCCTTCCTCAGTCTGGTTCCTTCAGCTGCCCAGTAGAGGGGCGAGACCACACACCCTCGCAGGAGATTGTTTCCCTCCCTCCCCCCGAGCCCTGCTGCACAGTAGCCAGTTAAGTTACTAGAAAGTTCTGAAGTCTTGGATTAGGCCCAGCCTGCAGTCTACATTCCGGGTACTTAGGGGAATACATGAAGTTTTTTTTTTTTTTTAGCTGTTTTCAGCCCTAATTAAGACTGTGTTTGGCTGAAATCCGCAGCCTCCCAAACACGTCTCACTACCCCCGCCCCCCTTCACTGGTTCTTGCAAACTCCAATCTCGCTCTGGTTCCCGACAGACAGCTCTGCGTCTGGCTGCACCCGGCTCTACCTCCCTCTGCTTCTAACCTGGGTAATTACCCCAGACCTAGCTGCAGCTCATTACCTCCCTGCAGGTGTTAACTGAAGCGAGCTGACCTCTTAGGAGTTCATTAGTCAAATGCCAGAGGTAGAACGTGGAGTCTGATTGCTAAGGCCTCCGTGACGGGCTGCAGACTAGAAGCGTCTCTGTTTGAGTAGTTTCACATCAATGTGTTTAAAGAATAGTATAGTGATGACCTGTCCTGTCTTGGCTATCCCGCCCCCCCCAGGCTGCCTTTTTAATCAATGCCACCCGCTTGCATGTAGGGACCAGATAAGAAATGGCCCCTCCCCTTGTTTTTGTGTCTGTTCTGAGGCTTGTTGACAGCCTTGCACATTGCCTAGCCCAGAGAAATTCATTTCAGTTTTCAGTATGAGAAAAAGTAGCACTTTTCCGGAGCAGCTGGTGGTGGAGGCGTTGGTGCAGCTCACTGGGAAAGAGGAAGGCCTGGGGCGGTCTGACCTGGATGTGAATTTCATCCTCACTGATTTCTAGCTTTGGGAACTTGGGCCTCTCTTTCATCTGTTGACTGGAGCAATCATACCTTAGCTCATTGGCTTGTTGTGGGGATTAGATGAGATACTACATGGGGAAGGCTGGTATTTAGTTGGTGCTCAATAAATGGTCCTTGCCCTTGTTGTTTGCTCTTACACAGGAATACGTAAACTCTTCCATCTGCCCGTATCTACATCTTCCAGTTAGATACTGGTAGGGTCAGAGGCAAATTTTTGGCCAAACTCCAGAAGTATCTAGGACTCCCATGGCACGGATATTGTGTAACAAATCTTATTCCTTCTCTTTATTACTTTTTTTCGTTCGCATCTTCTTAGGTTTAATTCATTATATTGGAAATATCATCTACATCTTTTATAACCGCCTCATATCCTGTTTGGAACAAGCTAGCATAGAAACATTCTAATGCAAAATAAAAGCGGGGGGGGGGGGGAGGACCCTACAACCTCTGGCATTTCAATTTTCAGTGATCAATTTTTTAAAATTTGGAAGAAAAAAATCAATATAGGCACTTCCAAGGAGCATGATTAATGTTCACTCTTTAAAAACGGGCAGTATCGCTTTTCCTTTCCCCTCTCCAAGAAGGGGGCTAAGGAGTGGATACATCTTCCTGTTGTCTCCTTTGAGGTTTATTAGCCCACGCTGAGCCAAATTGTCAAGGTTTTCAAATCAAGGCTGTTTGGCTCCTGTTCCTACTCATCCATTCTCGTTTCCCAGTTCTGTGGGCTCGATTCCACTCACGTGCAAATATTCTGATCCCATTCTGGCAGGCTCCAAGGACTCTTTCAGTTGTCAAAGTCAGCAGGAGTTGTGAACTTTGACCATGGGCGTGTCACTTACCTTCTCTCCCCTCACCATCTTCAACTCCTCCTGACTGTCACCTTCTTCACCTATAAAAACAGAGTGGATAATTTCTTCCCTCTATTTGTGTTAAAGACAATAATGTGTTTCAGAGCATCTGGCAGGTGCTCCATAAACGTTATTTTCTTTTAGCTTCCAAGATCTGAATAAACCCAATTTTATATTTTTAAAACTGAGGTTGTTTGAAACACCTGTGCCCCCTTATCCACTCTCACTTCATTATTGGGTAACTCAGTGCCTTCCCAACATAATGCTTGGGATCAGCTCCCATTATACTAAACTAGTTTCTGCTGGAACTGGATGATATTAAATTGTATTTTGAATAAATGATTCATCAACCTGGTCATCATTTGGCCATATAAATATCGACAAGGAGGGCATTTATCATGTGGAAACACGGCCTCGGATGCATATCCATCCAGCTCAGAATGCTAACCCTAGTGGAGACAAGGAGATTTACTCTTCTCCACACTGGGCTCTACCCCGGGCTCTTGACTATGGTAAGCCTTTCTGATCTCTAGAGGTTAGCCTTGTACTGTCTTGAATCTCCAACGTCACACTCTTTCACCATAGTATTAAGAATAGCTGGGTTGAGCGTTTACCCAGACACCATGCTAAGTTGATTCACTTTACATACTTTATCACATTTACTCCTTGCATTAGTGTCCTATTGCTGCATAACAAATTACCACAAACTTAGAAGCTTTAAACAACCAATGTGCGTTATGCATGGGTCAGGAATCCAGCAAAGCGCATCTGGTTCTCGAAGTCAGGGTTTCCTAAGGCTGCACCCAAGCTCTTGAATAGCTGCATTCCCATCTGGAGCCTTGAGTGGGGAAGACTCCACATCCAAGTTCATTCAGGTGGTTTGGCAGAATTCACTTCCTTGTAGTCGTAGGCCTGCCATCTCCATTTTCTTGCTAGCTATTGGCTGAGGACTGCTACATTCCGGATCCTAGGGGCTGCCCTGAAGTCCTTACCAGGCACCCCAACCACACGCAAATGAGAGCTCACTTCTCCAAGGCCATCAGGAGAAGCTCTAGCTCCTCCACTATCCCTCTCAACGTCTTAGTGATCCTTTCCTATGGAGTCTGAATACATTAGGACTTTCTTGACCTCAGATGAGAGGGTATCAAGAGATTGGACTATCCCAATTGGTCAGAAAGATGCTTAGGTGAATTAACACTTTCTCTCCAGAAATGACTGATATTTATCAGACCCTTTGGCTTTAACCAATTATTTGGCAGATGTTTTCCAGGATGACAGAGGATATTGTGATTACTGGATCCCTCTCTGGGTCTCAGCTGCTAGCAACGAGTACCTCACCTTCACAAGTATGGAATGGATTGTTTTCCTTAAGTATGCTTATTGCATTTCACATGAGTGGTTTCAGCTCTGTCACCTTTCCAAAATGACTATCTGCAAAATTGGAGTGAAGGGTCAGCTTTCTAAGGCAGCTGTGTTTCCAAAGAACAGGGCTGCAAACCAGAGGAGGTGGCCAGTCCCCTCACAAATAACTGTGAAAGAACAAAGTCTTAGAGAGCAAGGGATTTTCTTAGGCTGTTACTGTTTTATTGAACAAAATTGTATTGAGACGTGATGATCCAATTCCAGCATGTAAAGACTGCCATCAATCACCATTATCTGAGAAAAGAAATTATAGGCTTTATGCTTGCAGATGATAAAATGATTATGCTAAACCAGCACATGGTACTGGAAGAAGAATGGGTCATAAAGCTACTTCAAACTGGGTTCAAATCTAACAGCTGTCTGCTCCTGGAGAATTTAATTTATTTAAGTCCCCATAAAAGGGGACAATATTTGTTTCGCAGGTTGTCTGGGGTACAAACCAGATTTCATTCTTAGATCGCTCTGACTGAACAAATAATCATTAACTATTCCCAGTCCATGAGGCTGTCACCAGGCTTTAAAAACTAGCCAGATGTTTCCATTTCTGAATAAGAGGACATGAGTACACACCATCCTGTCTCTCCCACTTGAGGCAGATATGAAACCTGGGAATAATGAATGGATCAGCTATCTGGGAACTCTGGAAAATACAGAACAGCAGGCAGAAGTGAGAGGAAGATCATACTTTGAAGTTCCACAGTCATTGGTGAGTTTACCGTTTTTTCCTCCAGCATCTCTGGCCTGGACACAAAGCAGCCCAACACCAAGAGGTGGATCTCAGTGACGACAGAGAGAGCTCCAGGAGAAGCCCTCCTGGAGAAAGAGATCCTGGTAGCAGTAGTAGCAGCAAGAGCAAGAGGCCTAAAACACTTAAGGAGGGAAACTTCCTCACCAAATGTAGCAGTTTGATATTGTTTATGAATTCCAAAAATTGGTATTGAATTATGTTTGTGAACTGGTCCTTTCCTCTGGGCATATTAGATTATACTGGCTTCAGATGTTTCACTTTTAGTTGATTAAATAATGATTAAGTCTTTGATTGAGCACAGGGCAGAGAAGAGAGTGGGCGTTTTGATCCTGGAGCCCAGGAAGTAAACACACAGAGAAGCAGATCTCTGAGGAAGGAAAGAAAGCTCCTTTAGACATGGCAGAGATGTCGGGGAGAGAGACAGAGCCATTCACCTGATAGCCAAAGTGTATACAGCTGGCCTTGTGGAGAAAGCAGAGCATCTGAGCCCAAAGAGAAATGAGACCTAGGAAGAGAGGAAACCAGGAAGCCTGAACCCTGGCAGGTGATGGTAGCCATCTTGCTCCAACATGTAACAATGGACTTTGGTGAGGAAGTAACTTATACTTTATGGCCTGGTAACTGTAAGCTTCTATCCCAAATAAATACCCTTTATAAAAGCCAACTGAAAGGGAGTGCTGAGTTCCTAGCCAGGGGATCTCTGTCACATTCCCCAATGGAACAGCAACAATTCCCCAAGTGCAAGGGGAAAGGCCAGTAAAGAAGGATGGTCCAATGATGAGCCCTTGATACTGATGACTGTGCTTATGAGACTGTGTGCCTGAAATTTCAACTAAGCCTAGAGCTGCAGGGTACTTGAGTTACCTCCATGTTGCTCAAACATGGCCACTCCCTCAGCCAAATTCAGCATATAAATGCATTACCTTGTCTGGGACATGACTCCCAGGGAAGAGCCTCCCTGGTGCCGAGAGATTACTACCAATCACCAACTGATGATGCAACTAGATAAAGACCTTGAAGAAAAGGGGAAAATGGTAACAACAAATGAGTTTATATGGCTAAGAGACTTCAAAATGAGTCGGGAGGTCATCAGAGTAGTCACACTTACATATGTCTCAGCAGATCCTAGAGACAGCCAAAGTGGATACAACCCCAGGTACTGGTGCTCCTGATGGCTACAGAGACACACAGGTTCTACAGTCAGGGCAGATGGCTCTAGAGTTCAGTGCCTTGTCAATGGGCCCTTCTGTGGAATTTGTGCTCCTGAGTGTGATTGAGTTGGACTCAGATGTGATCTCCCTACACATGCCTCTTCTGTCACTTTTACTGAACCTGCAGTTGGCACTGGGGTTGGTGTATACTTAGGAGACTTGAATCTCTGGACTAGTCATGTGCTAGCTGGGCCCTGAGCCTTAGCAGAGTTGCAGTTCCTATTCTCCAGTAAATTGGGCTTACCCAGGTCAGTTAACAGGGAGGTGAAGATGATCAACCACCACACCAGGGAACCGAGAGTGCCTACAACTGCAAGCAGGAGAATCACATCCATCAGCCATGTGGGATCTAAGCCCCCTCTCAATTTAGAGGTGGAGTGGACATCGCCATCCCAGGGTCCACAAGAAGGAGGAATAAACTGTGGATTAGAGTGGACCTACTGGCATTCTACTATTGAACTATTGTGACTCTAGCAATGGAAGAAATTGTATCACTGATGTGGACAGAGTGGCCACAGTAGTTGCTGAGGGCAGAGAGAGGGAAGAAGAGTTGTGATATGGGAGAGTTTTCAAGACTTGAAATTGTCCTGAATGATATTGCAGGGACAGATGCAGACATTATATATCCTGCCATAACCCACTGAACAGACTGGGGGAGAGTGTACACTACAATGTAAACTATAATCCATGCAATGTAGCAGTGCTCCAAAATGTATTCATCAAAAGCAATGAATGTGCCACACTGATTTAAGAAGTTGTTAACGTGGGAGGAGTAGGGGGTGGGGAGTAGATATGTGGGAACCTCATATTTTTTAATGTAACATTTTGTGTGATCTATGTATCTTTAAAAAAAGACAATAAAAATAAGATATCTAATTTTAAAAAAAGGTCAACCGATTTCTGGTATTTTGCATCAGCTCCCCTTTGACTGACTAATACACCAAATGAAGGAGGGCAGGGGAAACTGCTGATTTTCCCCTCTTTGTGCTCATACCATCTGGCCTGCATGTGAGCTCATCCTCGGGAGTGCAGTGCACAGTAAGTGAAGTAAGTAAATAAACTTGATAAACCTCTAGCAAGACTGATAAGGAAAAAAGAGAAAAGACAAATTACCAATATTAGAAATTAATGAGTAGATAACACCACAGACCCTGCAGCTATTAAAAGGCTAATAAGGGAAACTTACAAATAATTCCATGTACATGAATTCAACCACTTAAATGAAATGGGCCAATTTCTTGAAAAGTACAAAGTACCAAACTCACCAAGATGAAATAGATAACCCAAATAGATCTATATCTACAGAAAGAATTTTAATTTGTAGTTAAAAATCTCCCCCAAAAAAGACATACAACAAGTGTGTAGACCCAGGTTGTAAAATTTATGTGGAAAATCAAAGAGCATAGAAGAACCAAAATAGTTTGGAAACAATAACACTAGAAGAATCATACTACTCAGTTTTAAAACTTTCTATAAACCTGCAATAATCAATACAGAATGGGATTAGCAAAGGGATAGACATTTATAGATCCATGGAAGAAAATACAGAGTCTGCTAATAGACCCACACAAATATGGCCAGTTGATTTTTGGAAAAATGCAAAGGAAATTCAATGGAGATAATCTTTTCAACATATGTTGCTATAACAGGCATTCACATGCACAAAAATGACCTAAACTTTGCGTCTTATACAAAACTTAACTCAAAGTGGATTATAGGTCAGATGTAAGAGGCAAACCTACAAAATTTTTAGATGTGAAAATATTCATGAACTGGGGTTTAATAAAGAGTCATGAGACATGATGCTTAAAAAAGAACAATCCACAGAAGACAAGTTGATAAATTGGACTTTATCAAAATTTAAAAATTTTGCTCTGTAAAAGATCCTATTAAGAGAATAAAAAGGCAAGTTACAAACTAGGTGAAAAATGTTTGCAAATCACATGTCCAACAGAGGACTTGTATCCATAATACACAAAGAACTCTCAAAACTCAGTTGTCCCTAATGGGATTGCAATTAGAGGTGGAGTAGACATCACCATCCCAGAATCCTCAGGTTTGAGGAATGAACTATGGACTAGACTAGACTTACTGGTATCCTACTATAGGTTTACTGTGATTCTAGCACTGTAAGAACTTGTATCATTGATGTGGAGGCAGTGACCACTGGAGGTTCTAAGGGCAGGGAGAGGGAAAAACAGGTGTAATACAAGGGCGTTTATGGGACTTGGGAATTGTCCTTAATGACATTGCAACGACACATACAGGCCATTATATATCTTGCTATAACCTACAAAATTATGTGGAAGAGAGTGTAAACTACAATGTAAACTAAAATTCATGCTTAGTGCAATGCTCCAGAATGTGTTCATCAATTGTAATGAATGTACCACACTAATGAAGAATGTTGTTAATGTGGGAAAATGTGGGAGGTGTAGGGAGCAGGGCATATGGGAATCCCGTCTATTTTTTATGTAACATTTATGTAATCTAAGCATCTTTTTTTTTATGTATTTATTTCTCTCCCCTTCCATGCCCCCCCACCCCGGTTGTCTGTTCTCTGTGTCTATTTGCTGCGTCTTCTTTGTTTGCTTCTGTTGTTGTCAGTGGCACGGGAATCTGTGTTTCTTTTCTTGTTGCGTCATCTTGTTGTGTCAGCTCTCCATGTGTGCAGCACCATTCTTAGGCAGGCTGCACTTTCTTTCGCGCTGGGCGGCTCTCCTTACGGGGCGCATCTATGTGGGGAACACCCCTGCGTGGCACGGCACTCCTTGCACGCATCAGCATTGCGCATGGGCCAGCTCCACACGGGTCAAGAAGCCCAGAGTTTGAACCGCGGACCTCCCATGTGGTAGACAGACGCCCTAACCACTGGGCCAAGTCCGCTTCCCCTAAGCATCTTTTTAAAAAATTAAAAATATATTAAAAATAAAATAAGATTGGAGGCAAGTTCCAAAAATCCACTTAAAAAAACCAAAACCCCAATTGTAAAGAAACAGCCAACCAAACTTAAAATTGGGCAAAAGAATTAACAGATGTTTACCCAATAGGGTAAATGCAAGGCAAATAAGCACATGAAAAACTGTTCGATGTCGTTAGCCATTAGGGAAATTCTACTTAAAATCATGATGAGATACCACTGCAAACCTGTTAGAAGGGCTGAAATAGAAAATCCCACAGTATCAAGTCAGGTGAGGCTGCAGAACAATCCAGCTAGCACCCTCAAACACAGCTAGTGTGAATGCAGAATGGTTCAGCCCCTCTGGAAAACAGTTTGGTGGTGTTTTATGAAGTTAAACATGTATTACCATATGACCCATCATTCCCACTGCTAGGTATTTCCCCTAAAGAAACAAAAACTTACATCCACATGAAAACCTGTGCAAAACCCTTTAGAGCAGTCTAATCATAATTACCAAAGACTGTTAACAACCCAAATATCTTTCAGTGGGTGACTGGATAAATAAATTGTGTGATAGATTCACACACCGGAATACTACTCAGCAATAGAAAGAAATGAACTATCAATACATGTAACAACTTGGACAAATCTCAAATGCCGTATGGAGAGTGAAATAAGCCAGTTGCAGAATGTTGTCTACTATATGATTCCATTTATATGATATTCTCTAAAAGACAAAGCTGTCACTTAAAGACTATAGACAGGGCTGAAGAAACAGATCAGCGGTTGCCAGGGTTTAGGGCTAGGAAGATGGAACTATTTTGTATACTGTTTGTGGTCATTCTTACACGAATTCATACCTGTGTTAAAATTCATGGTCGTGCACACCAAAAAATGTCACTTTGACTGTATGATCATTTAAATTTAAACTGACCAAGTCATGAAGGGAGATGGAAATGATGAGACTTCCGTCTCTGGAAACACCTTAACAAGTGAAAAATATTACGTGTTTTGCAGCAAACATCTATTGAACACCTACTTAGCAAACATTGTGCTAACTTGGCAATGTTACTCCATTTTATCACATTTAATCCCCCTAACATCACCAAGGTATTGATCCTATTGTTATCTCCATTGGCAAACGAGAGTCACTGAGACCGAGTTTGATGCTTGCCCCAAGCCGTGGCCAGGAAGCGGAGAAGCTGGGGTTTGAACCCAGGCCTCACTGACTCCGAAGACTGAGCTTTGTGAGAACCACATTCTACCCTCCAAGGGCTCCAACAGTCTGCTTTTCTCGCTTTAAAATCCTGCGTGTAACTAAGTTCGGCTTTTCCAGTGATAAACACCATCTCTGCTCTGCAAATAAGAGCTCCTTTTGTCAATGACCTCTAGTCCATGGGAAATGCTGACTCTGGGCTGGGAAATTCTCCTCTATTGATTCTCCTTGTTTTCTTTCTCTAATGCAGCTGTTAAGATCTTTTAAACAATGTAATTCATCATATGATGGTCAAACTCGTGTTTTATTGATGCAACAATTAATTAGTTGGCTGCCCAGTCCTGCAGAGTTTGTTCTGGATGAATGGCTGGCAAGGCTCGGGAAGCTGTGATACAAATCTTGCCGAGGCTTTGGACACATTGCCGACTTAATCACATTCGAGAAGTCATGGGTGGCGCAGCTGCCCCGCCACTCCCCAGCTTTTGAGCTGGCTGCTGGCTGCTCTGAGAGTTAATGGGGTAACTGCCTTCCCCAGTTCCAACCAAGGCTTGGGGCTGCCTTGTCCTGGTCTGGTCCAAGGAGGGTTAGTAAGTTTCAGATTTGCCCTCAGTTTGGAGTAAAGCTGTGTTGTGTAGTGGATAAGAGGGTGGGGGCTGAGTCAGACGGCCTGAGTTCCAGAGGTTGCCCATATTGCTTGTGAGCCAAGGTCCACTCATTTTTTAACAGCTTTAATAATATATAATTTAAATACCATAGCATTCATCCATTTTAAGTGTACAAGTCAATGATTTTTAATATCTTTGCAGAGTTGCACAACCATCACTGTGATCTAATTTTATAGGACAAATATTGTATGATTCCATTAATATGAAATATTTAGAATAAGCCAAGTCATAGAGACAAAAAGGAGATTAGAGGTTACCAGAGGTGGGCATGGGGAAGCGGGGGAAGTATTGCTTTAATGGGTACCCATGGAAAAGTTTCAGGAATGGACGGTGGTGATGTTAGAACAACATTGTGAATATAACTTATACCACTGAATTGTACACGTAAAGTGATTCAAGTGGGAACTCTTGAGTTGTACATACATTACCACTTTAAAAAGTTATTTGAAAAGAAAAAAACCTTGTGCCCATTAGCAGTCAGTCTCACTCACGCCTTCCCACCACCATAAACAACTGCTCTCTGTCTCTTTAGATTGCTCCTTTTCTGGACAATTCACTTAAGTGGAATCACACAGCATGTAGTCTCCCATGTCCAACTTCTTTTACTGAGCATAACGGTTTTGAGTTTCATCCATATTGTAGCATATATCAGAACTTCAGTCCTTTTCATGGCTGAATAGCAGTCCATCACATGGATATATCACATTTCATTTATCCATTCATCAGTGGATAGACATTTGCTTTGTTTCCACTTTTTGGCTGTTCTGAATAATGCTGCTATGAAGAGTTGTATGTTTTTGAGTGCACATATATATTTTCAACCCTCTTGGGGAAATACCTAGGAGTGGAATTGCTGGATCACATGGTAATGCTATGTTTAATATTTTGAGACACTGCCAGACTATTTTCCAAAAAGGCCGCACCATTTTACATCCCCACCAACAATGTGTGAGGGTTCCAGTTTCTTCACATCTTCCCCAGCGCTTGTTATTGTCCATCTTTTTTGTTAGAGCCAGCCTTGTGGATGTGAAGGGGTATCTCATTGTGGTTTTGATTTGCGTTCCCTGGCTGGCTAATGATGTTGACCACCTTTTCTGTGCTTATCAGCCATCTATATGCCATCTTTGGAGAAACATCTATTTAAATCCTTTGCCAATTATTTAATCAGTTTATTTACATTATTGAGCTATAAATGCTTTTTATATATTCTAGATACAAGTTCCCGCAGACCAGTCATTTAAACAACCACACACCAGTGTTTCGTCCCAGAAGAGATGTCCTCTTGCTTCCATCTCATCTGCCCCTTCTTTGTTGTTGTTTTTGTTCCATGTCCCCACCCAGCAGGGGAGAGAGTCCACATGACACATTCACTGCCTTGTGCCCAGACACAAACCTAGACTGGGATCTGCTTTCACAAAGCTGCGGTGCTCATTTTCAAAGACAGCTTTCACTTCTTCTCCTTCCCACATATTTGAAATTTTTTCTTCATGATCCCTGAAAGAGCTTAAATTTGGAATCAAAATTCCAGATGCTCAGAGACATCAAGAAGGAAACAGACTTGGAGTCAACTGCCCTGTGTTCAAATCCTAGTTGTGGATCCCCAGGCGAGTTGCTTAGTCTCTCCAAGCCTAGCTTTCAGCAACTGTAAAAGAGAAAATAAAACTGAAGTAAGTGTCGAGGCAAGGAAGAGCTTTTTAAAAAACTTGATTTGTGAATGAAATTATTGCCTTGCACATGTGCTACTAAGGGTGCAATAAGTAAGAGTGCACTTGGCTCAGTTAACTTCACAGCAACGCTGGGACGTGGGTGGGATTATCCCCACGTTAAGGGGCCAGACAGAAGCTCAGAGAGGTGAACTCACTTGCCCAAAGTAACACAGTCAGTGAGACACAGATCCAGGATTCAAACCCCAATCCAACTCTCTCTGGAGCCAGTGTTCTTTTTGAATTCATTACACAGAAGGACCGCCCTGTAGGCACGCACCCCACTGCAGTTATTTGGAGAAAAGAGAATGGAATCAGAGTGGAGCACTTCTCTGTGGAGGTCACTTGTCTGTGATGTGTTTCTTTTCCGTGGCTAATTTCATCTTTATTGAGCAAAGATGCTGTCCTGGGTACAGGATATCAGGATGAACAAAATCATAGTTTCTGTTCTAAAGCCATTAAACAAATAAACACACCAGCGGTGATTTGATTCCACCCTGTGCAAAGTGCCTGGATTTGAATCCCAGCTCCCCAGTTCCAAGCCTTGGATTGTGTGAGCATCGGTTTCCTCTTCGGTAAAGTAGGATGGGTAATTCCTGCGATCCTCACTGAATAGTCCTGAAGACTGGGGAGGGGCATCAGGGCGCGAAGGGCTGGCTCTGTGGCAGGAGCCCACACAGTAGCGGCCCTGGACTTGAGCTCCTGTTTTCCTGGGACTGCTCGAGAACCCAGAGGTCAGCTCCACTGCGGTGAGGCTGGAGGCAGCTTCCTCTTTTCCGAGCTGCAGTGGTGGGTTCCTGCAGCTCAGGGAAAGCGGGCCGGTATACTTCCTTAGGAGGAAAATCAGCCCTGACAAGCCTGCTTGGAGAATAATGTACCTCCACCAGTTGCTGCAGAGAAATCTCTGTGCACATTAGAGTTTCAAGACAGACCTCGCTAAGGCTCAGGATTCCTGGTGCAGTGGAGGGAAGGTCCATGTGGGGAGACTCTTGCATAATGATGTTTTAAGACTCTGTCTGAATAAACTCAGACAATTGATCTTGCATTTGTATTTGATAATAGGCAAGAGCTTGCCTGACATGAGGCTGTTGGGATTGAGGAAGACGGGGGAGTGCTGTAGTGCGATGAAGGCATTGAAAATCCTTCTCTAAGACTTCACTCAGTCTTTCGGCTTACAAATAGAAATACCATCTGACTCCAGGACGTGGTTGTCCGGGGGAAGTTACCCTAGTGAATGAAAAGATGAAAATGCTGTAGATGAGAAAATACCCATGTCTTGCAGAACAGGTTACGCCCAAACCCCTTAAAGTAACCACTGGCACACAGTAGGTGCTCAGTAAGGGTCGTTATCGTCTCCACCACTTGCCCCTGAAACCCTCCATCTCAATCCAGGCTTAAAATTCCCCCTTTTAGAATTTCCGACAGCC
The DNA here is from genome assembly GCF_030445035.2 of Dasypus novemcinctus. NCBI lineage: Eukaryota > Metazoa > Chordata > Mammalia > Cingulata > Dasypodidae > Dasypus > Dasypus novemcinctus. Next base: position 64,126,511 of record NC_080695.1, read on the forward strand.
GCCCACACATTTGCTCTTCGGCTTCGAATGCCCCCTTATCCTCTTTTCCGGAGCGCTTCTCCTTATTCTCCAAGACTCGGTGTGGACATCACTGCTCCAGGCAGGTTTCTCTCTTCCCTCCTCCCCCCAAAATGTGGGGCTGTTCTCGCTCTGGGCCCACAGAGTGCCTCATGCTTCACTCCTTCATTCAAAGAACCGCATGCCTAGCACACAGTAGGCCCTCAAAGAAGCCTCCGTCGGCAGCGTTGTGGCCGTCTGGTCTAGGGCTCTGCCCTAGAAGGTAGGAACTGCTGAAACGTAGTAGGCACCTGCTGAGCAGTCTGGGGGGGTGGGGGTGGGGGATGGGAGGAGCACCTGGCTGGGGTCCCTCCCTGCGGGTGAAGAGGCTAGCGGTCCAGGTCCCAGCCTTCCCCCGCTTGTTTCCATCTGATGCCCCAGGACACAGCCCAAGAGCAGCAGGAGTTGTGTCGGCTGCACCAAATGCGAGCAGCTCTTAAAAACATCATCAGGAACTCGTTTACTTCCAGCCACCAAAGCCACGTGGGGCCCCTTCCCGACCATCTTTCTCTTGTTTCATTTGCTTTCCCTTTTGTCTGTTTGTTTTGTTGTTGTTTTTTTTCCTCCTCGTGTTTTGCTGATTCTCTTCATTTCCAAAGAATTATTTCCACTGCTCTTGCCGCCAAGTCCCCAAACAATTGCGCGCACGTATCTGCGTGTGGCTGCAGGCGGGAAGGCTGCGTCTGCCGCTGTGCACGCTTCCTGCGGTTTGCAGAATTTCGCATTCCAACACCCAAGTCGCCGGAGCCCAGCCTTGTTCAAATATTAACATCCAACTGTTGGGCTTTCTTTCTCTGCATAAAAAAGAAATGCACATATAGGTTTTTAATAGCGTGTAATAGCTTGTATTTTACAAAACTTTCTGTCCTCCATTCCCAGTCCTAATCGGTGCCCCTGGTTGGCTATGAAAATCAATTTTTTACTTTATTTGAAAACTGTCTTAAGAAATGAATTTTTAAAAATTGCCTTCCGTTCATCCAAATTTTTCTTTTTTTTTTTTTTAGCAGGGAGCCTGCTCGGTGTCTCTCTTTTTCCACTACAGGTCCCCTTGAAGAAGAGGAAGGAAAAGGAGAAAGTGCCTGAAGTGGAGACCCACCACGTGCCAAGCCCCTTGGGAGAAGTGATCATGACCTCACATTTACAAATGAGGATTCTTGGGCACAGAGACGTTAAGCATGTTTCCCAAGATCACACAGCCAGTGAGTGACAGATGCAAGATTACTAATAGAGGCAGCTTCTGAAAAACGCTAATGCTGTCATTTTTCTGTCCTCTAATCCCACGTTATTTGAGCCCTGATAATATGCTATTACCTGCTACAAAGACAGATCCTGTGATACCTTGTAAATCCACCTAAAATGAATGATTCCAGGCTCTAACTTCCTAGGGCTACCATGAGGATTCAGCTACACAAATCCATGCTTGTTCAACCAGGCACCCAGAAAGTACTTTAAAATTATTAGCTATTATTATTTCCTCCTTCAAAACTTTCCAGTCTTCTGTCTCATCCTCCACACCCTCTCTCTGCTATGTGAGAAATCTAAATGATGAATTCTTTGAGGATTGGGTCTACATGTCATCTCCATCAGATCCTGTCCCCAGTTTCAAGCCTAATGCCTGACACTGAATTTTAGAAATGCTGGTTTAATTCAACAGTGGTGGTGGCAAGAGCCTAAATGAGGTGGCGGACTTGGCGCAGTGATTAGGGCATCCGCCTACCACATGGGAGGTCCGCGGTTCAAACCCCGGGCCTCCTTGACCCGTGTGGAGCTGGCCCTTGCGCAGTGCTGATGCGCGCAAGGAGTGTCCTGCCACGCAGGGGTGTCCCCTGCATAGGGGAGCCCCACGCGCAAGGAGTGCGCCCCGTAAGGAGAACTGCCCAGCACGAAAGAAAGTACAGCCTGCCCAGGAATGGCGCCACACACACAGAGAGCTGACGCAGCAAGATGACACAACAAAAAGAAACACAGATTCCCGTGCCACTGACAACAGAAGCGTAGAAAGAAGACGCAGCAAATAGACACAGAGAACAGACAACCGGGGAAGGGGAGAGAAATAAATAAAAATAAAATAAATCTTTAAAAAAAAAGAAGAGCATAAATGAATGAATGGAGATTAGCAAATATCTGACCCTGCCTGTCCAACCCACTACCTTTGGCTTTTTTTTCCTTCCCTCTCCCCCTCTCCCTCCCCTCTGTCTCCTCTCCCCACTCCTTCTCCCCTCTCCCACTCTGCTGTTTTGCTGTCTGTGCCTATTCACCATGTGCTCTTCTGTATCTATTTCTCTTTTTGTCTTCTCGTCTTTCTCCTCTAGGACTCACTGGGATTCCATCCTGGGGACCTCTGATGTGGAGAGAGGTTCCCTGTCAGTTGTGCCACCTCAGTTCCTGGTTTCTGCTGTGCTTCACCTTGACTCTCCCTTCGTCTCTCTTTTGTTGCGTCATCGTCTTGCTGTGTGACTCACTCGTGCGGGCACTGGCTTGCCGCATGGGCACTGGCTCGCCGCATGGGCACTGGCTCGCTGCATGGGCACTGGCTCGCTACGCAGGCACTCACATGGGCACTCGGCTCACCACGTGGGCACTTGGCTCACCGTGCAGGCACTCACTCAGGCACTCAGCTCACCGCATGGGCACTGGCTCACCATGCGGGCACTCATGTGGGCACTCAGCTCACCGCACAGGCACTGGCACACCACACGGGCACTCATGTGGGCCCTCAGCTGACCACGTGGGCACTCAGCTCACCGCACAGGCACTGGCACACCACACGGGCACTCATGTGGGCCCTCAGCTCACCACGTGGGCACTCAGCTCACCGCACAGGCACTGGCACACCACACGGGCACTCATGTGGGCCCTCAGCTCACCACGTGGGCACTCAGCTCACCGCACAGGCACTGGCACACCACACGGGCACTCATGTGGGCCCTCAGCTCACCACGTGGGCACTCAGCTCACCGCACAGGCACTGGCACACCACACGGGCACTCATGTGGGCCCTCAGCTCACCACGTGGGCACTCAGCTCACCGCACAGGCACTGGCACACCACACGGGCACTCATGTGGGCCCTCAGCTCACCACGTGGGCACTCAGCTCACCACACAGGCACTGGCACACCACACGGGCACTCATGTGGGCACTTAGCTCACCACGTGGGCCCTCAGCTCACCACTTGGGCACTCGGCTCACCACGTGGGCACTCGCTCAGGCACTCAGCTCACCGCATGGGCACTGGCTCTCCACGTGGGCACTCACATGGGCACTCGGTTCACCACACAGGCACTGGCTCTCCACGTGGGCACTCACATGGGCACTCGGTTCACCACATGGGCACTGGCTCTCCACGTGGGCACTCATGTGGGCACTCAGCTCACCACTTGGGCACTCAGCTCACCGCACAGGCACTGGCACACCACACGGGCTCTCATGTGGGCACCCAGCTCACCACGTGGGCCCTCAGCTCACCACGTGGGCACTCAGCTCACTGCACAGGCACTGGCACACCACACGGGCACTCATGTGGGCACCCAGCTCACCACGTGGGCACTCAGCTCACCACTTGGGCACTCAGCTCACCGCACAGGCACTGGCACACCACACGGGCTCTCATGTGGGCCCTCAGCTCACCACGTGGACACTCAGCTCACTGCACAGGCACTGGCACACCACACGGGCTCTCATGTGGGCCCTCAGCTCACCACGTGGGCACTCAGCTCACCGCACAGGCACTGGCACACCACACGGGCACTCATGTGGGCCCTCAGCTCACCACGTGGGCACTCAGCTCACCGCACAGGCACTGGCACACCACACGGGCACTCATGTGGGCCCTCAGCTCACCACGTGGGCACTCAGCTCACCGCACAGGCACTGGCACACCACACGGGCACTCATGTGGGCACTCAGCTCATCACGTGGGCCCTCAGCTCACCACATGGGCACTCAGCTCACCACGTGGGCACTCAGCTCACCGCACAGGCACTGGCACACCACACGGGCACTCATGTGGGCACCCAGCTCACCACGTGGGCACTCAGCTCACCATGTGGGCCCTCGGCTCATGACGTGGGCACTCGGCTCACCACGTGGGCACTCGGCTCACCACGTGGGCACTCGCTCAGGCACTCAGCTCACCGCATGGGCACTGGCTCACCACGCGGGCTCTCACATGGGCACTGCTCACCATGTGGGCTCTCATGTGGGCGCTCAGTTCACCAAGCAGGCACCCACATGGACTCTGACTCACTGTGCGGGCACGCTTTCTCTTCTTTTCCACCAGGAGGCCCCAGGGCTCGGACCCAGTTCCTCCCATATGGTAGGCTGAGGCCCTATCACTTGAGCCACATCCGCTTCCCTACCTCTGGCTTTTTAAGGCACCCCTAAACACCCTAATGCATCATGCTAGTGGTGGAAATACAAGACACGATGGCAGGCTAAGAAGGCAGATACTTGGGGGGAGATGGGAATTTTTGGTTCTCGGATGGGAATTTTGTGTCTTCTTGTGCTCTGGAGCTGCTGTTTTTTAGAGTCAGGCTTCCTGCCCTCTTGTTTTTCAGTGCTAACTACGTTAGGCTCTGCAGTCTGTGCAGTCATGGACATAAGGACGACTAAGGCATGCTCGTCTTAAAGTGCAGTGAGGTTTACGTTAATAAATAATATTATGAGCGTCAGCATGTGGGCTTCCCCCTTCAGCACAGGTGAGCTTTTCCCTCCTGCCCTCTGGTCAGATCATGGGACTCATCCTGGTCCATGAGTTGTGCACGCTTACTTGCCTGTTGGGAGCCCTCGGAGCTTTCTTTTCCTTCCAGCCCAGTGACCAGCAACATTCACTATGGCCGTGGCGTCACCAAGGAGCACCCCAGTGATGAAAATGCACAGCACTTTCCTGCCAGCTTGCAATGGACGTGCAGCAGGTGGGAGCAAGAAACACTTGTTTTGAGTCACTGAGTTTTGGAGGGCTATGGGTTGTTTGTTACTGCCTTATAACCTAGCCCATCCTGACTCATACAATCTACCCCTCTGCTGGATGCGTGCCATGAACCAGGCAGTATGAACTGCTTTACAAAACTTAGTACATTCGATCAAAACAGCCCCTCCAAGAGATTCTTCCACATGTCTCTATTTGATCTTTAAAAACTTGAGTAGCCCAGGGTCACGCTGATAGTCAGTAAAAGGGGCAAGGAGGACCCAGGCAGACTGCCTCCCTAGTCCTTGTTCTTTAGCCCAATTCACTGCCTCTCAGATAAATCAGTGCCAGGAGAGAGATCAAAGGCACTCGGCATTTGGAAGAGGGAGACATGATAAGAGCAATAACGTCATGGGGGAGGTAGACTGAGGGTCTTACTTTTGAAATGCAGGTAGGAGACTGTGGCAGACAGACCCCCGAGTTTCCAGCTCCCTGCTGTGCATGTCCCTTAACTCTTCCCCTGCAGAACCTGTGGCTTGTTTCTAGCCAAAAGAATATTGTGAAAGTGAAAGGATTTGGCAGAAGTAATTATGATATTAAATCAGTTGATTTTAGTTCCTTAAAAGAAACATCATCCCGGGTGGGCCTGACTTAATCAGGTGAAAGCCCTTCATAGGGGCCTGGAGCTTCCCAGGGTGGGTGGGAGATCCTACCTGCTGGCCTGATGACATGAGCAGCCACGTGGAGGAAGTCATGGGGCAAAGCACGGGGGTCAGTCTCCAGGAATGCCAGGGCGCTCAGTCGTACAGCTGCAGGAAAAGGCATCATCCCAACACCTGAACGAGGCTGGGAGTGAAGTCATCCCTAGACCCACCCCTGGGTGAGGAGGCCGTGCAGTCGACACCCTGATTACAGCCTTGTGGGACTCATCAGAGGGCCCAGGTAAGCCATGCCCAGACGCCTGACCCACGGAAACTGCGGTAATAACTGGGGGTTGGTTTAAGCTGAGTCTGTGCTAATTCACTCTGCAGTGACAGAAGACTAACTCAGAGTACAAGATGGGGACGGGGTGAACGGGCGTACCAGGAGGAGGTGGACTGTGAGAAGGATGGGGAGGCAGTCACTCAGCCTCTCCTCCGACACGGGGTGTGTGGAGAGAGAAGAAAAGTGGGCTGTGCATTGGGGAGGCCTCAGGTGTCAGGCAGGGGACCGTGAGTGGACATCATTTACACGGCAAGTGAGAAAGCTTGGAGGACCGTTCTGGCATGGCAGTGATATGATGTGAGGACAGAGTTGTGTTCTGGAAAGAAAGGCCTGGAAGTGGGGATGATACTGGGTTTAGTGGTGGCCCCCAAAAGACAAGGCCTTCTCCTAAGCCCTGGAAGCCGTGAATGCGATCTCATTTGGAAAAGGGTCTTTGCAGATGTGATTAAATGAAGGGTCTAGAGATGAGCACATCCTGCAGTAGGGTGGGCCCTAAATCCACCGACAGGGATCCCTGTAAGAGAAGGTGGCCAGGTAGAGCTGTCCAGAGGAGAAAAGCTGCTGAAGCCGGAGGCCAAGATGGGGGCTCTGCATCTACAAGCCAGGATTGCCAAGGATGGCCGGAAGCCACCAGAAGCCCAGAGAGAGACACGGCTAGATTCCCCCTCAGAGCCACCAGAAGGAACCCGCCCTGCCGACACCGTGGCTTTGGACTTCTGGCCTCCCGAACACTGAGAGAATGAATTTCGGTTGTTTTGAGCCACCACTTATTGGTACTTCATCGTGGCAGCCCCAGGAATCTAATGCAGAACGCTTTGGAGAGAGAAGACAGAGGACTTGGAGACAGACAGGAGGACACTGCAGTGGACCACACTGATGCACCAAACAGAGGAGATGGGAGAGCTGGAGCGGAGGGGAATTTACATCCTGGTTCTCCATGTTTGACCTCCTTTTATTTTCTCCCGAATGTATTATACATACAAAAACTCCCTTACTGAACATTTATCATGTGCTGGGTTCTGCACTCTAGCATTCCTTATCTAATGCACATAACCAACACAGAGATTATTATTTCCATTTCATGGATGAGAAAGCCGAGACTCAGAGAGGTTAAGGCACTGTGGACACAGCACTCGTAAATGGCAGAGGTGGGATTCCGTTTCAGTTCTATCCAATTGAGAGGGCTCTGCCTTTACCCACAGCGCTTTACTGCCTCTGGGCTCTCCCACACAGAGGCCTCACAGGTTCTTAGATGTGGGATTCAAGGAATCCTGGAAACGCAAACACCGGGCTTGGGTCTGCGCCTGTGACATCCTCCTCGTGCAGCCAGAGTGCTAATTAGCATTTGTTTATCGCCTCTAATCCCTAATTACCCGAGACTCTCTGACAGTTTGCGTTCACAAATGCTAATGTGAGGGCTAAGTCATCAGAAGTTAGAAGCAGTGGCCTCTGGCTCAGAGAAACAAAACTTCTGAGCTTTAGCTGACCTGAAGGCCTCTGGGTAGGCAAAGTGACAAGGAGATGGTGTTAAAAACAGGGAATGAAATAAAGAGGGCCGTTTACTGTGTGCCTTCTGTCCAGGCAATACTTGCCTCATGAAATTACCACCTCAAGGGCTAATGAGATTGAAAAGCTTATGTAATTCTAACACTCCTATCGCAAAAGGTTGTAGATCACTTTCGTTTTTTACCTGCCCAACATAGGACCTTGATTTTGCTTGGGAAGTCACCCTCCCCCTACTTTAATTTCACGTGGCTCTGGTGTGGAGCGGGCAAGTGTGCTTCAGTCCTGGCCAATGAGCACTTTCCATCCCTTTGGCTTCTGTGATTGGGTCAAATGAGATTCACTTCCAACTTGTTGGAAATGTTGGGAGACATCTATGATTTGCAGATAGATCAGACTGACCTCAGGCTCCCCTGTATCCAGAGGTTCCAAATGTTTGATTGAGATTCTGATGTTCTCTGGCTGGCGCTGTTTTCCTTTGTGTTGCTTCATTTCAGGCAGGCTCCCAGTTGACCCCTCTCTGCCCCAGCATCCACACATCAAATTTCACAGAGGAACACTGGACTAGTCCTACTTGCATGAACGGACCATCCCTTGGACCCACCAGAGCTGGGAAAATGAATTTCAGGATTGGCGACGCCTGGGTCTCATGCCCACCCTCAGAGCTTGGGGAGACAGGGCAGGTGGGCATCATGAAGTTCATTTCCAATGGGGAACAAATATTCCCGAAGGCAGGTAAAACTCAAATGCCCTCAGTGTCTTTCAATTACGAGCTGTTCCTTATCCTTTGCAGATGGCCAATTGATTAGATGCCAACTCGACTTCAATAGCATACCCATACACTGTTCCTATACCTCTCGGTCCCCCTACCATTTTTTGTACTTGTTAAAAACTATATCTTTATACACTGGGTATCCAAAATCACACATTATATCTTTACTTTTTATGCATTTGCATTTTAACAGCTGTAAGTGGTAAGACGTGGGGGTACATACCAAAAAACTCAATAAGACTGGCATTGAAAAGCCCAGTTGGTGACCTTTATTGCAGGTCTTTATTTCTTTTTGTCTCTTTGATCCACTGTCTAGTGTCCTTTTCTTTCAGTCTGAAGAACTCCCTTTAGCATTGCTTCTAGGGAAGTTCTAGTGATATGAACCCCTCAGCTTTTGTTTATCTGGGAAAGTCCTAACCTCTTCCTCATTTTTGAAAGAAAATCTGGGTGGATATAAAATTCTTGATTGCCAGTTGTTTTCTCACAGCACTTTAAATATTTCAACCCACAGCCTTCTTGGCTCCGTGGTTTCTGATGAGAAATCAGCATTTAATCTAATTGGTACTCCCTTATACACAGCACACTGTTTTTGGCTTGCAGTTTTCAGAACCCTCTCCTTGCCCTTTACATTGGACAGTGTGATGAGTGTGGTGGTTTGAAGCATGTAGCACAGAAAAACATGTTGTTAAATTTAATCCATTCCTGGGGATGTGAACCCAATATGAGGAGGACCTTTTGATAACATCACTTCAGTTAAGGTGGGTCCCACTTCAATTAGGATGAGTCTTAATCCTATATGAGATCCTTTATTAGCAGAATGAAATTCAGAGCAAGCCAGAGGGAGCAGTGGGAAGCTGGACATCCATGGGACCTGGAAAAGAGGGGAGAGACCAGTCTTCAGGGAGAAGGCATCCCCTTAATGATGCCTTGGTTTAAACTTTTTCCTAACCTCAAAACATTGAGTGAATAAATTTCCATTGCCTAAGGAGACCCACTGCATAGTATGTGTTTGAACAGCCCAAGGAAGTAAAACATGGGGAGTGTTTCTCTTTAAGTTTATCCTGTTTGATGCCCGCTGGGCTTCATGGCTGGGCATATGCAAGTCTTTTGCCAGGTTTGGGAATTTTCTGTCATTATTTCTTTGAATATTCCTTCTGCCCCTTTCTCTGTTTTTTGTCCTTCTGGGACTCCCAGAATGTGTGAATTGGTACACTTGATGTTGTCCCACAGGTCTTTTAGCCTATTTTCACTTTTTTATCACTCATTATTTCTTTCTGCTTCTCAGCATGACTCATTTTAATTGTCTTGTCTTTGAGTTCACTGATTCTTTCTTCTGCTAGCTCCAATCTGCTGTTGAAACCCTCCTGGGAGTTTTTCATTTTAGTTATAATAGTCTTAAACTCCTCTAATTCCATTTGGTTCCTTCTGTCACTTTATTGAGATTCTTATATTGTTCATTCACTGTTTTCCTGATCTCCTTTATTTCTTTCTCTGTATTTTACTTCATCTCTTTGAGCAGGTTGAGGATTTTTTTTTTAAGTCTTTTTCTGGTATGTCCACAGTCTAGACTTCTTCCTTGATGTTTTCTCTATTTTTATCTTCTTTCTTTTGATAGCTATCATTTCTTATTTCTTTTCTTTTTCAATCTTTTTTTCCATGCGGTACACTTTAAATATCATAAAATGTTAACTCTGGGAGTTATTCCCTGAGAAGTCTGTTTCTTGAGTTTGTACCCTCTGGTGATCTGACAGAGATGTTTTTAGGGTCTGGAGCTAACAAACCTAAACAAAAATACTTTCTACAGCCTTTGCAGATTGACTTTGCATTAGCTGGTGCTCTCTGTCAGAGCTCAGTCCTCCCATCCCGAAGGTCAGCTACAAGCAAATGTGAGGTGCAGAGGCCTCCCTGTCTTTTCTGGTCCTGCGTCTTGTCCTGGACTCTCTCAAGCCCAACCAGAACTTGCCTGTCCAGGGCATCGTTCCTCACGCCTCCACCTTCTCATCTCCCCCACACCTTGCTGGGCTCCACCTGAGCTATTTGTGGTTCTCCATCCATGAGGCCTCTTTCCTCTCTCTGGCCTTTGCATGTGTGATTGCCTCTACCTGGAATGCCTGAGTACTTTAGCAATCTCCAGAATTCCTCCTTTAGTAAGCCTCCACCGTGGTAAAATCATCCGAGAGGGACTATCATTCAGTGCTTAAGAGCATAGACTCTTAAAGTCCAATATCCTGATTCCACTGTTTAACTAACTGCTCTGCTCTGCTCTTGCTCTGAACAGCTGGGCTGTAAATGCTCATAACTCAGGTGAAGAATAAACAACCTCATCTGAAAATTGTGTTTCAGAAAAAGTAAAAATTGTCTGGGTTGAAAGAGAGAGGGTTCTGTTGCCTTTTATTCTGCCCCCCTCCCCACACTACCTTTTATTGCAGGGATTATATTGCACTTCTCCAGCTGTGGAAACTCTTTCAGGGATAATAAGAGCTCTCATCTGTCTTAAACAACCCAACTAAAGAATTTATTCCTTTTGCCCTACTTGTTTGTGGATATTCAGTGCAATAATAACTGGCATTTATGGACTGCCTTAATATGCATTATCACTGGATCCTCAGGGCAGCCATTGGAGGTAGATATTGCCATTGTCTCAGTTACAGAGGAGTAAATGAAGGATCAGAGAGGTTAAGAAATTTATTCCAGGTCACACATTCAGGGAATAAGGCAAGATGGTATAAAGGAACAAGCTCCACTTTATGGAAACATAGATCTGGGTTCCAATCCCACTCTGCTACTTAGCAGCTGGGTGACCTTAGTAATCTATTTTACTTCTCTGAGCTTCAGTTTCCTAGTAATTAAAATGGTGCGGGTTCCCCATCCTGTGGCCACCTCATTTATTAGAAATGGAATGAAACCATTATGTAAAAGGACCAACTACACTGCTCAATAATTTTAATCCCCTCTCCATTTGCTCCTCTTCCCTTTCAATTCTTTTTAGTGTTGAGTAGAGTTGGCCCTAGAACTCAGACCAGCTGGCTCCCAGCCCACATTCTTTTTCACCTCTGCAGGCAGCCTGACACCTTTCTCCTCTGTCACTGTCAAGGCACAATGGCAAGATGAGGTCATGCCTTCTTGCAAACTGCCTGTGGTGCAGTAAGGAGATCCTGGGAACTAGATGAACACTCTGACTGGGCTCTGTGAGAATTTAGGGAGATGGTCAGTCTAACTGTGAATATGTATATGTTAAACTGTCTTATGGGAACAAAGTGGCAACATCCAACTGACACAGAAAACTCTGGGCTGAAGTTTGGGAGACAAATCTGAGATTTGGTTCTATATTGATGACTCATCATTGTACAAGGAGTCAGGATCTAGTACCTGCTTTTACGATTCTCAGAGGGAGGAGAGAGGAGGTGTGACATAGACAAAATAATCATAACATAGCATAAAACATAGTGCCCCATTGCAACACATTAAAGCAGACAAAACCCCGCTGCTCATGGAGCTTAGACTGCAGTGAAATTTAAGAGAAATTATCATATTATCATTCAAATGTGTGTTAAAAGTTGAAGTGCCAAACTCTCCAACTGTATCCATTATGTTTCAAACGCATTCATTTGTTCACTCTTACAAAGAGTATTTATTCTGTTCCTATTACATGCTGGACACTGTGCTAGAACCAGAGATACTCTGATGAGCAAAAGAAGACAACTCTTACCCCCATGAAGCTGAGAGTCTATTGGAAAAGAAAGACAGTAATCAAATGCGCAATATACATGAAATCACAGCTCTGACAAGGGATATAATAAAATGGCAAATGAAACTGAAAAAGTTTTATCTAGTCAGGGAAGTTGGGGAGAAGTTCCTTGAGGAAATGATGTTGGAGCTGAAGGATAAGGAGGCATTAACTAGGTGCAAATGGAGAGGTAGAAATTTCACAAGAACAGCATTTGCAAAGTCCTGTGGTAGGAAGAGCATTGTACATATGATGGACAGACAAAAGTCAGTGTATCTCTGTTTAATCAGCATCTGGCTACAATGCAACACCAAATATTGTATCCCCTTCAAAGCTGGGTCCCATAATATCCAATTACTTAGAGTCTAAGATGCAAATGACTGTAAATTACCCCCATTGGGTTATTTATAGCTTTGGGAATTATACACACACACACAAATGCCTAGTCAAACTTCATTACCACTTTAAATGAATACGTTGATTTTAAACAACTTTTTTGTTTTGCATACTTTTAGATTTACAGAAAACACAGCAATTTTAAAATGCATTCCAAACTTCACATATGAAGATACATCTTGGAAATGAAGCAATTGTTATGATTATGACAACTTTGGCTAATGTTTATTGAGCTTTTACTAAGTACTAATATGGCCTGTGGATGAATTCAAACTTATTCTACATCCAAGTACGCCTAGTTCCCAAAAAGCCAATTAAGTGATATAGGCTCTATAGGCTTTGGATATTCAGGGAGGATGCAGACTGAAAGTGTATTCGAACTTACATCCAGACGGAATATGGGGGATATGTTCACTCAAGCTTACCTGGAATGTGGGGGATATGTTCATTCAAAACCTATCTGGTACTCAAACAAACACTGAAAATTCTAAGAAACTAACAAAGAAAGTCCCTTTTGCATTAAAGCACCGTTTCACTCCCCACTCCTACATCCTCTGTATAAAAGGGACCCAGAAATCCTATTCCAGGCTCGGTTTTTTGGGACAGAAGTCTGCCAGACTTGGCTGGCTGTTAATAAATCTTCACTCTCAGAGGTTTCTTCAATATCGCAATCACCCGACTTCCCTCTGCTGCACCAGTGCCAGGCGTTATGCTATGCGTTCTTGATACATGCATCATCTCATTTAAAATGCAAACAACACAGACGGAGAAATGAAGACACAGCAATTAGCACACTTGTCCAGAGTCACCCTGTGAGGACATGACCAGGACAGGAGCTGAGCCCAGACTATCTAGCGCCAAACCTTCGTAGCCACTACATGTTCCTTGACTCAGCTCCAATTCTGAGAATGTGCTTTTCTTCCACCAGTCGCTTTGGGGAAATTCGATGAACTAATCACCAACAGATGAGGCTGAAGTGGATTCTGTCCTTAAGCAATGGCACATCCTGTGTTCTTGGGCTTGTGTCTTTTCCCTCCATGCCCACTTCTCCCATGCCAGACCAAGGACAACATAGCAAGTTCATGGGTTCCCTGGCCTCAGAGCAGAGTAAGGTCATCTCCAGGGTTTGAGGTCCAGTCGGCTGCCCTGGCTGCAGCAATCCACTGTTTTAGTACAAAGCTTGACTTCCCAACGAATGTGGGGCCCCAGGTTATTGAGAGCCGCCTGGTTATTCACATCCCTGTCCAGATAATCTGAGTCATTTTTAGATCTCATTTATCTTGTCTACCCCTGGACACCAGGAGAAGAAAGCAACCATTCAGTACTCATTTCCTGTTTGGTGATCTTTTTTGTTAACTTGTTGATTAATTTGGGGGCAAGTTTGGTGGCAGATATTCAAGTGAATAAGTAAGTTCCAGTAAAAAGAAGGTTAGAAAAAATAGGATGCACTTGACTTGCATTCATTCCCAACCATACGAAGAGCCCTGTGCCTAAGCGTAGCAGTGGTATTAACCTGCGAGTCCCATTAGCCTTCGCTTGGCATAACACATGGATTTTCCTCCGTGTCCCTTTGGAGTAAGACATTCACACATTTTAGCTTTACATATTCATGCATTTTACAGTTCTTACAGAGCCCTGTAACTTGTAAGGGTTAGAGCTGAAAGGATTCAGCTCTACTCTCATACTATATGGGACTCAACTCTGTTCTATTACTTTCCACTTTGTGACTTTGGCAAGTTACCCAGTGCCTCAGTTCCTTATAGGTAAAATGAAATTAATAATAGTAATACCTTATAGGGCTTTTGGAAGATTAAATGCATGTCCTAGTTCATAGTAAGTCCTCAATAAATGCCACTTTCTTCCTCCTCCTCATTATTATTATTATTATTTCCAACAGGCTATTTAATTAGGTCTTTCCCATCACTCTGTGAGCAAAGAACTAGCATCATGTTAAAGCGTAGTCCATTCAGAGAGAAGTATGTCGTACAAATGTAACGCTATTCAAGAGGGGAATTCTGATCTGTTCTGTTGATTCAAGATCCCCAGAAACATTTTAATTGACTTGTGACATTATCATTATATAAAATAAAATGTTCACTTTTTAAATGTTTCTTTCATTGACGTTTGCAAAATGTATATACCCATGTTACCTCTAACTACAATTGAGACATGGAATATTTCCATCACCCCAAAAAGTTTTCTAGTGTCTTTTCCCATCCAATCCCCATCTGCCAGCCCCAAGTGATTATTTATCAGTTTTCTATCACTACAGATTATATTTGTTCTTCACAGAATTTCATATAAAAGGAATTATGCAATATATACTCTTCTGTGTCTGGCTTCTTTGATTTGGCATGCTTCTGACATTCACCCATGTTGTTGTATATAACAGTAGTTTGTTCATTTTCATTGCTGAGTAGTATTCCAGTATATGAATATACCACAGCTGTTTGTCCATTCACCTGTTGATGGACATTTGGGTTTTCCTGGTGTTTGACGGCTTCCCAAAACATTGGTGCACAAGTCCAAGACCATCTGGGCATATGTTTTCATTTCTCTTGGGCAGATAGCTAGGAGTGGAATTGTTTGAGGGCTACAGAATCTCAATCATAATATTTATTAGTGACTGCATTTTCAGCCATTAATCTTTGCTAACACTTATAGATGTTTTTGACTCAGGACTTTTTACAAGATGAATTGATAATAACTGCACACATATTATGAAATTAGAACTGTATATAATTTACTGTAAGTTGGCCTTACCTAATAATACCCAACAATGACTATTATGTAGTGGCATTCAGCTGGTAATTTATGATCCTTCTATCCAGAAATTAGCCAGGGTAGAAAAATGCTTCTCTCTTGGTCTGGGCATGTCAGGTGGTAAAGTAACTCCCTGATGTCAGAATATCTATTATTAGTTTCAGAGAATTTTCAGGCTCCTGATCTGCTGTTGGTTCAAGGTCAACAGTTAAATATTGGGTTCAACAACTCAGTTTCTCTTTGAACCCATTGGTAAAAAATAATCCATACCATCAGTTATTTTCTTTCCAGTCAGCAATTGGTGACCCTTCTTATAATTTCATCAGATGTACCAAGTCATGTCTGAATTCAAGTGAATGTCAAATCAAGATCCCCACTACATAGATTTGGGGTATTTTTCTTTTAGCTTTTCTTTTCTTTGTCCCCCTTTCCTTTTCTTTTCCAATTTTAATTTCCTATCCTACTCTTCCAGTTACCATTGTATCACAGCCATTTTCATTTGCCTTTACATATACTTAAAAGTATCATTTTAATAGCTGTATAACAGAATTTATTATAACTTTTAAAATCTAATCACTTCCATATTGTTTGACACCTATATTATTTATAATTTTTCACTATTATAAGTGATGCTACAAAAAACATGAAACTTAGTCATACATTTTGTCCTCATCTGAAGGCAAAATTGTAAAAATAGAATTACTGAGTCAGTTGTTATGTGTATATTTTTTAAAGATTTTATTTATTTATTTAATTTTTTTCTCCCCCCATCCAGTTGTCTGCTCTCTGTGTCCATTCACTATGTGTTCTTCTACGTCTGCCTATATTCTTGTCAATGGCAACATGAATCTGGGTCTCTTTTTTTCATCATCTTGCTGCATCAGCTCTCTGTGTGTGCAGTGCTACTCCTGGGCAGGCTGCACTTTTTCGTGCTGAGCAGCTCTCTTTGAGGGGTGCACTCTTTGTGCTTGGGGCTCCCCTAAGGGGGGGACACCCCTGCGTGGCATGGCACTCCTTGCATGCATCAGCACTGCTCGTGGGCCAGTACCACATGTGTCAAGGAGGTCCTGGTTTGAACTGCGGACCTCCCATGTGGTAGGCAGATGCTCTATCCATTGAGCCAAGTCCGTTTCCCATGTTATGTGTATTTTTTAAGTCTCTTGATATGTACTGTCACATTGTTCTCTTTAGAGGTAATATTTGTTACAGTCCTGCAAAGTATGACAGTGCCCAATTCCCAAACTCTCATTAATACTGGTTACTTCATTTATGTATATATCTGATCAACATAAAACCACATGTACACATACATATATTCATTTTGAAAGATGAAGATGGTATCTTACTTTTAAGAGCTATGCACTTTCCAGAACAACAACTTACTGCTTTTGGCATTGAGAAGTTTTGTTGTTGTACCTATATTATCTGGATACCTTCAATAAATATTTCCTGTACTGATTCTGTGGCACTGGAGTTTGTCAAAGACGAAGACATCCTACCTGTATTTAATAATCTTTCCATCTGTTAGGAAATAGAAGTCTTGTATTTAAAAATACAAAAATAAGAAGTTGTGTATGAGTAATAAACCAAGCCATGGGAGGGGACATGATGATAATGAAAATAATTTGAGATGCTTGCTGTGTGCCAGCCACATGGTATATAAAATAATATACACCCTCTCTTGTATGTTCTCATTTAATTCTTATAATCAGTCTGTGGTTGGTGGCATGAATGGACCAGATTCCTCACCCCTGCTTTTCTCTACCCTCTTTGCCATGTAAACACTCTGTCCCTCCCACTAAAGGCAGAGCATATAACCAGCCCTCCACTGGGTAGAGCATAGTCCCCGCCCCTTGCTTTGGCCAAAGGGATGTGAGCTGGCACAGCCTAAGTGCAGGCTGTGTTGTGTTTGACTGGGCTTCTTCTCTTGTACTTCTGCCAACACCATGAGAAGAATATCCCCTGACTAGCTCATTAATCCAAAGAAGATGGAGATACGTGGAGCAGAGCCCCAATCCCAAACATAAACAGCTGCTCTAACCTATGTCAACCAATCCCCAGCCAACCTACAGATACAGGAAAAAATCTACATGAGTCTTACAGAGCTTTCCCAGATGATCCACAAAATACATGAGCCAGACAAATAGTTATTGTAATGTGCCACTGCAGTGTTGTGTTTCTGTGTCAAGTAGCATTATGGTGTCAATGGTAACTAAGTACAGAAATTGATACCTATAAGCACTATCACACCATAACAGATATCTAAAATAGGTGGCTTTATGACAGAACATCAGGAGGTGAGAAAACTATTACAGGCAGCTAGGATAATGCCAAGGAAACTGTTATCAGGGCCTGAAAAATGGCAAACCATGTTATGTAGTAGCAGAACATTTGGCACAACTATCAACTGTGGTAACAGGGAAGATAAAAAAAAAAAAGTATGTAATTATCTTGTAGACCTGGGAAAGATATTTTTCAGGAAGAAAGTTAAAAGCATGAGATAGTTTCCTTTATCCACTATTATAAATCCAAGAACTAGGTGACCTCAGACAAACTGGCCAGTTTTCCTCCAGATTTTAAAAGCAATACTGAATGTGCAGAACTTATTTGGTTGGAAAATACAGATTTTTCTAATCTGCATCCTCTCTACCTATTAAAATTTCTCAAATTAAGAGACATTTCTTTATGTTCAAGTGTTCATGGGACATTGTCTCAGTGGGTGGAGACCCACAGAGTAATTGAAAGAATATCGAATTCCCATTCTGGGGAGTTTTGCTATATTCTCTAATAGGATGGCAAGAGTCCACCAAGTACATGGGCAATGCCTTGTTAAGGAAGACAAACCATTAGCCAGGCCCTTGATATTGATGACTGTACTTAAGAACCTTTTCTTGTGAAATTGAAACTTAGCCTAGTATTATATATTGCCTTTGAGTTACCTCCTGAAAGCCTCCTTGTTCTTCAAATGTGGCCTCTCTCTAAGCCAAATGAAACATACAAATGCACTACCTTCCCCCCAACATGGACATATCTCCCAGGGATGACCCTCCCTGGCCCCAAGGGATTACTACCAAGCAATGCATCTGGAAAAAGACCTTGGCCAAAAGGGGGAAATGGTAAATACAAATGAGATTTTATGACTAAGAGGTTTCAAAGTGAGTCAGGATGTCATTCCAGAGATTATACTTATGCACATCTCAACAGGGTTTCATTGACTGCTACAGGAAATAGTGTCTCAAACAGCAGGTTTCCTGAGGGCCGTAGAGACATCCAGACACTATAAACAGGGCAGATAAGCTCAGGAACTCAGCACCCTGTCAGTAGGCCTTACTTTGGAACTTATGCTCTCCAGTGTGACAGACTAAGACTCACTTATAATTTCCCTGCACATGACTCCTTTTATTTGAACCTATAATTAGAACTATACTTGTTAAATATATGTCCCAGAGATTTAAATCTTTGGTCTGCTCCATGTATCAGTTGAACCCTGAAACTCTAGCAGAGTTGCAACACCTACTCTCTAGTTCATTGAACTCACCCAGGACAACTAACAAGTAGATGACGATGGACAATGCCCATCCCCAAATCAGAGAACATCCACAACAGCAAGTAAGACAGTTCCATCCATTTGTCCCATGGAAGAACTGGTGATAACCTTTTCAGAAGTGGTCAACTAGGATTATGAAAAAAAAAAATGTCCAAAAACAGGGCTCTCAATTTTAATGTGCATAAGACTCCCTGGAGGGTTTGGCAAATCAGATTGATGGCCCCCATTCCTCTGATTTAGTAGGTCTTGGGGTATGTCCTGAAAATTTGCATTTGAATGAGTTCCCAGGGATGTTAATGCTGCTGGTCAGGGGCAACATTGAGAATCTCTTCTTTGAGGTTGAATCCAAAAGCAATGCAGAATATTCTGCAGGTAATTCACTCTTTCCAGAATAGGTAGACAGGCAATAATTGCCAAGTGGGATTTCAGATTTTCTAAGGACTAATGATTTCTGTGACTACCATTCTTCCCTACCAAATGAGAATATTTTAAAAAAATATTCTGTCTCAGTTCCACTGTTGAAGGGCCAGGTAACTTGTCTTTTTAGTTCATAGATCTCCTGATCAAGAGAAACCATATTTAGACCTGATATTGATGATGAAATCCTGGATTTTGAGCCTGATGCCATGATTAGTTTACACTTTAGGGGCTTCATGGCTTCATGGGGTGGGAGTGAAGTACTTACATGTACAATGGACATGAGTAACTGTGCCCAAGAGGGCAGGTTGTAGTGGACAGTACTATTGCATTTGATTTTCAATCCTCCTTGTCCCACACGATGGTGTATAATTTTGCTGTCTCCACAGACAAAAGGGGATGCGTGTCCCTGTCTCTTGATTTTGGGTTCAGCCCTGTGACTTGCTTTGGGCAACAGAATGAATCAGAAGTAACAACGTTGCCAGTCTTCTGAGTTCCCAGCCTGGGCCTTGGTTGGAATTGCTTAATTGGAATCCACCATCTCTTTTGCAAAATACTTCAGCATTTCATAGTCATCCAAACCACTCCTTACAGTCTCCTTAACCGTCCTATTCCTACTTGCACAGAGTCAGGGAAAACTTTTAAAGATGAGAACCAGTTACTGTGACTTTCCTGCCTCACAATACTTTTTCATTTCACCCTGGATTTTACCCAGATCTAGACAAGCTAACTCCTGCCTGCCTTTCTGATCTCATGTCTTACCTCTCTCTCCTGCACTCGTTAGGCTTCGCCACATTAGTGTCTTTCCAGTTTCTTGGTTTGCCACCTTGATCATGGTGGAAACAGTGAGGGGTTGTTCGATCGCCTGGACCACTCCTCACCCAGGCACCACATGGCTGGCTCCTATTCCCCATTCAGATCTTAACTCAAATGGCACCAGCCCACTTCTCAGCCATTTTATCATTTTTAAAAATACTTTAAAATATTTAATACTTAAAATATTAAGTAGTTTTCCTGAAATATTCTTTGCTACTTATTTTTTCTTTTTTTGTCTCCCACCCAATAATTTCCAAGCAGCTCAGAACTCTTCCCTTTGAAACTAAAAGCAGGAAAATGTCACTGGTTTCCTCTGTGCCTCCTGAAGAAGCTGGTTGATTGCATTTTCTGAAAGCTCTCTCTCTGTTGTTGTGGAAAGGCCATTATTGCCACTCGCTCAGTTGAACTGTTTTTGGTGAAGCCCATGAAACCTGGGTTCCTTCAAGTGCTCTGAGCCACCTACCCTGGCCATTTGGGAAGATATTGGTGGTTGGTCCCTCAGCAGCCATCAGTGAACCAGCTCTGCTGCCTGGTTCATTGAGCAGAGGTCCAACATCCTTGGGCTCAAGCTATGGCATGAATTCAGAATGATGTGTACAGGACTGACAATCCTCTTTAAGTTAGTATAAAAGAGGAGTCTGTGAAGCTTTCTTGATTTCCCTAATGTGACAAAATGACCCTGCCCAAAAAGCCACAAAGATTGCGACAAACACCAGTTACTTCAGCCACTCCCACTTGGCCTTTAGAAAACAGCCACTTGTTCTTGGAAGATATGTAATCAGAAGCTCTAGAAAGTTGTTGTGTCTGCCACACGGTGATGCTAATGCCTACTCTTGGTCAGATTCTACCTCCTTCTCCAAATCCTATTATCCTGTTCTTTTAAATTTAACTCCTTTCCTTAATGCTTTTCGGTAAAAGACAGAATATCCCCTGAACCCATTGTCTTCCGTTTTATTTGTTCATTCCACTTAAATACCACTCCCCACTCCAATCTCCCTTCCCCATAGGTAGCCATTCCAATGCATTTAATGTGTATTTTTTTGTCTGTATATGGTCTTGCAAAATGTTATTATTTTTGCATACATATATTTTAATGTATATAAAATGTCATTGTATATCTCATTCTGTTTCTTTCTCCTTTTTTCACCCTGCACTAGGTTTTTACATTCCATCTGTATTACTAGCTGTGCTGCTGCTTCATTTCTTCTAACTGCTGTTTAGGCCTTCTTGATGGCATCCTTCATTTCTTATGTGTCCCCTTGTGCTGTGCTGGACACCCAAATTACCTCCAACTTCCTGTTTCGCACCTAATACTTCTATTCTCACACATGTTCCCTTGAAAACAAATGGAACACTTAATATGGGATATATCTCTAAGGACATGAGTGTACTTAATTTGACCAAGTACTGACAGCTTCTTCCAAAATGCCTGGACCACCCTACACATCCTCTAGCAGTACAGTACAGCACTACTCGTTTCTCCCCCACTCAACATTTAGCATTACCTGGTGTTTGCAATCTCATAGGTGTACATGATATCACATTATTTGCTCTTGCATTTTTCTGATGACTAATGAGTTTAAGCATCTTCTCATATTTGGTGGCCTTTAGGAGTCCTTCTCCCCAAAACCAGCTCATCAAATAATTCAGTGTTGCCCACTTTTTTCTATTAACTTGCTGAATTTTTCTTGATAATTTCCAGGTAGTACAAACTTTGAAAGCACAACATAGTGCCTTGCACAAAGTAGGTACTCAAAAATATTTGCTTACTCATTGAATGAGAACAATAGCACAACCTAGGTGGCCTGTCTCCCTGGAGAACATGACAAATAATAAACAATCCAATGCCTATGTTTGCTAATATTCTTTGATTGTAAGCAACAGAAATAGACCATAGATACCATAAGCAAGGATATAGGAAAACATTTGGGGTAAATTAGTTCCAAACATTCTTGGTCTTTATATTACTCTGTTCACTTCTCAAAATCCTGGGATAGAGAAGCTGATTGGCCCAGCCTATTGGTAAACTACCCATCAGAGTTGGATGAATTATTTTGACCAGTATTCCCACCAAAATGGCATTCAATAGAAAGTGCATCAAAGGAAAACAAAAGTGTTGGTACCAAAAGAAGTTGGACTGATTCCTAAATCAATGGACTCAATAGACATCCTTCCAGTTCTCCACCATCCCAGCAGTTTCCTCCAGACTCTAGTGCACCTTCTAGGTATTTAGAAATTTAGACACTGTAGCTAGGTTATAGTGAAAGGTTCCAGGTGAGTCGGGAAGGTTTGGGGCCAGGGGAACATGGTAGGTGTCTGCTCTTCATATCTTTATTGAGTACCTACCATGCACCAGACACCAGGGTGGTTATGAGAATAATTCAAGCATGCTTCTTTCCTTTCTAAAGCCCAAAGGCCTGGGAAAAAAAACTAACTCTTCTCCTAGAATATTATTATAGGTGCTAAAATAATTAACAGAGCCCTAAGAAAGGGATTAATTTTGACATGGTGTGGGGGGGGATTAGAGAAGGCTTCCTAAATGAGACGCCACTGGACCTGAGCTATTTATCCAACAAATATCTACTGAGCACCTACCATAGGTGCTGGAGATGCTGTGGTGAATGAAAGACAAGGCCCGTGTCCATTTGGCTTACATGCAGATTCTGAAGGGGTTAGGTTCTAACTTGCCCATGTCAACCCTTCCAGCTCAATTTCTTTCCACCCTCTTCTCACCTCTGTTTCAGCCACATGGCGACTATTAATTATCCAATAAATGATCCATACTCTCTCTTGCATCCAGGGATGTGCCCATGTTGTTCTCTCACCTTGGACTCCCTCCCACCCCCTTCTGTATCTAGGAAATCTACTTCTATCATCTCCTCCAGGATCCCTTCCCTTCTCCCCAGCCTGAGCAAGGTGCTGCCTCTTCTGTGCTCTCACAGCCCTTTATGGTCTTCTTCATTGATACATGGCTGGCATAAAACATTTGAATAATTTAGAAAAGTACCAAGAAGGAGAGGGAAACTTACCTCAGATCCCACCCTCCAGAAATAACTGTGGTTAATACTTTAGGAAGATCATTCCAGATATCTTTCTTTGCTTAACACTAATAGAAGGGAGATCAGCAAATAGAAATAAAAATATAAAAGTGGGGCCACAGTATCCTGACTTATGTTGAAAGACAATATTAAATTCACTTATTCTTGAAAGTAGTAGAAAGGACACAAAATTGAAATGAAACTAAAACCAAAGCAATTCCGGAAGCTCGAAGTCCTATTAACTTCGACATTATTCACGAAGCTACCGCCAGACAAATAACTGATACAGAGAAAATTCAAATTAGAGGATAGACTAAGAGCCTTTTCATTCTGAGCCTGAAATCTCAGGCCCTGAGCTAGGAGAATAGACCGCAGGGCCCGGACATTTTGATGCCAGCGGGCCCGTGAAGGCTTGATGGATGGCGGATGCCGGCTTTGAGCCAGAATTGATGACAGCGCAGTATTGACCCAGCTCTTCTGCAGGAGAAACCCAGTTCCTGGGGCTGTCAACAGGCTGTCAGAGATCCAGCAGGGGCCTGGGCCAGAACCCGAGACCCCCCGTCCTGGAGAGCCCACTTCTCTGACTGTCTGCCAAGTCTTCCCCAGAAAACAGAATGATGGAGGGCAGAGGGGAGGGCGTTCTGGGAAATCTGGAGACAATGCTTCAGTTCAATTCCTGGGAGCTTCTGGCAATAAATTACACATTTGGCTGAGAGCGGCCCATCTCTGCCCCTTCTCTCAACCCCTCCTGGCTCTGAGATGGATGATTTCACAGTCTGATTTTATCTGCTCCGGAGGCGGGGGTGGCCCTGACGAGAAACAGAGATGTCTTGACTGATTAAGAATATAGAAGGCGCCGGGTTAGGACACCAGTTGTGGGGTCTTAGGGTTGGACAGAAAAAGAGGCAAAGTCACTGTAGGACAGAGCAAGCCCCAAAGATCTGGAGTACCAGGGTCTGCACATTGCTAGCTGTGCAATCTCAGACAGTGTCCTAACCTTTCTGTGCCTCCATTTGCTCATCTGGAAAAGAGGATGCTGATAGTGGTAGGTGCTGAAGTTTATAGTGTGTCTAAAGCAGCTAACATGGAGAGGGTTCTTGCTAAGTGAGAGCTATTCGTTTGGCCTTCAGCAAGTCCATAGGGCCCCTTTGTAGCTCAGGTTTATCATAGGTAACCACAGCTAACCATGAGTAGCATGCATGTAATATGTGCTGGGCACATGCAAAAGGAGTAATTGAAGGACTTTGGTAAAGGCTCTATTTACAAAGATCAGCGCCAGGACAAGGGATATGGTGAAGTACCGCCAGGGCTAACGAGAGCAGGAAACCATTAACCAGGAGACGGGAAGGGAGGGGGTGGCTCCAGGGCCTCCAAGCCACTGTGGCTCTAGGAGAGGGCTGCCCAGCAGGAGTGGCCTCAGGTGGAGAAGCCACACCCTGCAAACTCCCTTCCCAGGGAGGGAGCCAGCGGAGGAACCGCCTCTTTCCAGTCTCTGCTGGTACCACCCGCAAGCCACCCAATGGGAAACCGGGCCAGGCTTTCAGCTCTGAGAGCTCAGGTCCTGGGCCCTGCAGCTGGGTGCTGTTGCAGCTGCATCCTACAGGCGAAGGAACCGGAGTTCAGAGAGCTTCGGGCGCTCGTCCCAGTCGCACACCTGGTGAGGAGCCAATCCGAGATCCGGGCACAGGTCTGCCTGCTTTCGGGACCCACACCCACAATTTCTCCCGGTGGAGATGTAATTTCTGCTCGCTTCTCAGTGTTACTGTGAGGATCCTGTGCAGAAGGGGATGATGCAGGAAAGCACAGGACGCGGGGCGCGGCAGGGCCGCCCTCCCCTCGGTCCCCAGGGCAATCTTTCTGAAACACTTGTGAGCCAGCCCCTCGCCCATGTCGTGCATGCGCCATGTGAGTTAGGTCTCCTTCCCGCTCCACCGCCAGCTTCATCTCCCTCCATGCCCAGCCACAGCCCCTGAGCTCCCCCTCATAGACCACTACCCAATCCCCACACATGAACCATCCTTTCCGGGCCCTGTGGCTTTGCACAAGCTGGTTCCTCTGCCTGGGCTTCCCTCCCAGCCTTCTCTGCCTTGAAGCCGTGAGGGATAGTCCTAATTAGCTCCTCCTCTGGGAAGCCTTCTCTGATTTTCACAAGCAGAGCAAGACCCCTCTTTGCGCTTCCATAGCCCCTTCCAACCCCACCCAGGTACAGTTCTGCCATGGCACTGATCACACTGCAGAACAAATGTTGCATTCTGGCTCCCACCTCCTAATTAGACTAAGAGGTCCTCAGGAGGAGAGGCTGGGTATTTTTTCAACTTAGTGTCCTCGGCATCCAGCACACTTCCTATGACATGAAAGGGGCATAATACGTATTTGATATTTTAGCAAATTTGCTATAGATAAGAAGGGAGAATATGAAGGGGAAAAAATGGAGCTCGATGGAGGCGTGGGGAGATACACAACTCATAAAATCCACCAATGTGTAAATTTTACCCCCACTCAGCCCTAATTTCAATTTCTTTCCCTCCCTGCTGCTTAGAGCCAATTCAAGACAAGACTGCCCTGCGACCAGCTGAGCCCTTCGTTTAAAAGTGCATGGGGGGTTGGGGGGGAAGTCAGGCAGGACTGCAGAAAGTCACCCGTGGCTGCTTGCTGTGAGGCTCTGCTTTTGGTATTCCACAGTATGTGGCATTTTTCAGCTTCCTGCTGGAAAATGCCAGGTGGTTGTAAATCATCCCGCTGCAGCTGTCTGAGAGATAAGTGCCTGGGAACTGGGCCTTAAGGGACATGGGGACATGCACCCGCCCTCAGGAGCCATGCATGGCTTGTTCCAGGCTTGGCAATTTATGCTCACATGCAGGGGATTGGTCCCTTAGCTCCCGAATCAACAGGAGTTGGAGGTCTATTGGAGTCAGAATCTGACTCCACATCTTTCTGAGGTCTGGCATTTGTTCCCACAGTGGGGTCCACAAGGAGAAGTTTCCAGGGGCAGGATCTCCTGGGAGAGGAGCTCCTTCAGCATTCCACAGAGCTGAGCTCTCAGAGGTGTGCCACTTTGGCGAGGAGGCCAAAATCCATTTCTAAATTTGGTCAACCTTGGGAAAATTGTCTAAACTCCGTTAGCCTCATTCTCTCTCTCTTTTTTTTTTTTTGTCTTTATTTTTTTTAATGTTACATTAAAAA
This sequence comes from Dasypus novemcinctus, assembly GCF_030445035.2. Lineage (NCBI taxonomy): Eukaryota > Metazoa > Chordata > Mammalia > Cingulata > Dasypodidae > Dasypus > Dasypus novemcinctus. The sequence goes on from NC_080695.1 coordinate 64,152,622, forward strand.
AAATATGAGGTCCCTATATACCCCCCACCCCCCTAACCCCACTCCTCCTGTAACAACAACCTCCTTCATCATCATGAGACATTCATTGCACTTGGTGAATACATCTCTGAGCACTGCTGCACCATATGGTCAATGGTCCACATTATAGTTTACACTCTCCCCCAGTCCACCCAGTGGGCCATGGCAGGACATACAATGTCCAGTAACTGTCCCTGCAGTACCACCCAGGACAACTCCAAGTCCTGAAAATGCCTCCACATCACATCTCTTCTCCCCACTCCCTACCCTCAGCAGCTACCATGGCCACTTTCTCCACATCCATGCTACAATTTCTTCCATTACTAATCACAATATTTCCATAGTAGAATATCAGTAAGTCCATTCTAATCCATACTCTAGTCCTCCATCCTGCAGACCCTGGGAGGGTTATGTCCCCTCCACCTCCATATTGAGAGAGTGCTTAGATTTCACTTGGAAGATGGATGCAATCACCTGCTTGCAGTTGTAAGTACTCTTGGTTCCCTGGTGTGGTGGTTGATCTTCTTCACCTCCCTGTTAACTGGCTGGGGTAAGCCCGATAAACCAGAGGGTAGGAGCTGCAAGTCTGTTGAGGCTCAGGGCCTGGCTGTCACATGGACAGTCCAGAGATTTAGGTCCCCTGAGTATATACTAAACCCCAGCACCAACCACAGGTCTGGTAAAAGTAATAGGAGAGGCTTGTGAACAAAGATCACATCTGAGTCCAACTCCATCACACTCAGGAACACAAATTCCAAAGTAGGGCCAACTGACATGACACTGAACTCCATCTGCCATGACCATAGAAGCTGTGGGTCTCTGTAGCCCTCAGAAGAATGAAGACTAAAATAGTAGGTACTTCATAAAGTTGTTGTGAGGATTAAATGAACACCATGTAATAACTGTATGTAAAGCATTACAACAGCACCTGGAAAACAAGAGCCCCTGTGTTAATGTTTGCTGTCATCATCACCACCACCACCACCATCAACATCATCATCACCATCACCATTGCTATATCATCATCATCATCGTCACCTTCCTCACCACTGCTGTTGTCATCAGCATTGCCTGGTCAAATATTTAGTTAATCTTATTACCTATTAGGTTCTGCACTGGGTTTTAAAAATGTCTAGACATTGGAAAAATATGATATTCTAACAGGAAGTTGGGCATGCAGGCCTCCCAAAGGAACTGGAACAAAACTTGTTCAAGAGGCATGGAACAGAAACCAATACTTTCAAGAGAACCATGGTTTGAAATGATTCTTTAAGGAGACCCAAGAGGAGAGGAGATCCTGGAGGCAAACAAGGGGGTACTGTTTGGGGTGCCAGATAGCCCTCCAAGCAGAGAGAAAGTCATGGAGACCTGGTAGCTGCACTCAGGGAGCCACAAGCCCTCCACGAAGTTGGTCAGGGTTATGAGAAAGGGGCCAGCAATTCCTCAGAGCTCTCCTATGGGGCGTTCATGGCCATTGCCAATTCCTGGCCCTGCACATGCGTTTTGAGTAGATTAAAGTTTCTGCTGTGAGCTGTAGTCACAGCCTCACTCCATAATCCCCAAAGGAATGTGGATAATGCTAAATGGATAAGAACCAAGAAAATTGATCCTGGATTCCTCCTTCTGCCCATGAGAGCTCACAAGCAGGAAAAGTGGCCACTCAACATCCCTATTTGCCAAGAGCTCCCTGGGTCTCCTCACACATGTAATTGGGCTTGCAGTACAAACAGCTCTTACTGAATGGGTTTCCATTTTATGTGCCTGGCTCTGTTCTAGACACTTTATACACTATATTATTAAACCATCACAACAGGGAAAGGAAACAACTAAACTTACTTTACAGATGAGAAAATTGGAGCTCAGAGACCTTACCTGGCATGTCCAAGGTCATGCAGGCTGTGAGTGGCAGAACTAGCATTTGAACCTTGTTCTGCTAAATGCAAAAATCTTTTGATTATTCTAGAGCTGCACTGCCCAGTATAGTAGCCCCCAGCCACATGTGGCTATTTAAATTTAAATTATTTTGAATTAAGTAAAATAAAAAATCCAGTTCCTCAGTTGCACTGGCCACATTGGGTAGCCATATGGCAGAGTCTACCATATTGGAAGTGCAGATGGTGAACATTTCCATCATTGCACCAAGGTCTATAGAATGGTACTGCTACAGGGAACAAGCAGTGCCCTCCCTGGCTCTATCTTGTGCTATCAAGAGATCATGCCTCATTTAGCTGTGGTTTTGAAACATCACACTTAAGACTCTCTGGAGACCCACAAACCTTCATTCATAAGGTTACCACCCAGAAATAACCCATTTGGAAGGCAATTAGGCAGTATGAATCATGAAAGGTGTGATTAATCAAAGCAAGAAGGGAGAGAAATAAGCCATAGAATATGGCAGCTGCTCCAAAGTCGAAACTGCATGGAGGAAAAAGCAACCAAGCCCAAATAAGCTTCAGCTTGCCCACACCTAGTGCTCTTCTCTGGCCCCAGGATACAAAATTGTATTTCATAATATTCCTCAATGGCCTTACTTCATGTATCTGGAATACTGACTTCTGTGGCACTCTGTGGATATTAATTCATTTCATTTCAGCAAAGGTCTATGCTTATTACGTGCCAGGCACATAGCAAAGTACTGTGGAGAAGAATCCATTTGGGATTCTTGGTCATGAAACCTGAGTTCAAATGTGACTCTGCACCTCTCTGAGGTCTGGCACAAATCCCTTTGTGGTTCTGGACTTCATCACCCATCTGGAAAATGAGATCTCAAACAGCGTTTGTGATGACCAAATGACATGAACGATGTGAAAATCCCCTGCAAGTTGAAAAGCACTGATCCAAAGGTCATTGTTTTAGTTGAACTTCCAGGATTTCCTATGGCACAAGTGAGTGTCGCTCAAAGAAGGAGAGGAAGGATTAGTCTTTAGAGTCCTCATTTTACATATGAGAACTGATGAGCACTGGATAAAATGGGTTCCATAAGTGAGCACTGGAAGCCAGAGAGGCAGGGAAGGACTACAATTCCCAAACTCTTACACCTCTCTTCTTCCTATTCTGATTACCTTACCATCCTTGGCCAAGCTGTGAATTGCTTTCTGCTTTCAGAATCCATAGGTTTTGAGTGGGCTTCTATTATCTGAGGCCAATAATAATAATGGCCCCAGAGACCATTTGCTGAGCATTCATTACATGCCCAATAATTGACATTCATGCTGGAGTTTAATCTTTATGTACAGACCCTTATTGTACAGAAGAGTAAACACCATTAGGGAGGCAGTCACCTTTCCAAGGTTATACCACTGGTAACTGGAAGGGTAGTGGTCAAGCACATGTCTTTCTGACTTCAAATCCTTTTCCCAACTCATTGCCCCTTAGGGTAGCTGCACCTATGATTTCCGTGGATCACATGATGGTAAGGAGGAAGGATGCTTTAGCTATCTGTGCCAGGGCAGGGCACTGCTGGGTCCCTTTTCCAAGTGCTGATCAAAAATGCCCAACAGGGAGGACTTTCCTAGGACATGCTGTTTTGTTGAAGCCCCTTGGTCCCTCCACCTGGCAGAGAAGAAAGTCATTAGAGCACAGCTTTCTGGAGGTAGGAGATAGAGGTGGGCCATGGAGGAGGCTTTGCAGAGCATTGAGAAACTTCCTCCACACCCAAGTCTTGGGATTTTTCCTGCCTGTTGGGATCTGCGTGCTTATCTTTTACATTATAATTATATGAAAACACTTCTGAAGGAATTTTCTAATTAAATGAAGAAGCAATATCCTCAAACTATTTTGGGTATACTTTGCCTCCATTCCTGCTTAGAGAAGAAATTAAAATCCCACAATGATCTTTTAGAAAGATCAAGGTCATTGCTTCTTGGCCTTTTGGCTAAGATCAAGTATAGAAAGATCAAGGTCAGTTTATTCCTCTATATCCATATGGCTTCTTTTTCCTTCTCCTCCTCCTCCTCCTTCTCTTCCTTCTGTTTTTTCTCCTCCTCTTCCTCCTTCTCCCCCTTCTTGCAAATTTACATCTTGTGCCTACAACAAAGGTAGAAAGCCTCACTAGGGATTAGGGGATGGTATTTACCAGAGTTATTAGCAAAGTGCTCACGTACTGAATGTGTTCGCTTTTGCTGTTTGTTTAGCATGCCCAAGTTTATTTCTATACTGTAATATCTTTGATCTTCCAAGCAAGGATTATTCATTACTTTGTATTACAGCATTAGTACAGCTTGTAGTGCCACTTCTGCTTCCATCAGAGGGCTGTATCCCCCAATCCACAGCTCCTGATGCCTAGTAGACTTCAACAATTGCTGGCTAATTTTGTTTTGTACATCTTCATAGTACTTAACACTACCTGCCCCTATTTTATGTATATGTTCATTTTCTCAATTACTAGAATTTAAACTGCAAAAGCATAGGGGCTTTGTCTCTTTATATCACTTCTTTGTTGCCAAGTACCAGAAAGAGGTACTAAATAAATATGTTCGATAAATAAAGCACTGAAGAGCTACAACTCCTACAAAAGGAGCTGACCATCTCAAATTCCAAATTTAAGGTGAGAAAAGAAATAGAAGATGGTACTCGGCTTCTGTAAGGAAAACAAATTAGGAGTTTGTAAATCTGAGCATGGCAAAGCTGCCAAATAGGAGTGCTATAATTAGTAAATATTTTATATACAACTTGTGAAAATAATATCAAATTTGCCAACCACTCAAGATGCATTTGATATGCATTATCTCCTTTAATCCTTCACAGCTGCCATATGCAGTAGGCGTTTTTATCCTTTTTAAAAATATACATAGACTTCTGGTCTACCAAGATGGCATACTATGTTCCAGGGTACCATTCCCCCAAAGAAACTTTGAACAACTAATAAAAATTGGTAGAGTCATGTTTCCAAAACTCTGGAAAACCACTAAAGGGTTGCAGAAACTGGGCAAGTGCCGAATCAAGAAAATGAAGCTTAAAAGCAGTAGGAGAAGCTCATTGTACCTTTACTTTCCCCTACCCCACACACCCCTGATGCAGTGTGGAGCCAGGCAACAGTCCCATTGAGGGACATTGGCCCTGTTCTGGAGGGAGCAGAGTAACCCTAACGGCAACTGAGGTATCTATATGTTAGGGCCAATCTATCTGGTGGGTGCCTGAAAAGACTGAGTCAAGAAACCTTCCCAGACCTCCACCTGTAGGTAGAAGCAGCTTGCAGACAGCTACAGCAATAAACATAAATAAATAAGCATTTAAAAACGATTAATCAAAGTGTCCTGGGGCAAAGGACTACTGGCATAAGACATACAATAAAGCAGCTCAGAGAGGGAGAAAGTCTATTTATAAGAAGCATAGAGGACATTCGGATTCCTAAAAATAGGGGAATTCCTAAGGCCTTGGGCAAGCACAAACCCAGGAGAAGACCCAGGCTCACTTTTGCCTCAGGTTGACCTTGATGAAAAGATGCTCAAGGGGAGCAGATGTGCCTCAGGCAGTTGGGTGCCCACCTCCCACATGCGAGGTCCTGGGTTTGGTTCCCAGTGCTGCCTAAAGAAGACAAACAAGCAGACAAGGAGCAGGCTTCAAGCAAAAGCAATGAGCAGACATTGGGCAAAAACAACAAACAGACAACAAGCAAAAACAATGAGCAGACAACAAGAAGAAACAAGCAAGACAAGAGCAAACAATGAGCAGACAGCAAGCTAAAACAAATGAGCAGGGAGAGTATGTGGCTCAAGAAGTTAGGCACCTACCTCCCACATGTGAGTTCTCATTTCCTCCTAAAGAAGAAACAAATAGACAATGAGCAGACGATGAGGAAAAACAACAAGCAGACAGACAAGGGAGTCATCTGAAGGCGGGGGAATACATTAAAAAAATGCTCAACATCATTAGCCATTAGGGAAATGCAGTTCTAAACCCCAAAGAGATACCATTTCACCCCCACTAGAATGGCTATAATTTTTTTAATAGAAAATGACGAGTGTTGGAGAGATGCAAAGAGATAGAAACACTTGATCATTGTTGGTGGGAATGTAAAATGGAGTAGCTGCTATGGAAAACAGTTTGGCAGTTCCTCAGAAAGTTAACTATAGAGTTACCATATGACCCAACAATCCCACTTCTAGGTTATATATGCAAAATAATTTAAAGCAGGGCCTCAAACAGATAGTTGCATACTGATGCTCATAGCAGCATCATTCACAATTGTCAAAAGGTGGCAGCAATCCAAGTATCCATTGGTCAATGAATAGATAAATAAAATGTGGTATATACATACAATGGAATATTATTCAGCCACAAAAAGAAATGAAATTCTGCTACATATGACAACATGGATGAGCCTTGAAGACATCTTGTTGAGTGAAATAAGGCAGACACAAAAGGACAAATACTGGATGATCTCATGGATATGAAATAATAAGAGTAAGCAAACTTACAGAGTCAGAAACTAGAATAGAGTTTCCATGGGCCAGGGTTAGGGTGGAGAGTGGAGAGTTAGTGGTTAATTGTTATAGAGTTTGGGGTGATAGAAGAGTTTTGGTAATTAATGGTGATTGCAAAATATTGTGAATGTAATTAACACCACTAAAATATATATTTAAATGCAGTTAAAAGGTGAAAATTTAGGTTACACATTAAGTTACAGAATAATTTTCTTTAAAAATCATAGGGGTTTTATAAGTCCACAACTTTTACTATTCACTTATTGTTTATGTATTTTCATATATAAATGATATAAAAACAATAATAATAGGGTGGGTTGGGGGAAAATACTTTGATTAGTGGTAATATTCTGACAATGCTCTTTAATCATTAGTTTAAAATGTTAAACAACAACACAAAGTATTGGTGGTAGGATGAGTTATGAGAGTCCTGGATGATGCTATGTATGTTTGTTTTATAGGTTAACAACTACTACTAAACTCTTGTTGTTTATATATGTTTATGTGTGACTGATATACTTCATAGGTGTGGACAACAGTGAGCCCTAATGTAAACTATGGACTATAGTTAATAGTATAAATATAATAATATTTTCTACCAATTGTAACACAGGTACCACAATAATGCAATGTGTTATTAATAGGGAAAACTGTACTTTAATAGGGGTTATTAATAGGGGATATATGGAATCTCTGTATTTTCTGCATGATTTTTCTGTAAAATTATAACTTCTTTAATAAAATTTGTTTTAAAGAATAAGCACGGGAAGCAGACTTGGCCCAGTGGTTAGGGCGTCCGTTTACCACATGGGAGGTCCGTGGTTCAAACCCCGGGCCTCCTTGACCCATGTGGAGCTGGCCCATGCACAGTGCTGATGCACACAAGGAGTGCCGTGCCACTCGGGGTGTCCCCCACATAGGGGAGCCCCATGCGCAAGGAGTGCGTCCCATAAGGAGAGCCGCCCAGCGCGAAAGATAGTGCAGCCTGCCCAGGAATGGTGCCACCCACACAGAGAGCTGACAAAGATGACACAACAAAGAGAGACACAGATTCCCGTGCTGCTGACAACAACAGAAGCGGACAAAGAAGAAGACGCAGCAAAAAGACACAGAGAACAGACAACCGGGGTGGGGGGGGGGGGGGCGGAGGGGAGAGAAATAAATAAATAAATAAATAATAAATAAATCTTTTTTAAAAAAGAATAAGCGGCACAAGATGATAAATAGAGGATAGATAGATGATGGATGGATAAATAGACAGACAGAAAGATAGATAATAGAAGGGAGGGAGGTGGGGAGGGAAGGGGAGAGAAAACCAAGGTACACAGAAGCTAAGGAATTTGTCAAAATCCCATGGCTAGCAAGTGGTGAGGCCCAGATTTGGTCTTTACCACCCATCCTGCCCTTAGACCTCCCTCAGGGTGGCAAACCAGCCACTTACAGCTGTTAATACTATTAACCAGTCAGTGATATCACATTCCAACATGATTGAAGTGAGCTAAACTAAAGGGGAAAAAAAATGAAAACCCAGCTCCCTCTCCCTCCACCTCCAGGCTCTAACAGGCATCTCTTACAGTTCTCAAGAACAAATCCTTTTATTTCCATGACTGATTCTTTTTTCTTTGCTCTCCAAGCAAAGAGGTAAAATACATTTTACCACCTATTCTTTTCCTCTTATCAATTATGTTAAGCTCTCTTGACAGGGGCCTAAATTTCCTCTTTGTTATTTAAAGTCTATGTATTGTAAGATTTTTGATAAAGCTGAACCTGAGCTCCAAGAGAGCAGGAAGCTTGTCGGTTCTGTTCTCTGATCCATCCCAAGCTCAGTGCCAGGAGCAGAGAAGAGACTCCATAAACATTGTTGCGTGAACAAATATGGGTGCTTCAGACATAGGTAAATGTCAGGACTTAGGCTATGGAGGTGGGTGGAGAAATCTGTAGGCACTGAGGTCAGCAGGTCCAGGAAAGGTAGAAGCTTGCATCTACTTTGTAAGGGTCCATGGCTGTGTATTATAATCATGGAAGAAGGTGGAGACACTCTTGTGATGTCAGGTGAGTCTGGCTTGATACCAGACATGGTATGCTCTCAAGAAGCTGAAAGAGCCTAAGGTTCTTTGGCCCAGACCAATCTCCTTCTTCACTACAATAAGGATTATGGAAATAGGGCCAGTCCTGGTGGTGTTAACAACACAACCAGACAGATTTTTAAAAATCAGAGATCTTCATTTAGGTCTTTTAAAAATCCAGCAGTTTTTACCAAAATCAGGTTCCAGCTTTACCTTGAGCAAAATAAAAGCCATGGACCCTTTGAAAGGTACTTATGAACCTGCCAGTCTCTGAGACATTGGCTGGTCAATGTCTGATCAGAGTCAGTAGCCCGACATGATGTCCAGTTTCTATTTGAGAAGGGTAGGCCACCAGTCGAAGAGAGTTAAATGGTTGTCCCCAAAATACATGTCCACATCCTCGTCTGTAGAACCTGTGAGTTACGACCTTATTTGGAGAAAGGATCATTGCAGATATAGTTAAGTTAAGGATCTTCAGGTCAGATCGCCCTGAATTATCTGGGAGGGCCCTAAATCTAACAATAAGTGACTTATAAGAGAAAGGCAGAGGAGAAGCAGAAGAGGAGTCCATGTGACCACAGAGGTAGGGACTGGAGCAACATGGCCACAGGTCCGGGTCTCTGACTGCCACCAGAAGCTGGAAGAAGCAGAGAGCAGTTCTCCCCTAGAGCCCTGATTTTGGGTCCAGAACTGTGCATGAATAAGTTTTCTGTTGATTTAAGTCACCCAGGCTGTGGGACTTTGTTACAGTAGCCCTAGGAAATGAAGGCCCAGTCAACCCAGATTGATCAGGCTTCTTTGTTCCTGGTACCAAGTCTGATATGGGGAATGACTTCCAAGACTCTGACCTCAAAGAAACCAAAGGGCCTGGAGTGCAGGTGGCATGGCTGGGCTTGCTGGCAAATGATCATTCTAATGGCACACCCCTTTGTGGGACTGCAGAGCATCTCCCCAGTTTCAGCATCTAATTGAGTCTTTTAACAGTGCTTTGAAGCAGGTGATAGCGGCTGCTCTTTCCACCATCTGGCAGGTCCTATAAAGAGCATCAGAGTCACCTCCCCATGTCATGAAGAAGAAACCAAGGGGTTAACAGGCACCCAGAACCTCTAGAACTGCCAGTGGCTGTTGTCAGGCTGGGTTGCCATGACCTAGTTACTTTCTTGCTGTGAGAACCAACATTTGCCAGAATATGAGTCATAGACAGTTACTTTTTTTGTATATAAAACAAGAAAATTAGTGTGAGATTATTTTCCCTTATGTTGTATGCCTCTTAGTTGTGGAGGCACCTTCGGACCAACTGCTGCTTTTGTTGTTTGCCCATAGCTTCATAGCACACACCAGGAATACAAAATAATTATTACCTCTTGGAAAATTGGTCTTCTCCAATTTGATTCCAAAGCATAAGTTATACCTTGGCTACATCTTGAAATCACTTGGTAAGCTTTAAAAAATATCAGTGCCTGACTTTCATCCCCACAGATTATGATCTAATTGACCTGGGATGTGACTGGGCATTGGAATTTTTAAAAGCATCCCAGGTGATTCTAACGTGTGGGCAGCTAAGTTGGAAAACTATTGCCATGACATCAAGCATTGAGTTTCAGTAGCAAAATGCAGCAGCATAAGCAGCTAAGATTTATTGATTCCTTATTATGTGACCCAGGCACTGTGCTTTGCCATTTATATGCCCTGTTTCATCCCAAAAGTATGGTCATCCCTATTTCACATAGGAGGAAAATAAAAAGGTCGAGCGATTTGCCTAAAGTTATCCAGCTAGTGGCTGTCCATTCCCTGGACATCTGGACAATTGCCCAACTCCGTTATGACATATGGCTCTCACCTAGCCCTTTGTCTCCCTCTGTTGTCATATAGGAGATGCTCCACATATAGGATTTTGTAATTGAGGTGAAATTTACATAACATAGAATGAACCATTTTAAAGTGAGCAATCCAGTGGCATTCAGTACAGTCACAACGACGTGCAACCAATACCTCTCTTGAGTTCCAAAATAAATGATGAATTTAATTTGGTTTAGAATCAAGTGTAAGCCTCTGTTGACATAAGCTCAAGACATTAGTTGCCTCAGGTCGGTCTTAAATAAAATGTTACTCCTGGATTCATTGAAAGGCGGGTAACTTTATGAATTCAGATAAAATTTTTCATTCTAATGTCACTGAGGTAAGGAAGTAATGAACGGTTGTTGATTAAAGATGGAAGAAATTGCTGTTAATGATTATATGTGTTTCTATGCTATATAGGCTAATTACATTTTTATGCATTAATTAACTAGCTAATTAGTTAATCTTATAAATATTTATTGAGTGGTTAACATGTGCCAAGTAATCTTTTAGGTGCTGGACACAAAATGGTGAACAAGGTAGCTAAAGTCCCCATCCTCATGGAGCTTACATTTTCATAGGAGAAGATATTTACATATAAAATATGTGAATAAGGCAGATAATAGTAGAAGAGTATAAGGATATGACGATAACAAAGCAAAGATGCTAAATAGAAATTTGCTTTATATTGGTCATTAGAGAAGGCGTTTTTGGAAAGGTAAAATTTGAGCCACATACTGAATGAAAAGGATAGAAGGAGATAGGGGGCAAGTATTCGAAAAATAAGAAATTATTGAGGTAGAGGTCTTCAGATGGGAATGGGTTTGGTGAATTATGGCACAGAGAGAGGTTGGCAAGGTTACAGCATCGTCAGTAAGGGAGGGGGGCGTGGTACATGGGGCCAAGTCATGTACAGCTTGGTAAACTGTGCCTTTTAGTAATTTGGGTTTATATTATGTGTAATGTGCACCTGTTGCAAGGTGTTAAGTGGGTGGGGGGAGTACCATGAGCTGACTGATATTTTTAGAAATTATTCTGTCTGCCGGGTCAAGAACAGATTGTTGAGTGATGAGAGTGGGAGCAAGAGAGCAGTTAGGAGGCTACTGAGGCCATCCAGGTGAGGGATAATGGCAGGCTGCCCTAGGCTGATACCAAGGGTGATGGGCGAAGCAGGCAGAGAGAATGGTTTATTGTTGAGGGAGATCAAGCTGGTGCTGCTGATACATTAGCTGTAGGGGGTGCATGTCTGAAAGAAATAAAGATAGCAATGAGGACTTCAAGAGGGTTTTACAAAAGCAGCTGAGGGGTAAATAAATAAATCTTTAAAAAAAAAAAAAAAGAAATCGGTGGCCTGAGCAATTATGTAAACAGCCGACTTGTTTCATTCTAACTAGAGTGGGAGCAGGACAATAATTATCATTGATAGAAAGGCAGTAGGCACCAGAAGTTCTGGGGCAGGGAGAGGGAAGAATAGGTGTAAAATGGGGACATTTCTGGGACATTGGATTGTCCTACATGGCATTGCAATGACGGATACAGGCCATTGTACATTTGTCATAACTGATAAAATTGTGCAGGGCAGAGTATAAACTATAATGTAAACTGTAGTCCCTAGTTAGTAGCAATGCTTCAGTATGTGTTCATCAGTTGTAACCAATGTACCACACTAATGAAGGCTGTTGCTAGTGTGGGAAAGTGCAAGTGTTTTCAGGGGATTGGGGCATATGAGAACCCCCTATATTTTTCATATAACATTTATGTAATCTAAAATTTCTCTAAAAATAAAAAAAAATCAGTAGAAACTATTTTAAATCTGGGTTTTTAATCTCAGCCTCAGCATTCACTAGCTGTATGATCTTGGGCAAATTTCTTGTGTCAATTCCTGCTTACTGGGTATCACTGTGGTCCTACGTACGGAAAAGTTCTGTGCTAAGAAAAGCTGTGAGTATCTGCTTTCATGGTTCTTGCAAGTAAGAGTGATGGAAAGCCATCCTGAGCAGGCTTAACCACCACAGGTAATAGCACTGAGCAACATGACAGAAAAGTCCACTGGCAACTTCAGGCATAGCCGGATCCAGGTGCGATGAGGAGAATATTTCTCTTTGCTTCTCTTAGCTCTAATATTCTCTGGGCTGGCTTCCTTACCGGCTTCCTAGATGGTGGCAACGAGGCAGCCAGTACCAGGTTTACTCTGCTGTCAGCACCCCTAGGGGTAGCTCTAGATTTCCCTATAATTGAGTTGGCTCAAGAGGCTGGAGTCCATCATAAATCACAGCATTGACTGGGGAATCCCAACACCCTTACCTGCCTTTCAGCTCCTCCCACCAGCATACCATTCCTCCCTGTTCCTCCCCACCTCCAGAGAAGTTTACCTGGCCACCCCTTCTGACCCCGCCTCTCTTTACCTCCCTGCTCTTCTTGTCCCAGTATCTCTTGATTTTCTCATTGGGGAAAGGAAAGGAATGATAGTAATAAAAAAAAAAAATCAATCCCTCTGAGCTGCTGTGAGGTTAGAGAGCCTGAGAGATAATAGAGGCTCTGGCGATATTCATTCTTTTCCTTTGTACCTTCTATTATCTCCCGGTCAGAGGTGGTACAAAGAGTGATTGAAGGCTCAGACTTTTAAAGCAGAATTTGAGTTCTGGCTCCACTCCTTCTAGCTCAATTGCTCTGAGCAATTTGCTCAATCTCTCGAAGCCCCGTTTCCTCATCTGAACAACGGGGATAATAATAGTACTGCCCTTAGACGCGTTAGATGAGACAGTCTATGCCCAGCACTTAGCCAAGTGCCAGGGCTCACCGTGAGCCTCACGTATCAGCAAGCTTTATTCCTAAGCCCTTGCAGTTCAGGGAAGGCATGGGGGGAGGGCGAACTCTGTTCCTATGTATGAAATGTGTTTCTGAAAGTCAAAGAACTACAAGTGCTGTCAGCCTTACTGTGGGTGATTGTGGACGGCTTTGGGATTCTCCATGTCCAGTTGGAGAGGACCAGCAGATGGAATATCCTAAAATGCACACATGAGCAGAAGGTCCTGGGTCATTCCTTGCATTAAAACAGCTCACGTGTATGCTGAAGGCATGTTTTCTGTCCTCACGAAACACCACGCAAACTTAGATTCACCCTTTGTTTACAATTGTTGGGTAAAAACTACACATCTGATGTCATAAGCAAGGAGAATGAGTCCAACAAGGGAGATGTGTGAATTTTTTGAGTCTTTACATTTTATATTTTGATGGAAGGGGAGAAAGTTAAATTGAAAGTCAAGTAGCTTAAGCGTCTAAATTTTATTAATTCTTGGGTAGTGGGGGGAGTGCCATATTATAATCTCAAACACCAATTTTTGTTAATGTGGGAAGACCTTCCATTAAGAACACTTACCTACAAGCTGTACTTTTCAAGGAGTTTTCACATTCTTGATTTGATCTAATTTTCAGAACGGTCTTGTGGACTCAATAGAGTATTAGTCTGTTTTAGGACTGAGAAAATCGAGTCACAGGTTAAATGGCTGAGTTCAGTTGTATTTCTGGGTAATGTTGCGAACAGACTCAGATGCTCTCTTAACCCCACTTCATCTGGAACCTTTGAGCCCCTGCTATGTGATAAAACTAAAAATATGTTTCTCTCTCTTTCTCTGTTTTGAGCTTAGGCTATCCTTGGGTTTTGGAGGAAGAGCATAAATCACGCATATAATGGGCCCCGGCTGAGGGCCAGGGCCAGCGGTGAGCGTGGAAACTCCATTAGGATAAACGGCATCAGAGAACTGGGCAGTTTTGATCACCCCAGTGTCTACCATTCGCCCCTCCTCCTTTGATCAGACTCAGGGTCCCCGTCATGGAGTTTTCCCACCACAAGAGAGTTCAGTTGAATAGAGCATATTTATTATTCACTTTAGTATGTCTTTTTTAAAGTTTTATCAAAGTCACACACATGGTTAAACATCTAATTAGACTAAAGGGTTTTCAAAACACCAGTCCCTTGGATGTCTTCACCCCTGCATGCTCCCTACTCCCCAGAACACATCATGACAAAAAAGACCCCCTTATCTCCTGTCATGGCTTCTGCTGAGAGTGAAATCTGTTTTTCTGAATAATGAGATTATTCTACTGTTTACAGATCAATGAGTTTCACACACTATCAATTGATTTCTTGCTATGATAGAAGAGAATTTACCTCACTGACACTTCTTTACCTCTCTCCCTCTCAAATACATCACGTTTATAAATTCATTATATATCTTCTTCTGTTCTGTCAACTAGGGATAAAATCTAATTCCATCCTTCAACTCTCCTGGCTCTTCCATTTCCCCATTTCTGTGATCTGTGCTTTTACATTAGCAACACTGACAATATTTATAGGGTGATGAACAATAACTACATATCATCAAATCTATAATAGGGTAGATTGTAAAATGTATATTTTGATGTGCCAGTAAGAAAGGAATATAGTCAATTACAATTGTAAGGTGCATTCAATTAAAAAATGTGTGCATCCCAATTTCAGAGAGGTTAAAAAATATATGCTGTAGCCCTCATACACTGCTGAGGATATTGTAAAATGATGCAGCCACCATGGAAAAGAACTGGCTAGTTCCTCAAAATGTTAAATGTAAAATAACCCATATGATCCAGCAATTCCCCTCCTAAGAATATACAAAAGAGAAATGAAAACATTTGTCCACACAAAAACCAGTCTTCAAAGCAGTGTTATTTATAATCCCCAAAAAGCAGAAAACTTAAATGTCCATCAGCTGAGGAATGGATAAACAGAATGTGGTATATTCTTATATTCAGATATTATTCAGCCATAAAAAGGAATGAAGTCCTGATACGTGCTGCAACATGGATGAATTTTGAAAGCATGAGGCTAAGTAAAAGAAGCCAGTCACAGAAGACCATGTATTATATGATTCCATTTATATGAAATGTCCAGAAGAAACAAATCCACAGAGACAGAAAGTAGCTTGCTGGTTGCCAGGGACAGGGGGTGAGGAGGGCTGGGGAGGGACTGCCAGTGTACACAGGGTTTCTCTCCAGAGTGATGAAAATGTCCCTAAAATAGTGGTGATGGTGGCATAACTCTCTGCATATACTAAAGAACATAGAGTTGCACGCTTTAAAAGGGTGAATTTTCTGGTATGTTAAAAATATCTCAATAAGTCTGTTATAAAATATAGATTATGTGAAAAAGCCATCTTAGAATTAATAAAATATGGTATGACAAAAATGGTGATAGTGGGCATCTGCTTCTGAAAAGGTGGAGTAGATGTAATTCTCCCCATTCCTCCCCTCAGGTACAATTAAAACCCTGTGGTGTTAAATAAAGCAAGTAAAAGGAAACTCTGAAAAGTGGAGAGAAGAAGGCAGACCAGCTAGGGAAATTACACCTGAGGAATGGCACAGTGGTGAGTTCCCTGGGTTTGCTTTTTGCCTCCTATTCCCAGACATGAAGCTGAAGAAGCCCAGACATACCAATAGACAACAGAAAAAATAGATAAGACACAAATTGCCAGTATCAGAAAGGAAACAAGGGGCATCACTACAGACACTGCAAACACCAAGATAAGGAAATACTATAAACAACTCCGCACACATAAATTTGACAACATAAATAAAACATGGACCACTTCTAAAAACACACACATACAAACTATCACAACTCATTAAATATGAAATAATGTGAACAGTCCTACAACTATTAAGGCAATTGAATTTGCCATTTTAAATCCCCAATAAAAAACATATCCAGGTCCTGACGGTTTCACTGGAGAATTCTGCCAAATATTTAAATATAAAATAGGATCAAATCTATACAATTTCTTCAAGAAAATAGAGAAGGGAACACTTCCAAATTCATTTAAGAAACTGGTATTACCCTAATACCCAAAAACAGACAAAATTGGTGTATAAAAAGATAACTACAGACCAGTATCCCTCTTGAATACATATGTAAGAATTCTTAACAAAATATTTGCCAATAGAATTCAGCAATACATAAAAAGAATTATATGCACAGTATCAAATGGAGTTAATTTTAGGGATGCAATATTTGAAAATAAATCAATGTAATCCTTCATATTAGCAGGCTAAAGAATAAAATTCTCATGATAATATCAATTTGTATAGAAAAAGCATTTGACAAAATTCCATACCCATTCATGGGAGAAAAAAAAACTTTAGAAACAAAGGAATAAAGAGAAATTCAATCTGATAAAGAGCATCCTTAATGCTGTCCCTCTAAGATCAGGAATATGGTAAGGATTTCCACCCTCATCCCTCTTGTTCAACATAGTGCTGAAAGTATAGCCTATGCAATAAGACAAGAAAAAGAAATACAAAGCACACAGATTAAAAGGGATGAAAGAAAACTGCACCCTTTTGCAGATGACATAATTTTCTATGTAGAAAACCCCAAACAAATTACCAAAAATGCTACCAGAATGAATAAGTGAGTTCAGAAAGATCGCAGTGTACATGGATATTTTAAATTTATACAGAAATATAAAGGAACTAGAATTTCTAAAGCAATTTTGAAAAAGAATAAAGTGGAAGGAATCAGTCTGCTTGATTTCAAGTCTTGCTATATAGCTATTCTAACTAAGACTCTGGTATCAGTAGGAGAATAGACACATAGATCAATGGAGCAAAACAGAGAGCTCACAAATAGTTTCACACAAATATGCTGAACTAATTTTTAATAAAAGGGCAAAAGTAATTCAATAGAGGAAATTTGTTTTTGTTTTTGTTTTTGTTTTTCAGCAAATGGTGCTAGAGCAATTGGACATCCATGGGAGAGGTGGAAAGGACTTCAACCAAAGTCCCACACTTTACTTAAAAGATGGGTGATGGTTTGGGGGATCTAGAACTAGGGGGAAGAGTTCTTATGGGTGAAGAAAGGGAGGGAAGTTGTTGTAGCTATAAAAAGGCAACATAAGGGATCCCCATGGGGATGGAAATGTTATGTATCTTGACTATATCAATGTCAATATCCTGGTTGTGATATTGTCCTAGAGTTTGCAAGAATTTATCATTTGGAAAACTGGATATAGAGTACTTAGGATCTCTCTGTATTAATTCTTGCAATTGTATGTGAATCTACAATTATCTCAAATTTTTTAAAGTCGAATTAAAAAAAATAAGGAGGGTGGCACTGGAAAGATTTAAATTGGGAAGCACCATGTTACAATAGTTGGTATCAGCAAGTCTTCATTGTCATTACCAGACTGCCCATTAATTAGATTTTAATATATTTCAGGGGGCATGGACTGAGAGGTCAGATCCAATCAAAACCTTTCACCTTTTAAGTACTAATGAGAAGGTAGTTCAACTAGCTCATGGGGATACTCTGAGCATCACTCACCAAACCTAGCATCCCATGGGAACCATATGCAAATCACACAGCTGCTTCTTCAGGCTCAAATTGCTGTGTTTGTGTCTGAAGAGGTGCACAAATGAAACACTGGGAAACAGCAATTAGGCAAAAACCTGGCTGACATTTTGTGATGGATATTTAACAGGGAGTTAAGTTGCCAGAAATGAAGCATTGCAAAAGACCCATTTGTCCAGACTGAAAAGAAGCTCATGGACAGGGTCGTGAAATGGTTTTGCTCTCTCCTAGACTGTTCTACCTGAGACTGCTGCGGCCGAGGTTAGGTCGGGCATGCAGAAGGCAGAGTCTGGGTAACATAAGGTAGCAGGCTGAGATGCTAATGGGCTTTGTGTAATTACCTGTGTTAGAGAAAGCCAAGCAGCCCTGGTGAACCGTGGAATCAAAGCCATGATGAAAAACAAGACAGCCTCTTTATTGGGGCCAGAAGCTCTTTCTGTCCCAAATGTAGGGCCACAACTGAAAGCAGCTGGTCCATCATGGGATGTGCTTGGTTGATTTCAAAATAGTGTCCTTAGATTCTGGGATCTGAGGCTGAAGCCAGCAGCCTGGAGGTGAGCTCTGAGAACTGATAATGTGATTTGTTCTTTTGTGCAGAGCTTTTCAGGAGGGTGTTAAAGGACAGAATTAATTAAGCATTTCTCTTAATAGGTCTAAAAGCAATTTGACATTCTAGACCATGATTTCCCACCCACACCGTCTGCTTGATACTTGTTAATGACCCATCCCAATGGTTTGGTTTCTGCTGCATAAGTATGGAGCAGGACCTGGCAACACTCTGAAAAGCAGGTAAGGCAAGGAAACCTGAACCACATGAAAATCAGGTAGACAACATTTCACCCCTCTCCTGGCTAACAGGTTACAAACCACAGAGGTTAAATGTCAACACTGAGGCTTGTCTTTTTGAGGAAATGTTTCTTCCTCTTGTCGGCTGGGGAAAATGACCCTACAAAGAAACATAAAGACTTGAGAAGCAAGAAGGGAGTATGGTGTTACCTAGTTCTAGAGATGCTGTCCAGACAAGAAAGGCAAGTGGGAGAAGGGGTCAACCAAGTGCTTTTGTATTTATTTTAGACTGATGCATCTCACTTTTAATGTGCATACAAATCACCTAGGGACTTGTTAAAATGACTCAGTAGGTCTGGGATGGGGCCCAAGGTTCTGCATTTCCAACAAGCTCCCAGAGAATGTTGATGGTTCCAGAGAATGCTGATAAGGAGCAAGATTCCAGACCATAATGTCACATGAAGGCCTCATCTCTCTGTTCATCCCTTCTCCAATGACCCCCAAAGTAACTGGATGAATGGTGGGCAGTGAGTTGCTACTAGGATTTATTTATCAAACACCTCTTCTGTACTCAGGGCTTTCCATGCTCTGAGGTGAGCATTATCCCAGCTAAGAGTGGATTTGGATTGCCCAGTGCTATGGTCTAACCATAAATAAGAAATGGCAGACTTTGGGTTATGTTTCAACACTGGGCAAGGCACCATGAATGTAGTAGATGCTTAATAAACATATAGGATTGATCTGATGTATGTAAGCATTGCAGCCATGGGGTCAGGTTCCTATTTGTCCAGGTTCCTCCCAGGCCTGTTCAAGCCTCTCCATAGATGCCAAGTCATGTAGAGAGAACTCAGAATGGTGTAGCTGCTAAGCCACCCCCACTAGAAGTGCAGCCTGCCCAAGAATGGCGCCACACACACAGAGAGCTGACACAACAAGATGATGCAACTAAAAGGAACACAGATTCCTGGTGCCGGTGATAAGGATAGAAGCAGTCACAGAGGAACACACAATGAATGGACACAGAGAGCAGACAACTGGGCGGGGGAGGGGAAATAAATAAATAATAAATCTTAAAAGAAAATAGACATTTATTAAAAAAAAAAAGATTCCCTTCCTTTAAAAAAAATAAGTAATAAAAAAGAGTATTTTAGACCATCCAAACTTCCAGGGTCTTTTGGGATCACCCCAAGAGGAAGTCTTTGAAGTCTTGAGGTACGACTAATATCGTGACCATACACGGTGACCCTGGTGATTCGAAAAGGTGAAAACCTCAAATCCCCCATTGCCACTCCGGGGCTGTGTAGAGGGAGCACAACCCTAGAGGAGAGATTTGTTGCAAATTATTGCTAACACTACAACCTTGACTAATTCCATCTTGCTATGCATTCTTACTTAGGTGTCACCTTTGTTCAAGTGAGTTTTCACTGGAAAGGGAAATTGCAAAGGGAATACACAAGTATCTTTGAAAAGTGATAGTTATTGATCAGGCTTTGCAGATCTGTGAGTAACACAAAATCCCTCACCTGGGTTCCTATTTAAGCATTTTATGTTTATTTTCATGAAGGAATGTGATCTAACCGAAAAAAACCACTTTGTGTTATGAATGTATTGGGAGGGCCAGAATGGAAATAAATTTAATGATATCATGAATTTTCTTTACTGAAAAAGATATGGCAAGCCATTAAAACTCGTAACTAAAATATAAGATGCATGAGCACTGTGGTTCTTTCAGCTACTCAGCTAACATGTACTGAGCATCTCTCTGTGCCAAGGGCTGTGCTAGCCCTGGAGATATAGGATTTAGCAAGACAACCACAGTCCTGTCCTTTGGGATCTCCAGTTTACTAGGGGTCTCTGGCCAGTGAGTAATTATAAAAGAGCACGAGAAGTGTCATGTGTAATAAGGGTGGTATATAATGGTAACGAGTGCAGGCCAAGGTGTCAGAGGGGTCTTTCCAGAGGCAGTGAAATTTAGGCAGATTCTTGAAGGATGCATTGGAATTTACCAAAAGATGGGGAAGAATATTCTAGACCAAAAGAGCAAATGAGCTGAGATCCAGCGGTAAGAGCCAGGTTGGCACCAGCGGGAAACTGAAGGCAGATCTGAGTGGTTAGAAGTGCAGAATCAGGGTGGATGGATGCAGCAGAGACAAGCAGCCTGGTAGCACAGCAAAGGCTCTGGCATTTTTTTAAGGTACAAGGAGGAGTCATGGAAGGGCTTGAAGCAGGGAAGTGATGTGAACAGACCACCCTGGCTGCAGAGTGGAGAAGCCCGGACTCAGACGGAGAGGCTGTTTCTGGGAAGCAGTGGGTAAGAGTGGGGGATGGCAGAGCTGGAGAGCTGAGCCATGAAGGGCTCTGACTACCTGATAGGCAGATGGACGTCCTCATTCTGAATGCTTGCCGGGATGGGGGGAGGAAGAAAAGTTTCTCGAGCTCAACACTAATGACAATTCGGGCTTCATGATTCTTTGTCATGAGGATGGAGCTGTCCTGTGCATTTTAAGATGTTCAGCAGTATCCTTGGCCTCTTCCCACTACATGCCAGTAGCATCCCTTCTCCCCAGTTGTGACAACCAAAAATGTCTCTAGACACTGCCAGCTGTCCTTGGGGGTGCAAAATTGACCCTCGACTGAGAACCACTGAGGAGGAATGAAATGGTAAAACCTGAAGTAAATGGGTCTCAAAGTATGGGATCAGCATCACCTGGGAGCAAGTTAGCAATGCAAATAACCAGCCCACCCCACCAAGCCCGACTCGATCAGAAACTCTGGGGATGGGTCCATCCGTCTGTATTTTCACAAGCCCTCTAGGTGGTTCGGATGATCTCCACTGCTCGAGACAGTGGGGGGGGGGGGGGGGGAGAGGGGGGAATTAATGGGTGCTGGTGAGGGAGTTTGGGAGCTCTAGTCACTTAAGGAAACAGAACGTGTATTGAGGGCTCATGCCTCTTGTGCTGCCTCCTCTCCAGATGTTCCTCCTGCCCCTTCCTTCACGAGGCGTCGTGCCGGTCTGCAGATTCAGAAATGAGTAAGGCACACACTTTACCCCAAGGATTTCAAATCCTGTGGAATATTAATAAGCATAATTTTTTTTTCTTGATATGATGAAGGAGCATTTGTTGAATACTGGCTTTCTGCCAGAAACGGTGTTCTTCAACCCCGTTATTTCACTGGATCTTTACAAACCTATGAGTCAGGGACCATTAATAACCTCATTTCACAGGTGAGGCGTCTTAGTTCAAGGGGAAAAGAAACTAGCCAAAAAATCACATAGTTGGCAAGGAGGTGGTGGTCAAATGCACGACCATCTAACCCTGAAGCTTTGGGTCTTTTCTTTCCATCGTGCTGTACAGAAATGATAATTCCCCCAATTGAAAGAGGTGACATAAAAAATAAGCAAATTTTGGAAGTCTTCAAATTGAATAAATGATCTAGAGTACAGCCAGGATAATTCTTTATAAGAGACAGATTAGCTTATGGGACAAGCATTTGGTGAAGTCTTGAAGCTGAAAAGGCAAGTCTCCTAAATCAAGGGACATTAGGATATGAAGTTTCTGATAGGAGCAGAGTAGCATGGGCAGAGAAGGAAGCCCAGGACTGGGAAGGGAAGGTCCCATGCACTGCCACTGGGCTTTTTAATATGGCAGCAAAGTCTAGGACTCTGAATTTAGGGGATTTTGCAGCTACTGCCTCAGTCAGGAAGGATGCATATAACAAGACATGACACAAGAAAATACAGCTCCACAGGTCGGCATAAATTGGGTCTAACAGGACTTGGTGATTCCTAGTATCAGATGTAGCACTGTGTTACAAGGTGCAGTGGAGCAATGAGGTTTAAGCCACATAACTCAACATGATGGCTGAATTGTTGAGAGGGGAGGCATCTGTATCCACTTCAGCTGTGTTAATTCAGGTGGCAGCTGTATGCACGGACATTATCAAGAAGGAAATACTAGCCAGAGCTGCAGGGAAAGAGCTGCAGAAAGAGAGATTACAGATGTATTACAGGGCTGATAATAATCCTACAGCTAGCCTTTATTTGTGCCGGTCATTTCACTATGAAACAATCAATTTGTTATCACATTTGATTCTCATAACAATCTAGAGAGTTAGGATTTTCCTCATTTCACTGATTTCTGATGGTTATGAATATTGCCCAGTGGCACACAGCTAGAAGATAACAGATTAGGGAATCAAACCCAGGAAGTCTGATTCCAAACACAAAACCCCCCATGCTAGTTTCCTCAAGTATCTAGCACAAATGCTTTGAACAAGATAGGCAGTAGATATGTTTGGAATAAATTAATGACTGTGATTTTATGAGATGATTCTATGCTCAGATGATTTGGATTAGGAGCCCTTGCTCGTCAGATGCCCACAAATGTGTTTTATTTGACCCACAGATCATCAGCCCACACCATGTTATTTTTGTAAAAAGTTGCCAATATTTAAATATTGGAATATTACCCATAAAAATTCATATTTCCTATGTCTGGAAAGATTATAAAATCTAGCAATGCCAAGCCCACTTGGCAACAATCTTTTGGAGCTGATGATATCTGTGCTCTCCAATTTGCTGCACTCTCCACCTATCCCTATTGCCTTTCTGCATCTGAATTCAAGTTCTCCTTGACTTATATAATTGCATTTTGGTTCTTTTCCTTTTAGGATAATTAAAGAAAGTGAAATATTCCTTGTGACCATTTCCATCAAATGCAGGAAAACATAACATTTCAAGAAAATTAAGAATTGTGGAATTGAAAGATATTCTACATGTGTAATATGCAAATATAGAATGTCTGTGTTAAGAACATACATCTTAGGATACTCAGCCTGCTTCCTTCATTTTCATCTCAGTACGGTCTTTGTATGTTTTTAATCCTGCTGCCCCTGGGTAGATAGTCAATTCTGATAGCCCTATAAGCATGTTAGGTTTTGTCAATATGAGGTTTAGTCCATTTATGAACAACCAGGTACATCTATAACTAGTAAGAACCAGTAATTTAGATATTGCCCTGTGTGAATGTAGGGAATTCCTAAGTATCTCACAACTTAAATCTTGGCACTGTTATGGCCTATAGCATTTCCTTTTTAGAGCAGATGTCTATTGTTGGTGACGATAAAAAGAACAAATATTGCCCTATATTGAGCTATCTACCATGGGCCAGCATATTTAGTGATTTCCATACCAATGCACTTTCATTTTTTTAATCACAATTATCACAATTACCTTTTAATGTAGATATTATTTAATCCCAAATTTTTCAATAAGGTAGTACATGATATCAATTCAAGTCTGAGACTAAGGCCTAAATTCTTTTCATTCTGTTATACTGCTTTGACTTTGTCTATTATACTATAGTCAACTCAGCTTTTGTTTTCCTTTTTAACTATTTTCCTGAGGTTCACTTGCTGGTATTTTTTATTTGTTACTTTTACTTATCATTTAACATTTACAAGCAATATAACTTGGATTTTAAGACAATAATGAGAGGTTTTGCCTTGTAACAGAGAAATATACCTCTTTCACACTTACTGTCCTAGCTGATATACTCGGTATTTACGTGCTTGTAATATTCCTGTTATTTATTTTTTAACCCCCCATAGTGAATGTGGCAGTTTGGTGTTGTTTGTGAATTCCAAAAATAAATATTAGATTGTGTTTAAACTGGCTTGTTCCTCTGGGTGATTGTATTAGACTCAGAGGTTTCACTTTAACTTTATTAAATCAAGATTAGGGCTTTTATTTGACCATGTCATTAGGGTGGCTCAGTTTGAGTTCCTGCCTACAGCTAGCCTACAGCTGTGGGCTATAGAAATGGATGCTCAAAGACAGGGGAGTAAACACACAGAGAAGGAGAACACAGAGAGTTTTAGCACTGGAGCCCCAGGGAGAGAGCCGAGCCGTTCGCCTGATAGTTTACAGCTGGCCTTATGGAGCAAGCAGGGCAGCTGAACCCGGAGAGAGACAAGTCCCGGGAAGAGAGACCAGCCTTATGCCCTGAGACTAGAAGAAGCTGGGACCATGGAGCCTTAAGAGGAAGAGGAAAACTGACGCCTGCAGACGTCGGCAGCTGTCTTGCTCCAAAACGTAGCAACAGACTTTGATGAGGGAAGTAACTTACCCTTTATGGCCTCGTGACTGTAAGCTTCTACCCCAAATAAACACCCTTTATAAAAGTTAACGGATTTCTGGTACTTTGTGTCAGCACCCCTTTGATGGACTAATACATTAAAAAAAACATAAGTCTGTATGTAGTAGGTTATAAATTAACATTTGTGAACACAGGGAGGTCTCAGATGCAGAATCAATTGGGAGAGAAGATATTTAAGTTAAACGAAGCTGAGCCAGTTCTTTAGCTCCTGGGAGCTCTAAAGACAGGGTAGGCTATAGTTTGCATCTTTTTCTTTTTCTTCTCCCCTCTAAAGTAGATGAAGTTTCTTCCCCAGAAACCTTAATAAATATAGTAGAAAATTCAGGGAACATTACAAGCAGTTACCTTCACTCATTTATAGCCAAATCTCATTAAGTTTCATTAAGGCTGAAATCTGTGACATGTTGGAAATGGGCTGGAGAAAGATTACCAAATTAACAGTGTAAATGAGACTGCAATTGCAAACTGTTCCCACTGAAGGCAGGTTTCAAGCTCTTTGGAAGCATCTGCAATGAGATAAATGAGCAGAGGCTGGAGCTGTGACAGGTTATGAAAAGAAGTGAAGGACTCAGAAGACACCCTATGAGCTAGACGCAGTTGTTACCCTCTCCACGTCTCAGTTTCCTCATCTCTGACATAGAAAGGAGTCTTAACTCTAAACATTACTGTTATAATTAAATTTTAAAAATCAGCAGGAAGAGGTAGAGTATCTTGATGGTTAATTTCACAGATTTGTAATGTGTAATTGGGACAGAGTCTGTTGGGAACAATGGAAAAGTTTTGGCAATAGATGGGTGAGATGGAGGCACAACTTTGTGTCTGTAATTAAATCACTGGGTTGTACATCCAAAAGGGAATTAAAAAGGGAAATTTTAGGTTGTACATATTTACCACACAAAAAAAGAACTGTACAACACAAAGAATAAACCCTAGTGTCAACAGTGAGCTAAAGTCAGTAGCATAATTATAATATCATTTCATGAATTGTAACAAAGTTATCATACTAATGCAAACTGGGAAAACTGTGGGGTGGCAGTATATTGGGAACCCCGTACTTTCTGCATAATGTTTCTGTAAACATACAACTGCTCCAATGAAAAACGAGCACAGATTTAGCAATCCAATAGAATTAGATTAGCATCTTCACTTTGCCAATAGCAGCATAATGAGCAAATAACATCAAGTTACAGCACCTCATCTGATAAATGGGCAGAATAATGTCACTGGGCTATTGAAAGGATTAATGTATGGGCAGAGCCTCAGGCAGTGTCTGACACATAGTAAGTGTTCATTAAAAGATAAATAATAGCACAATATTATCACAGCACTAATATTACCTTAGTGTGACATAGTATGTTATTTTAGTATTCACGTTAACAGATCCAGGAATTGATACTAGAAATAATGTAAGTGCACATTGTAGGTTATATCTATTGTAGCTATTCTTTATTCTAGGGTATGAGAGAAAACTGAAAGCCGTGGCTGAAAAAGTCATTGGTGTCTCCCCACAAGGCCTGACTTTCTGTCTCAGAGATAGACTAGATAGTTCCTTCTCATTCATTCATTTCAGAAGACTCCCAAGGCCTTTCACTAAGAAGAATGGACCATCCATTTAGTGTCTGCAGCTCTCTGAAAGTGATTGCTTCCCTGTGTTAAAATACATTATAAAGCTCAGGCTCTTCATTGATTTCAAACTTCCTTCCTCCAGTGTTCACATCCCCTCCCTCTTCTTTCCTTGGAGAATGACAGATTTTCCTGGGATTACTGCCAGGAGTTCCCTCTTCGTCAGCCCTCTTTCTTCCCTGAATCCCAGCAACCTTTTATAATGGAGCAAAGGAGGCCACCGTTGGAGTGAGAAATGGGGAGAAGATTTGGTAAAGAAGAAAGCATAGCCTGCCTCCAGATGTATACCCTTGTTCTCCCTCCCAGTACTCTATCTTTCACTGTCTATCATTCTCATCTCGTTGCTTGGGTTTCTTCTCCCTCCCTTCTTCTCTCCTTCTTTCAACTCCCTCCTTTCTCCCTTTCATAGGTTATAACAGCAGCCAGCGATTTTGTTTGAAAGGCTATGTGAAAAATACTCTTTAACTAAATAAAAAATAATGGCTCTCATGGTAGAAGAAGAGAGGACATCGACTGAAACTTGATCCACATCAGGCTTGGACTAAGAAAGGAGGGAGAGAGGGCGCATGCTGGGTGCAGGCATTTGGCAGATGTGATTCTCCATAAGCTTTCCCTCAAAGAAAGCGCCACATGGTCCTGGGAACAAAGCCAAGTGAATACAAACAAGTGTATTGACCTGGACAGGCTCTCTGCAGAGACCCTGTGAGTTCCTTAGTGGCCAACACCCCCTCTAATCCATCACTGGTGCAGACTCTACTGGTGTTTCTCACATCCTCCTCCCTTCAATCCAACGTTCCCCTTGCTGGCAGAACGTCCACCATATTTTTTGGGATGTTCATCATTCTCCAAAAGACTGTGTTCTCAAGAAAGGCTTATGTGATGGTTAAGTTCATATGTCAGCTTGGCTAGGTGAGCGTGCCCTGTTGTTTGGCCAAGCGAGCACAGGCCTGATTGTTGCTATGAGGATAGTTCATGGATTTAAATCATCAGTAAGTTGATTGCGTCTATTTCTGATTACAACTACACTGAAACTAAGGAGATTGCCTTCAACTATGAGAGAAGTTTCATCCAATCAATTGAAGGCCTTCAGTGGTAAACTGATGGTTTCAGCAATCAGAAGGAAAAATGGCTCTGCTTCAGCCAGCCAGCTTCTCCTAGGGAATTCATCACAAAACCTTCATCAGAGTTCCCAGCTTGAGGCCTGCCCTGCAGAATTGGACTTGCCAATCCGCACAGTCATGTGAGCCAATTCTTATAAAAAATCTCATAATATTTACATTATATATATATATATATATTCTGTCACTTCTGTTTCCCTGCAGAAGCCTGACTGATATAGCATATGTCTTAACTGTGGTACAAGTCACCTACAAAAACACACAAATCTTAAGTGCATAGCTTGACAAATTTTTACAGATGCACAGCCCCATGATCAAGTTATAGAATATTTCTATCATACTGGAAAATTTACTCATGCTCCTTCCCAGCCAGTAACCACTCTTCTCATGTCTATTATTATAAATCAGTTTTTGCCTGTGCCTCAACTTCATACAAATGGAATCATACTGTAGGCCTGTTTCTGTGTTTTGCATTTCTTTGCAACATGATATTTTTGAGATTCATTCATGTGTTTGTGTGTATAGTAGTTTGTTCTAATGAATGAATATAATACAATTTGTTCATTCTTCTGTTGAGGGAAAGCACATTTTAAATGATGAATTGCTGATATTTGGAAATTTTCTTATGGAGGCAGAAACAAATCTAGTCCTTACTGAAACAAAATTGTCACGGCTGACATCAAAACATGCTGGGTCGGGGAACAACCAGCAAGATGGCAGTGGAGTAAAGAGTTCCTAGAGTCAGCTCCTGCTACAGGACAGTTAGCAAACACCCAAAGCTCTCTGGAGCTAGCTGAAGCACCCATTTGAGGGCTCCAGGAGACCAGAAGAGCATCCTGCAATGTTCTTGGGGGAGTGGAAGGAGGAGACTGCCCATGTGCGAGAAGGTTCATAAGTAGAGGCTCCACACCATGGAGGCCGGTGCCCATCCTCCACTGGAGGCACAAGCTGCCTCAGGAGCTGTTCTGTGGCTGTAATTGAAAGCTCCACTTTCCCAAAACAGGGGAGGAAGAGACGGTTAGGCACCAATTCAGCTATGATGAGGAAATTTAGTGGGCTACAGTATGATCCTGAGAACAGCTAAAGCTTGAGCCTGTCCAAGTCAGAAAGAGGCCGGGAGCTGCCATCTTAACTCCGCTCCTGGCACGAGGGGAAGTGGGGGTGGACTGAGAATCCCAATGCTGGTGGGGACTGGCTTCTTCCCATCCAGATCATATTGCAGGTCTAGCCTAGGCCCCAGTGCCACCTCCAGCAGGGAGGAAGCTGCGGGGACCTGCACCAGCCTCTCCGGGAAACTACCAGCCAAGCCGTGGAGGCCAGTGATCATCCTACTCTGGCAGCACAAGCCGCCCCAGGAGCTGTTCTGTGATGGGAATTGGAAGCTCCATTTCCCAGAAACAGGGGAGGAGGAGACGGGTGGCTGCTGATTTTGGCTACTGATTGGTAGACTTGGCTGGCTAAGAGATAACCCTGGGAACAAGGGGGTGAGAACCAGCCCAAGTCAGAAAGAGGCCAGTGGCCGCCATTCTGACTCCACCCCCATCCTGAGGGTAAGCCGGGCTGACTGAAACTCTCAGTGTCGACAGGAACCAGTTTCTGTCACGCAGATCAGCCTGCAGCCCACCTAGGCTTCAGCCCCACCTCTGGCAGGGAGGAGACTGAGGAGTCCTGCACCAGTCTATATAGGTAACTGCAGGTAACTTTGGCTGCCATAGACTGAAAATCAGAAGTCTACCAGGGCAACTGCGGTCATCTTGGACCCACACTGCATAGATTGCTGCCCACACCTGCAGCTCCATCCCTGCCCCAGGCAGGGGAGAAAGGGATGTAAAGCTTTATCCATCTCTCTGGGCAACTATAGTCTAGGCCTGCACGTGGATTATTCCACATAGCTGTGACTCTGTCCCTACCCCAGGCAAAGGAGAAAGTTGGAAGAAGCTTCATTGGTCCCTGGTGCAATTAGGGCAGCTTGAGCCTCCACAGCTTACAGCACCAACTATGTGCTTGGCTCCTACTGCACAACCAGCAAGGGAGAAAGGGCAGGAAGCCCTAAACTAAAGAGAAAAAGTGCACCCAGAATAAATACTCTAATAAACCAGATGCTAAGACACCAACCAAAAATTACAATCCACACCAAGAAACAGGAAGCTATGGCCCAGTTAAAGGAACAAGATAAGCCTCCAGGTGACATAAAGGAGTTGAGACAACTGATTATAGATGTTCAAACAAATCTCCTTAATAAATTCAATGAGATGGCTAAAGAGATTAAGGATATTAAGAAGACATTGGATGAGCACAAAGATGACTTTGAAAGCATACATAGAAAAATAGCAGATCTTATGGGAATGAAACATATAAGCAATGAAATTTAAAAAACATTGGAATCATATAATAGCAGATTTGAAGAGGCAGAAGAAAGGATTGGTGAGCTTGAATAAATGGCCTCTGAAAGTGAACATACAAAAGAAAAGATGAAGAAAAGAATGGAAAAAATTGAACAAGGTCTCAGGGAACTAAATGACACCAAAAGACATGCAAACATACGTGTCATGGGTGTCCTGGAAGGAGCAGAGAAGGGAAAAGGGGCAGAAGGAACATTTAAAGAAATAATGGTAGAAAATTTCCCAACCCTATTGAAATACATAGATATCCCTGTCCAAGAAGCACAACGTACTCCCATCTGAAAAAAAATCTAAATAGACCAACTCCAAGACACATACTCATCAGAATGTCAAAGGCCAAAGACAAAGAGAGAATTCTGAGAGCAATAAGAGAAAAGCAATGCATAACATATAAGGGATACCCAATATGATTAAGTGCTGATTCTCACCAGAAACCATGGAGGCAAGAAGACAGTGGTCTGCTATATTTAAGATACTAAAAGAGAAAAACTTCTAGCCAAGAATCTTATATCCAGCAAGACTGATTTTCAAAAATGAGAGTGAAATTAGAATATTCACAGATAAACAGAAACTGAGAGAATTTCTAAGCAAGAGACCAGAATTTCAGGAAATACTAAAGGGTGTGCTAGAGCCTGAAAAGAAAAGACAGGAGAGAGAGGCCTGGAAGAGAGTCTAGAAATGAAGATTATATCAATAAAAGTAACTAAAAGTGTCAAAAGAGTGGTGAAAATAAAATATGACAGATAAAACTCAAATAGTCAGGAATAAACTTAACCAATGATGTAAAGCACTTGTATTCAGAAAACTGCAACTCAATGTTAGAACAAATCAAAAAACCCTAACCCACTAAATAACTGAAAGAACATTCCATGTTCATGGACTGGAAGACAAAATATCATTAAGATGTCAATTCTACTCAAATTGATATACAGATTTAATGCAATCCCAATAAAAACAACACCAGCATTAAAGAAAAAAATGAAAACATGATCATTAAATTTATTTGGAAGGGTAAGGAGTCCTGAATAGCCAGAAACATCATAAAAAGGAAAAATGAACCCTAACCTCCAAGCATTAAATCATAAAACCTACCTATAGTGTAAAAACTACATGGTACTAAAGACATGCCCTACATGCCCTAAAGACAGACACAATAGACCAATGGAACCAAATGTATGGTTCAGAAACAGACCCTCACAGGTATGGTCAAGTGATTTTTGACTAGCCTGTCAAACTCACACAGCTCAGGCAGAACAATCCATTCAACAAGTGGTGCTGAAAAAATTGGACATCCATAGCTAAAAGAAGGAAAGAGGACCCCTATCTCACAACTTTTCCAAATATTAACTCAAAATGGATCAAAAAACTAAAAATAAAAGCAAGAACCATAAAACTTTTGGAAGAAATTATTGGAAAATATCTTCAAGACCTGGTAGTAGATGGTGGATTATTAAAGGAGATAAGAGAAGGACTGAGTGGGCTACTGATGTTTAGTGCATGTAGAAGTTTTAATTAGCTTTACTGTAAAATTGTGGAAATGTATAGAGTGGATGGTAACATACAGTGAGTAACAGCTAGTTTATAAATGGAGATGTGACTGAAAATGGTAGTCTAGTTATGCAAGTATCAATTGACAGAATGCTTGAGAATAATCTAGGAACTGGATAGCACAGTAAACCAAGAGGTGGGTAAAAATTGTGGTTGATGGTACAGATGAAAGAGTGTCGTTTGTTAGCTAGAACAAATGTACATCACTACTGCAGGGTGATGGGAGTGTGGAGAAGCATGGGAAAAATACAGCTGGAGTGACCTATGGACTGTGGTTAGTAGTAATAATATAAAATTCTTGCATCTATGCAAAAGATGTACTGGTTGATACTGAGACAGTATGGAAAATGTGAGCCAAATGTACACTATGGACATGGTAACAATCAGATGATATTATTTTATCTGTAGCAAATGACACACCACATTGTGGTATGTTGATGGAGGGGTGTTGTTCAGGAATTCTGAACATGTGCATGATTGTTTTATAAGTTTACAACTTCTGTCATAAAAAATATATATTTAAAAAATAATAATAGGGTTGGTTGGGGGAAAAACACACCACATGTAAGAAAGGATTATGATTAGTAGTAAGATTTTGAAAGTGTTCTTTCATAGTTTGTAACAAACATCTCATGACAATGCAAGGTGTTGGTAGAGGGTTGATGTATGGGACCCCTGTATGATGTTATGTATGTTTGCTTTGTAAGTTCATAACTTTCACTACACACTTAATTGTTTATGTATGTTCATATATATATGATATAAAGCTAACAATCGGATTGGTTAGGGGAAAAATACTTTGTTTAGTAGTGATATTTTGACAATGGTCTTTTATCATTAGTTAAAAATTTTAAAAACAAGGCAAGTTATTGGTGGTAGGGTGAGATGTTATATATGTTTGATATTATATATGTATATATGTTTGTTTTGTAAGTTCACAACTATTATACACTTATTGTTAAAAAAAAGAAACGATGCTGGATCTACTATACCTGATAAATATATGTCCCAGAGACTTAAATCTTCCACCTGTTCATGTGCTGGTTGAGCCCTGAATCTCAGCAGAGCTGTAGCCAACACCCACTCTCCAGTTCATCGAACTCACCCACAACAACTAACAAAAGGATGATGATGGACTACACCCATCCCAAAACACAAAGAGTATCTACAATTGCAAGCAAGACAGTTCTGTCCATCTGCCCCATGGGATCTAAGACCTTCTCTGTTGGAAACAGAGAGGTATCATTATCCCCAAATCCTCAAAATTGTGGAATGAACAAACATAAGGGGGAAAGGCAACTATGGACTGAAGTAGGCATACTATTATTCTAGTAATGGAAGAACTTATAACACTGATATAAAGTCAGTGGTCCTCAGAGGTTCTGAGGGGAGGGAGAGAGAAGAATAGGTGGAAAATGGGACATTTGGGGGACATTGGAATTGTTCTGCATGATATTGCAGAGACAGATACAGGCCATTATACATTTTGTCAAAACCTATAAAATTGTGTGGTGCAATGTGTAAACCATAATGTAAACTACAGACCATGCTTAGTAGCAATGCTTCAATATGTGTTCTTCAGGTGCAGCAAATGTACCACACTAATCAAAAATGTTGTTAATGGGGCAAGTGTGGGAGGGGAAGGAGGTGGGGTATATAGGAATCCCCTATATTTTTGATGTAATGTTTATTTTATCTAAAGCTTCTTTAAAAATAAAATAAATGCATGCATTTTTTAAAAAAAAGAAAGGAAGAGAAAGAAAAAATGGAAAAGAAAGGAAAAGAAAAGAAAAGAAAAGGAAAGGAAAGAAAAGAGAAATATGAGATTAAAAAACAAAAACAAAAATGCACTGGGTCTGTGTTCTGTTTTGCCTGCTCTCGGCACGTTGTAATTACGAAGACAGAGGACCTCTCTGGGATTCTTCCTGCAGAACAGGTTGGTAGCAAGAGTCCAAACCACACCCCTCGGCACAGGGACTCTCACTCCCACCTGGGTTCTCAGGATCCAGGGAGCCCAGCAAACACCGTCAGAAAAGAAGCCATCAGCTGCACAAAACGTGGTGGAAAATCATGGACCCAGACTGAGACAAGCTGGATTTAGTTCCTAGTACATACTCTTAGATCGCCACTTGAATGCTCTGGCTCTTGGGGTCCACTTCCTAAAGTGGGCTTTATAATACAGACTTCATGATATCAACCTTAGGTTTCAATGCAGCCATATGCAGTAAGCACCTGGTTTAACCCTTATCTGTAGTAGGAAAACACATGTTCAGAAAGGAACTTCTGGTACTGAGGCTTCCAAATGTTTCGAGAAATATCTTCTGCCATGTACCTTCTGCTCTCATTCTGTCCTCTCTGACCAGATTCACTGGCTGTGGAATTTCATTTCACCCTGGCATCCTCTTTCTCCTTGGCATCATTTCCCCATCTGATGGGATTGCCCCACTGGTTTACAAACACAACTTAATGGTGCCTCTAGCAAATCCTGCCCTTGGCCCTCATCCTCTCCAGATTCTGCCCAATTTCTTTTCTGTCCTTCAGAGCAAAGACCCTTGAAAGAGTTGTCGTTACTCGCTGTCCTCACTTCCTCACTTCCCAGACTTTTCCTCAATCACTCCAATCTGCCTTTCAGCTAGAGCATTCCACGATTTTCAGAACTTGACAGTGACCTTAGATTTTGCCAAAGCCAGTGGGAAATACATTCATTCCTTCATTAAAAACTTATTATGCACTTTGTGGCAACACTGGTTTCAAGTTCTGGGACAGATCTATGAACAAAATAGACAAATATTCCTACCTTCGTGGAGAGTAGAATGAGTAGAAAGTGATGTCTTTCAGTCTCTCCTCAGGACTCCGCACTCCCTGAAACACTGTTTAGCTCTGTGACCTTGAGCAAGATAAACTTTCAGTGCCTTAATTCCCAACCCGCCACCTCTGTAAAATGCAGGTGCTAACATCCGCCCCACAGGGTCGTTGGGAAGATCCAGGGAAAAACTGTTTTCCTAGTACATACACATGCATAGAAATGTTAGCACCAGTTCTGGATGTTTTTTCTTACCGCCCGAAATCTTTAATAACAGAGTATGTAACTTTATATTAGTTATGCTTGTAATTATAAAGGAAACTTCAGAATAATATATGCAAAGGAATTAAATTGCCTACAGCTCAACATGCGTTTTTAACTTCCAATTTTATGGTCTAAACCAGCTCTTTGATTTACAGACTTGTAATCATCACTTTCTGCCTGTCAGCACCTGCCGACCCAGGCACGGCCTCCTCTTGTTTAGCCAGGACCTTAGGAAGCTCGGCATCTTTGGTCTGAGGCCCTGTTCTTCAGGAACCGCATGCTGGGCTCTCGCGCGCTCTCTCGCTCTCTCAATCTCTCTCAGCTATTGATTTTAATATAATTTAAAACTCACAGAAAAGCTGCAAGAAAAATACAAGGAAATCCCATATATCTTTCACCCAGTTGGGAACATTTTGCCCCATTCAACTCAGCATTCTAAGTAAGCAATTTTTTTTTTAAGATTTATTTATTTATTTTCATTTCTCTCCCCTTCCCCCCACCCCGGTTGTCAGTTCTGTGTCTATTTGCTGCGCCTTCTTTGTCCGCTTCTGTTGTTGTCAGCGGCATGGGAATCTGTGTTTCTTTTTGTTGCGTCATCTTGTTGTGTCAGCTCTCCGTGTGTGCGGCGCCATTCCTGGGCAGGCTACACTTTCTTTTGCACTGGACAGCTCTCTTTACGGGGCACACTCTTTGCGCATGGGACTCCCCTACATGGGGGCACCCTTGCGTGGCAGGGCACTCCTTGCGCACATCAGCGCTGCGCATGGGGCAGCTGCACACGGGGCAAGGAGGCCCGGGGTTTGAACCTTGGACCTCCCATGTGGTAGGCGGATGCCTTAACCACTGGGCCAAGTCTGCTTCCAGTAAGTAATTTATTATGTGAGAAGTTTGAGACATCATACCCTTTTACCATTCAGTTTTTAGTGTACATTTCCTAAGATAAAGAATTTTCTCTTTCATAAATACAGGGTAATTATCTAATTCAAAAGAATTAGCATCGATACCAATACTATGATAAAATCCATAGTCTATATTCAAATTTTTTTTTATTTTCCCAAGAATGTCTTTTGTAGTCCTCCCACATTCCAAACCCCTGTCCATCAGCCAATCCGGAAATGCACATCGCCTTCTGTTATCATGTCTTTTTGGTCTTCTTTAATCTTGAATGTTTTTCAACCTTTCCTAGTGTCCTTGCCTTGACTATTTTTGAATAGTACCAGTTTGTTTTTTTAATGTTCCTCAAAATCACTTGGTTAATGTGGTATCCGCCAAGTTTCTCCACTGTAAAGTCACTATATATTCCCTTTGTAATCAGTAACTCCTTTGGAAGGAGGTACTCTGGAACTCTGCTCATATCCTGTTCTTCAAACTGTCACAGCACTGGCTCAGCATCTGTTAACGATTTCCTAACTTCATCAATCCTTCCACATTTCTTAGCTGACATTCTGCCATAAAGACGAGTTTTTCCTTCTCCATTTGCTTTTTAATTCATTATCATTTGTATCATTGTGCACTCATGGATTCTTATTTTATTCAATGAGTTATAATCTATTATCGACTATTTCCATGCGCAGGCTGCACCAGACTGGGCCAGTGGGAGCTCCTCCAAGCCGATCCCTTTGCCCTGTTGATGTAGCCACATCATTGTTTGACCATTTCCTTAGCTTCCAGTCCCAGAAGGAATTCTGGAGTTAACTTTCCCTGGCCTAGCCCTGAATGTGCCCTTTTCTCCAAGGAATCTAGGTTCCTTTCAGAGGAGACTCATACTAAGAACCAAAGCTCTTGGCCTAGATAAGCTCAATGCTACAATGTTCTCATTGCTCTTAGACAATCTCAGTAGATAGTGCTAGGATATACGTACATATCTGCACACACACGAGCCATGCACAGCCCTATACTTAACAACCATGTATTTACTCTTATTCAAGCCCAGGATACACAGAAAGCAGATTCAGAATTGGTAACCCATGCCACTTTGAAAGGCAAAACAGTTAACTGGAGTGCAAAGTTAGTTTGTAATTCATCTTTCTGTGAAATTTACATACAGGGAAACGAATAAATCTTAAATTCACAATTCATGAATTTTGACAGATGTATACACCCGGGTCATCCACAGCCCTCTCACCCTATGGGGCTTTTCCGTCACACCAGAAGGTTTCCTTGAGCCCCAGTCCCCAGTCAATTCACCATAGACAACTTTTACCTATTATGAAACTTTTCATAAATGGAATCATACAGTGTGTTCTCATTTGTGTCTGGCTTCTTCCCCCCAACATAATATCTAAGTGATTCATCCATGTTGTTAATATGTAAATAGTTAATTTCTGGTTATTGCTATGTTGTTATTCCATTGTATGAATAGACTATAATTGCCTATACATTTTTTCCTGTTGATGGTCATTTCACTTGTTTCCAAATTTGGGCTATGATGAAGAAGCTGCAATAAACATCTCTATACGAGTCTTTTTTGTGGCTATATCTTTTCATTGTTTTTCAAAACAGGAGTGGAATTGCTGGGTTATCATGTAGGTGTATGTTTATTTTTACAGGAAGGAGCAATTCTTTTCCCAAATAAGTATACCATTTTACACACCCACCAGCTCGGGTTTTTCTCATTGTTCAACATTTGGTGTTGTCAGTCTATTTCAGTTTGCCCATTCAGGTGAGAGTGTAGTGACATGTCATTGTAGCTTTAACTGTGCATTTCCCTGATGACCAAGAGTGTTGTGCACTTTGTCATGTGTGTAGTGACATTTAAATATCTTTGTGAGAAGGTATTTGAGGTTTTGGCCATTTTTACTTGTTTTGTTTTTCCTTTTTACTATTGAGTTCCAGGAGTTCTTTATGTATTCTGGTATGACATTTGTCAAATATATCTTTTGCAAATATTTTCTCACCATCTTTGGTTATCCTGTGTGACTTTTCTCAATGGTGACTTTTTTAAAAAGACCCTTTTTATTTTATTTTTTATGTATTTTTATTACAGAAGTTGTGAACTTACAAAACAATCATGCACATGTGTAGAATTCCCATACAATAAATGTTCACCAACACACTACACCGTTGTGGAACATATGTTAAAGATTATGAGATAATATCAGACTATTATCTCACTAGCTATGGTCTATAGCATAAATTTGGTATATTTTTCCATACCCCCGTATTATTAACACAATACGTCTTTGGCATTGATGCAAGAATATTACAGTATCACTGTTAACTATAAGCCATAGGTTACATTAATTGTACTTTTCCCATACTTCTCCATATTCCCACCACCCTGCAATAGTGATGTGCGTCCATTCCAGTTCACAGAACGGCATTCCTGCATTTGTACTATTAACTACAATTCTCGTCCACCTCTGCGTGTACTGTGTTATTCAATCCCTAGATTACTCTCTACCTTTCTTTAGTTGACATTCACATCCCTAGACTACCCTTTTCAGCCACAATCCCATTTATAAACCAGCTGCTACTCACTATAATGTGTTACCATCAACTCTATCCATTTCCATGCATTTGCAGTTAATTTAATTAAAAACTTCTACATACTTTAAGCATCAGTATCTCTTCACAGCCCTCCATTTATCTCCTAATGACCTATACCCTAGGTTTTAAATCCATGCATTTATTCTTCATATTTAGTTCACAATACTGAGACCATGCAATATTTGCCCTTTTGTGTCTTCACTCAGCATAATATCCTCAAAGTTCATCCATGTTGTTGTATGTGTCCCAACTTTATTCCTTCTTACTGCCGCATACTACTCCATCATATGCTTATATCACATTTTGTTTATCCATTCATTGGTTGATGAACACTTGATTTGTTTCCATCTTTTAGCAATTGTGAATAATCCTGCTATGAACATCAGTGTGCAGATGTCTGTTCATGTCATAGTTTTCAGTTCTTTGGGGTATATTCCTTCTAGAGGAATTGCTGGATCATATGGCAGTTCTATATTTAGCTCTCTGAGAAACCATCAAACTGTCTTCCACAGAGGGTGCACCACTTTACAATCTCACCAACAGTGAAGGAGTGTTCCTATTTCTCTGTGTTCTCTCCAACACTTACTGTTTTCTGTTTTTTTAACAGCCATTCTATGCAGTGTTAGGTGATATTTCATTGTCGTTTTGATTTGCATTTCCCTAATAGCTAGAGATAAGGAACATTTTTTCATATGCTTTTTTTGTCATTTATATTTCCTCTTTAGAGAAACATCTATTTAAGTCTTTTGTCTATTTTTTAATTGAAAAGTCTGTTCTTTTACTGTTGAGTTGTATGATCTCTTTATATAGCATGAAAATCAAACCTTTACCAGATATGTGGTTACCAAATATTTTCTCCCATTGAGTCGGCTGCCTTTTCACTTTCTCCACTAAGTCCTTTAAATCACAAAATTGTTTGAGGAGGTCCCATTTATCCATGTTTTCTTTCTTTGCTCATGTTTTCGGTGTAAGGTTTAAGAATCCATCACCTACCACCAGGTTTTGAAGATGTTTTCCTCATTTTCTTCTAGGAGCTTTATGGTTCCAGCTTTTATATTTAAGTCTTTGGTCCATTTTTCAAGTTTTAATATATTTTAAAATTTTAAAAGATACTTTACATAAACGTTACATAGAAAATATAAGGGATTCCCATATCCCCACTCACTACCCATCCCACACTTTCCCACATTAACAACATCCTCCAGTGGTGTAGTACATTTGTTACAATTGATGAACACATATTGAAGCATTGTCACTAACCGTGGATTAAGGTTTACATTTAGTTTGCACTCTGTCCTGCACAATTTTATAAGTTATAACAAAATATATAAAGGCCTGTACCTGTCAGTGCAGCGTCATGCAGGACAATGCCAGTGTCCTGAAAATTCCCCCATATTACACCTATTTTTCTTTGATCCATTTTGAGTTAATTTTTGTATAAGGTGGCTATGGATATCCTGTTTTCCCAGCACCATTTGTTAAATAGACTGTTCTTACCCAGGTAGGTGGGTTGACAGGATTGTTAAGTCACTTCACCATACAAGTGAGGGTCTGTTTTTGAATCATCAGTTCAGTTCCGTTAGTCTATATATTTATCTTTATGTATTCTATCATAAAGACAGACCAGCTACATGCTGTTTTTACCACTGTAGCTAGGCGATATGATTTAAAGTCCAGAACTGTAAGTCCTCCAACTTAGCTTTTCCTTTTTAAGATGTTTCTGGCTATTCAGGGCCTCTTATCCTTCCAAATAAATTTGATAATTCTGTTTTCCCTTTGTTTAAAAAAAATGCTGGTGGAATTTTTCTCCATATTGCACTGAATCTGCTTATCAATTTGGGTAGAATTGACATCTTAATGATAGTCTTCCAATCCCATGAGCATGGAATGTTTTTCCAATTATTTAGGTCTTTTTAAAAATTTCTTTTAGCAATGCATTTTAGTTTTCTGAATTCAATTACTTTACATCCTTGGTTAAATTTATTCCAAAATATTTGATTCTTTTAGTCACTATTATACATGGAATTTTTTCTTGACTTCCTCCTCAGATTGCACATTACTAGTGTATAGAAGCACCAGTGATTTTTGCATATTGATATTGTACCCTGACTCTCCATTGAAATCATTTATTTGCTCTAGCAGCTTTGTTGTAGGT
Organism: Dasypus novemcinctus; assembly: GCF_030445035.2. Lineage (NCBI taxonomy): Eukaryota > Metazoa > Chordata > Mammalia > Cingulata > Dasypodidae > Dasypus > Dasypus novemcinctus. The sequence continues at coordinate 64,192,700 of NC_080695.1, forward strand.
TTTTCAGGGCTTTCTAGCTATAGGATCATATCATATTTGCATGGCAAAAGTTTTACTTCTTCCTTTCCAGTTTCGATGCCATTTATTTCTTTTTCTTGCCTGATTGCTCTAGCTAGAAACTCTAGCACTATACTGAACAACTGCAGTGACCATGGACATCCTTGTTTTGCTCCTGATCTCAGCAGGAAAGCTTTCAGTCTCTCACCATTGAGTATAATATTAGCTGTGGGTTTTTTATATATGGCCTGTATTGTGTTAAGAAAGTTTCCTTTTTAAATGTAATGTTTTGTGTGATCTATTAACTTTAAAAAAAAAAAAGATAATTAAAAAATAAAAGAAAAAAGAAAGTTTCCTTAAATTCCTATCTTTTGTAGTATTTTTGTAAAAGGATGCTGTATTTTGTCAAATGCCTTTTCTGCATCAGTTGATAGGATCATGTGATTTTCTTCTTTGATTTATTACTGTGGTATATTATGATGACTGATTTTTTTGTGCTGAACCACCCTTGCAGGCCTGGTATAAAACCCACTTGGTCATGATGAATAATTCTTTTAATGTGTTGTTGTATTTGACTAGCAAATATGTTTATTTCATTTGTTTGCATCTTCTCTCCTTTTTTCTTTGTCAGTCTAGCTAAGGGTTTGTCAATTTTGTTAATGTTCTCAAAGAATCATCTTTTGGTTTTGTTAATTCTCTTTATTGTGTTTTTGTTTTCAATTTCATTTATTTCTGCTCTGATCTTTGTTATTTCATTCCTTCTACTCGTTTTGGGAGTAGTTTGCTGTTCTTTTCCTCTAACTCCAGCTGTGTAATTAGGTCATTGATTTTAGCTCTTCGTTCTTTTTTAATGTAAGCTTTGAGGGCTAGAAATTACCCTCTCACATTGCCTCCATTCATTCCATAGGTTCTATATATTGTGTTCTCATTGTCATTCACCTCAAAATATTTATTGATTTCTCTCAAAATTTCTTTTTTGACCCACAGATTATTTAAGAGTATGTTGTTTAATCTCCATATATGTGAATTTTCCCTTTTTCTGCCTCTTGTTGATTTCCAACTTTATTCCATTGTGATCAGCAAAAGCGCTTTGTATAATTTCAATCTTGTTGAATTTATTGAGATCTGCTTTCTCCAACATATGGTCAATCCTGGAGAAAGAGCCATAAACACTTGAAAAGAATGTATATCCTGCTGTTTGGGGGTACAATATTCTGTATATGTCTACTAGGTTTAGTCCATTTATCATATTATTCAGGCTTTCTGTTTCTTTACTGATCCTCTGCCCAGATGTTCTATCCAAAGCTGAGAGTAGGGTATTGAAGACCTCAACTATTATTGTAGAGATGTCTATTTCTCCCTTCAGTTTTGCCAGTGTTTGCCTCATACATCTTGGGTCATTCTGGTTAGGTGCATATACATTTATGATTGTTATTTCTTCCTGATCCAGAACCTGCACCTCTGAGTTTGAAGGTTCCAGATTTTCCAACTCTTCTAGACCTTAGGGAACTCTAGATTCCTATCAGGGAAAAAAAGAGGTAAGAGACAAGAAGAACACATGCAGACATATCCTAAAGTCTACCCAAAGGTAGGCATTGATGCCTGTATTTCATTCCAGTCCTAGACTATTTAGATCAATGTTATTCAATATGTAGTTCATAGATTAGTATCAGACTGTGAAATGTTTGGTACTGGATCACAATGAAATGAGTATAGAAATTGAGAACAAACATTTTTAAACTTTCATAGCAATTCATAGAGTAATTTGGTGTTTAATGAATCTAATAAAAAGAAACTATCTGGGTTGCTAAATTTTACTTCTCTAGCAATTCACTGTTATTGTATTTTTTTAAAAAAAATATTGATTGACAATATTGGGGGGAAATGGCTCTTCTCCAAAGATAGTGTGAGAAGTACTGGTTTAGGGCATCCTGGCTTGTGCTCAGAATCTCCAGAGGTAATCCAATCTTCCTTCTTTCCTGATCCAGAACCTGTACCTCTGACTTTGAAGGTCCCAGGTTTTCTAAGTCTTCCAGATCTGAGGGGACTCTAGATTTCAGTCAGGGAAAAAAAGAGGTAAGAGACAAGAAGAACCCATGCAGAGATATCCTAAAACAATTAGCTCCCCTAATGAAAGGAATTTTCAAAAAGTATATCTAGATATAGGAGTGCTCAAATGCTTCCGCCTTCAGGCAATTCCCCAGGGAAGGCAGGGGCTTAGAGACTTGTAAAGTGTTTTCACTTGCCATCTATAACCTAAAGACCCACTGATGGCTTCCTTGTCCCTCCCCCATCCCACGCCCCAGGCAGCGAAAGAGGGAGAAGTTACCAGAACCCAGCAAGAGCTGAAGGAGAGGACCATCTGACAGGAAAGGCAGGCTTCAGGAGAGGAATCCAGTCACTGCCAACCCATAGCCCACCAGGGATGAAAGCAGGAGAAGAAATGCCCAGCTGCTCTTTCCTCCCGTGCCCTGCTCTCCTGCTGGTACCTCTCACTGGCTGGCCCCTGCTGGAAGTGGATGGCTGGGAGCCCGGGATGCAGTGCATCGCGTCCGGGCTTTCCAGAGCACCAGTCTCCAGGTCACAGGTCACAGAGCAGAGTGGGGAAGGGTGGAGAGTGACTCTGGAGGGACAAACAGAGAATACCTGCTGTACCTCAGTGTCTCATATATAAAACAGGGGTGATAATGGCACCTACTGGGTGGGTCTTCTGTGAGAATGAAATGCTTTATCATCTATAAAGCCACAGAACAGTATCTGGCGTCTAATAAGAGCTCAATAGACACTAGCTATCATGGTTCTTTCCTTCCTTCTTGTCCACCTGATTGAACTAATCAAGAAACTGTTTCAATAAAAATTCTCAGCTCTAAGGGAAGGCAAGTGTCCAAAACCTGTCTAAGTAAGTTCTACTGAATCCAATTTGTACAACAGAATGATTTGCTTATTGACATCTGTTCTTTCTGGAAACTGACAGGTAATTTTCTTACCAGTTAACCACTGATTTCTCATATACAACAAATATATAAAAGCATCTATCATACATTGTGAGACTGACTTTGAGCAGACCATGAAACTCAATGACATGTTCAGATTATTTCTGGAATCCATACACGGGTTCAGAGTCATTTGTCTTGAATTTTATGGAAAGCTGGTCTTTTATCATCATTTTCTGTCAAGTTGACCTTGTGCTGGTTGCTTTTAAAATATTAGAAAATAGGTAATTATATATATATGAATATGTTTTATTTTAAATGTAATTAGAAAAATAACAAATGTGCATTATAGTAAATATGGAACATTCACAGTTGTATAAAACGAACAAAATTATCTGTAATTCTACTAGTGTTTACTATATGTAGTATAATATATATGTCATACATTCTGCAATACACATTTTATGTCATATATTTTATATTGCATATTGCACATTATATATTATATTATGTATTGCAGGATATAGGTTTTAGAGTCAGACAGCCTGAATTAAAATACAGGTCTTCCATATACTAATTTTGTGACCTTGGAAAATTTGTGTATCTTCTTTAAAATTTATTTATCTCATTGTGAAATGGGAACAATGGTATTTAATTCACAAGGGTGTTGTAAGAATGAAATGTGAAATGCTTAATATTGCGTCTAGTAGATGGTTTGCACTACATAAATTAAAAATTTTGTTATTATGGAAAGTCACATTTCTGTTTACCAATATTTAAGGCTTAGTGGATAGAACATCACTTTCATCCCCATAGAACAGAATCCAGGAGGGAAATTCTGGGTATATAGAAACTCTTCCATTTGAAAGGAACTTTTGCTGGGGAAGGTGGGGGTGAGGGCTGGGACGCAGGGATGTCTTCTGTGAGCTCCCTGCTGGAGCGTGGACCCTCTTGGGTGTCACTTACTCGTGCTTCCATGCAGACAGTGATTTCTAGGGAAACCTGTCACAGCATCCTCATCCATACCTGCTCCCAGGGGATCGGCGATCGTATTTCTTCCATTTCTCACTGTCAAACCGAGGACTCAGAGGCACCGGGGCCGTCTGTGTCACACTTCTCCAGATGAGGCATCTCTGGGCATTTTGCACATGCAGAAGAATAAGGTCAGAAAACAATCGAGAGAAGCCATAAACAGAGGTAAGGATTATAGAGCTTTTTCTCGGTCTCACATCCTTCTGGGAATGAGCTGAGATATAAATTAAATCGACAGATAGCAAACAAAATGAAATATTAAAAAATATGAGGAAATGGAATTTTGTTACCATGGTCCCTGGACCAAACACTGTATTTAAAATACCCTGATGTGAAAGTAGTATTTTTTTCTCTCTTTATTTTTTTTCAAATGCACATTCGAAAAACATAAGAGGTCCCCATATACCCCCCACCCCCCCTCACCCCACTCCTCCCCATCAACAATCTCTTTCATCATCATGGCACATTCATTGCATTTGGTGAATAGAAAGTAGTATTAAACCAGAGTCATAAGTGGAATACAGGGAAATAATAAAATTGCAAATATAATAATAATAATAGTGACTATAATAATAACAGTGGCTACTTTGGGGGGCATTTTCTATGCAATGGGCAAAATTCTAAGTGCTTTCCACAAATTAACTTTTCAATCTTCAAAAGAAACTCTATGAAGTAAAAATTCAAAAATAAATAAAAATCCGTTATTTTTCAGATGAGGAAACCAAAATAGAGATAGCAATAAATGTGCCCAAGGTCACAGTGCTAATGAGTGGCAGAGCCAGGATTTGAACCCACACAGTTGGCTTCAGACTCTAGAGACAGCGACAGCATTCAAAGACAACTGGGCATTGGCCCAGACTTGTCTCTCGGATGAGAATGTGGCCTTGTTGATGCTGACTTTAGTTAAATGACTGGGAGATTCTGATATTTGTACAAATCCCCTTGACTAGAAGCACATATATTATTATTAGTGTGAGTTATTTGGGGGGGGTGCTTTACATAAGTTTCAATAATCAAACAGATACTTGAATACCAAGCTTGACAGCGGCGTTGTTCCCAGCAGCTGAAAGGCAGAAGAAACCCCAGTGTCCGTTAACAGATGGATGGATAAACAAAATGTGGTCTATTCACACATGAACTATTACTCAGCCCAAAAAAGGAATGAAGTTCTGATATGTGCCTGGTACATGGATGAACCTTAAAGACACCCTGTTGAGTGAAATAACCCAGAGGCAAAAAGACAAATATCGTATGATTGTGCTTGTACGAAGTACCTAGAATAAGCAATTCATCGAGGCGGAAAGTAGATTAGAAGTTACCAGGGGCTGGAGGGGTGGGTTATTGCCTAGTGGGTGCAGAGTTTCTGCTTGAGATGATGAAAACCCTTGGGTAATGCGTGTTGGCGAGAGCACAATTTTTTGGCACTAATTGTGCACTTGAAAGTGGTTAAAATAGGAAATGTTGAGCTGGGTATATGTTACAACAATAAAAAACTTTGTTTAAAAAAGACTATGGGGCAGAAATGACTGTATTTTCATATCTTGGTAAGGACCTACCCGTTCAGACAATTGTCATCAGTAGCCAAGTGACACGGCAGGGAACCAAGCGCCAGGAAAAACCCCTGGCCTCCCATGTTGTAACTACTCCTTCCCTAGTAGTCACATGGCGCTCCTGACAAGGGCCACCCTCTGGGTAAGACGAGGTGTAACCTGCAAGTCCGTGCCTGTGGGAGCATCTGGGTGACGTGTAACCCACTGAGACCCCTTGAATTTCAGGATTGTGCCCTTTCAGAGCCTTCTAAAATGCAGCACCAGCAGCACCTGGGAGCTTGTTAGAAATGCAGAGTTTCAGGCCCCACCCCACACCTGCTGAATCGGAACCTGCATTCAAAGAACTCTCCGGGTGATCTGTGCGCACATGGACACTTAAGAAGCACTGCTTCAGCGTTACAAAGGATGTTGACATCTATCGCCCTTTCTCCATTTGTTAGAAGGAGCAGGACTAGCTTTTCAAATGAAGTTTTGAGCTGAACAGATGAAAATGATTGAACTCTGCTAGCATCCAGGGGGCGGGGAGGGGGTGATGGAAGAAACTCCGGGGAACTGCTCTGCCTCTCTTTGACGACTTCAGGCGCTGACGGGCTTGCCTTGTTCTACATGTAACTCGCGTGTGGTAAGCGAGTCATGAAACGCCTCTGCGAGGTAAGCGCGGTGCTAGTAAATAGTAGCAGTGGAACTCAACCCCACTGCTAATGACTCAAATTAGTTTTACTTTCGGAATTTCATTTTTCCTATATGTAATCCTGTAAAGTCCTTCTTAGAAAAGATGTGAACTTTATCATGGAAAGATCTTCCTCCCAGCTCTTGAATCATCAGTGGGAACGTGCAGTTTCACTGGAAGGAGGTTAGCTCCCACAGAGCAGTTTCACTGATGGTCCCACGCAGGGTCCATGTCTTTGTCAAGTGGACCCACATGGGGAAAAAATCCCTGGCTTCGGATTCATCAGGGACAATCCCCTTCTCGCACCAACCATCGTGAGGAAGACCCCGCTCCATCAGAATGGAGCGGGTCAAGCTGGTCCACAGATCTGCGGTCTGTTGGCCTCGTGGGGTCTGCTCGAGGGGGACGTCACTGCTTGTTAGCAAAGTACAGCCGATTGCCCCAACCAGGTTGGAGCTTTACATAATCAACTCCTCCCTTCCCCAGGATGGATGTTGCTGGGGAAGCAAGCAAATGTGTTTTAAGCCTAAACGGGCTGTGACTCTAGTAGACATATAGCCCCGCACCCCAATGCCGTCCAGAAGCAGCGCTTCAAAGCATGAATCCGAGCCAGAAGTTCCGAATCCCTACCCGACCTTTTGTTTTCATTGTGGTAAAATATATATGACTTAAAAATGATCATTTTAACCATTTTTAAGTGAGCAATTCAGTGGCTATATTCACAAGGTCATGCAACTGTCAGCTCTGTCTCCAAAACAGAAACTCTGTTCCGGTAAGCAATAACTCCCATTCCTCCCTTCCCCCAGCCCCTGGGAAGCTCTAATCTACTTTCTGTGCCTATGAATTTGCCTATTCCAGAGATTTCATATGAATAGAATTACACAATCTTTGTTCTTTTGTGCCTGGCCTATTTCAGTCAGCATAAAGTATACGTCCAATGGACGATTATTCACCCATCTAAAGGAATAAGGTTCTGATAAACGCTACAATGTGCATGAACCTTGAGACATTATGCTAAGGGTAAGAAAGCCACTCTATCTTTCATTAGCTCTGTGATCTTGGGCCATTTAGTAACCCAATCACAAGATAATAGCGATACTTCCTTTATAAGGTGGTTGTGAGTAAAGAGTTAACCTGTGGAACATACTTAGAACAGAGCCTTTGCAGTTTCAAAGAAAGCAAGCGAGCTGCTCTTACATTTTAATCCTCACATCCCTTATTAGCAAGTCTCCACCTTATCTGTGAAGAATGTAGACTTTGCCCAACCCCTGCCTTACTTTAGCATGCCTCTGTTATCTCACTAGCATGAGACCTTTGTTCAACTGATAATTACAAATCCACTGAATATAATTACAAATCCACTCACTATTTTACCCAATTTCCCTGGCTCTGAAATTCCTTACCTGAATCGTTTATTACGTCCCATGAAAGAAGTCTCCTTTCCAGTATCTCTGATGATATTCACCTAGAAGCTGCTTCTCTGATCTTGCCATCCTCTTTTAAATTCATACTTGCACACATCTAATGCCTACCCACCTGATTTGGTGCCCACATGTCTTCACCTCTGCATGGCACATCTATATCCCAATAGTTGGCATCAGGCATTAGCTAAAGTTATTTTGAATGGAAGAAAACATGGACACCACTGAGCTCAGCTGTCTGAATTTCAAGATAAGGAAACAGAGAAGTGGAAAAAGAGGAAAGGGAATTAGCATTTATGGACAATAATTGAGCACCTTCTCGATGCCAAAAGTAACATGTTGCCCACCCTATCCCAATTAATCAGCAAAGTTATGTTACTACATGTTCTTATTCTCCATTTATCAATGATAAATCTGAGGTTCAAAGAGGTTTGGATAATTTGTCCAAGGTCGCATAGTTGGAAAGCGGTAAACCCAAGATTTAAAGTAGATCTTTCTCTTTCCAAAGCCCATTATGGCCATTTCAGTAAATCGTGTCACTGATGCCAGGTCACACAGCTCACAGAGAACATCTGGAATTAGGTTGCAGAATCTCCCCATGCCCTGCCTCTCTTCTGTTCTGTCAGAAGCAAGGCCTTTTAAAAGATATGGTTTTTATAATCTGCTCAAGTTATTAAAAGGCTGGAAATGCAGTCTTCTTGTTCCGAGAGCAGAATATTAAATGTTGCTTGTCCAAAAGGCACCATTTGATAAACCAACTACTTATAGTTTGTCAAATCCAGGCACGGTGATAAACTACTGCTTACCATAAGAGAACGTATTTATAAAGCAATGAGAGCATATCAGAGTGGCTATTAAATCCCCTTTCTCTTATCTTTGTAGAAATGTGTTCCTTTCTCAGCAACCAGGGTGGAGGGGAGGAGTGAGGATTTTTCTTTTAAGTTTCCAATCTGCTCTGGAGGTCATTTCTGCCAGCCCCTCCTCCCTTTCTTGCTTCTTTGAGCTCTGAGGATATCAGTTTGGGGGCCAGAAAAGAGAGTTTGCTTTTTCATAGTGGTCATGTGCACTGACCTTCACTTAATACATATTTCTAAGCAGGTTTTGTATTCCAAACTGCTTGAGACCCTGGTAGGAACAGACAATATTACAGCCTCCACCACTGATTGAACAACTATTATGCACCAGACATTGGGCAAGGGAGTTTACATACGGTGACCATTTAATCTGTCTGCAGCCCTAGGAGGCATATGCTTTTATAATCCCCTTTTTACAGATGAGGAGACTGAGGCTTACAGAGGTAAAGTGGCTAAGGGAAGGTCACACAGCTAGAAAACGGTAACACTGGTGTTCAAACCCAGGTCTGCTGACTCCCCAGCCCCTACTTTCAATCCCAGTTCTGCTTTCACCAGCTGTGTGGTCTTGGGTAAGTTATCTCCCTTCCCTGGGACTCAGTCTCATTTTTAAACGAGGATAAGCAAATAGCTAACTGACAGAGCTATTGTAATGATTAAATGAGTGAGTGCAGTGTCAGCTGCACGGTATACGTTCACTGAGTGCCAGCTACTCTTACGGTAGAGCAGCGAAATGGTAAGAGTTTTATGCTGTTATTTGAGTCTTGAAATATTGGCGTTTGCTGGTCCTTTCCCTTCATTTCAGTAGGGTAAAATTTTGGATACTTTTGTGTGTTGGAGGGAAGTTTGAAAATTTGTAAAGCTCAATACCATAGCCAACTCATATGTGTCTATTTAAACTCAAACTAAGTCAAATGAAAAATCCACACCCTCCATTATACTAGCCACTGTACTTAATACCCTCATGTGGTCAGAGGCTATCGTATTGGGCAATGTAGATATAGAAATTCCCATCATCACAGAGAGTTCTATTGTCAACGTCAAAGAGACCTTGAGTCCTCAGTATTTGATCACTCAATGCTGTCACCAGGACTGTCTTCTCCAAAGACTTTTCAATCATTGGATACCTATTTTCTACCAAACGTTAGGGCAGAGGCATTCCATACATTCTCTCCCTCAATCCTCAAACTCCCTGAGGTGACCAGCACTTCCTCCATTTTACAAATGATGAGGTCAAAGCTTTGAAATGTAAATACCCAGTGCTACACTGCTTGGATAAGGCAAGAGCTGACACCTAAGACCAAGGCTATAGAGTTCAAAGACCAGGGCTCTTTGCACAGTAGTAATTTGCCTCTCACTGAAACGTCGCTATGTCACTGTGGGATTTCCCATTGGAATACTGCATTCTTAGGGTTAAAAAGTCTCCGAGGTTATCACCCACTGCAGCTGTTTGATATAGTTATGAATTCCAAAAATAGATATTGGATTATGTTTGCAAACTGTTCTGTACCTGGGCGTGATTAAATTATGATTAGGGCTTTGATTGGGCCACATCAGTAGGGCATGGCAAAGGGCAGAGGCAGAGGGTTTTTAATGTTGGAGTTTGATGCTGAACTCTTAAGCTGGAGCCCCAGGAGGTAAGCACACAGAGGAAAGCGTGCCAAACCCCGGGAAGAGAGGAACCCTAAGCCCAGAAAGAAGCAAGCACTGGGAAGAGGGGAACCCTGAGTCCAGAGAGAAGCAAGATCCAGGAAGAGAAGAACCCTGAGCCCTCACAGCCGTCAGCAGCCATCTTGCTCCAACACGTGGAAATAGACTTTGGTGAGGGAAGTAACCTATGCTTTATGGCCTGGTATCTGTCAGCTCCTACCCCGAGTAAATACCCTTTATAAAAACCAACCAATTTCTGGTATTTTGCATCAGCACCCCTTTGGCTGACTAATACACCTGCCCATTGTATCATCCTCTATCTCGCATCCCAACCAGTGGTTGAGACAGGGAAAGATTCTTGCCTTGCCATTTTGACTCTTATGTGCATCCATGTCTGCAATCTGGTTTTTAGATGAATGTTTTCTAATGGGTAAAACATCATGAGTCTTTTCTCTAATCCAAAAAAACACATTACTCATAGAAATATATAACACAAAATAAAACTGACAACTGTTAAATCTGAACATGGTAAAATGTGTTATAGCTGAAATACTGAATATTCACATCTTTTTTATAACACTGAAATTTGCAATAAAAGTGACCTGAGGAAAAAATTAGACTTGGTAGCATGAATAACAGAAAGTCAAACTGACAGCAGCTAAAATTCTACATGGTAAAATCTGTTGTTGATGAAAAATTATTGGAAGGATTCAATATTCTTGATAAAGTTTAGACATGCAAAATTTTACCCAAGAAAATTTTATATGGGGAAAGAATTAGTAATGAAGGTTTTCAAGTGGTTAACACTTATCCTTGCTTTCTACAGACCAGCCAATATAATAAACACTTTACCTTAATATTTTTAATTCTCAAATAAGCCTGGGAAATTGATATTAGTGTTACCCCCATTTTAGAGTTGATAAAACAGAGACTGAGAAAGGTCATGAAACTTGCACAGGTCTCACAGTTCATAATGGCAAATAGTGGAATTAAACCCAGTGGAATTAAACCCAGGAAATTTATATTTATTTTATTTTTATCATGTTTTGTATTTGGTTCCTTTTTCTCTTTGCCATGAGATTATTTTCTGTACTTCTTTTGATTTATATGAAATATTTTTTATGTTTAATTGTGAAAATTAAAATATATTTTTGAACTTTTTATGTTGAAATAATTTTAAAACAGAAAAATGCAGGGATAGAAATAATAATTTTTTAACCATTTGCAAATAAATTGCAGGCATGATACCTCATTTTTCCTAAATATTTTAGTGTTTGTTGCCCAGAGCAAACAATTCTCCTAAATAACTATAGTACTACCACCAAAAATTAGGAAATTAACATCGATACATTGTTGCCATCTAATCCACAGTCCCCATTTAAGTTTTAATTGTCTTTAAAAATGCCCTTTTTAGCAAAAGGATCATCTCCAGGATCACATTTCTTTTAATCATTATCTCCTTCAATCTGGAATAATCTTTCTTTGATTCCATGATGTTGATATTTTGAAGATTATTAGCCAATTATTTTGCAGAATAGCCCTCCATTTGAGTTTTCCAGATTTTCTTTGTTATGAGATTTGGGTTACAAGTTTTTTTCCAGGAATGCCCTAGAAACAAGTGTGTACCCTTCTCAGTACTTGGTATCAGGAGGCATGCAATGAAATTTTTCTCATTACCAGTGATATTAACTTTGACCACTTCACTAGGGTAGTATTTGTCAACTTGCTTTACTGTAAATTCACTTTTTTCCTATTGTAATTAAGTATTTTGTGAAGAGATAATTTGAGATTATGCAAACATCCCATCAAGATTCCATCCATTACTTTTAGCATCCCATGATGTTTCTTTACTGGATTATTACTATGATGGTTGAAATTTTTTCATTCCACAATTTCTTCTACATTTATTAGTTGTCATTCTACTTTAAGGAAGGGCTTTCTCTTCTTGCCTTTTTTTTTTTTCATTTAATAGTTTATATATCTGTGGACTCATTAATTCCTATTCTGTTCTATGGGTGGTAATCCATTGCTATGATTATTTACTTCTTTTTATGTGTAAATTATAGCAGGTTTGGCCATTTGGAACCCCTTTGAGCTGCCTCCTGTATCCTTTTGGATTATCCACACCATGCTTTGAGCACTTCCTTACTTTCTGGTACAATAAGATGTTCCAGGCATATACTTTTCTTTGCACCAGCTTTGGAATCAGTCATTTAAAAAACAAACAAACAAAAAACCTGGTTTCTTTGAGTAGAGTTTGCTGTTTAGAAGTCAATATCTGAGTGCTAAATGTGGTCATTGCTATTGGAGTATTATTCTAAGGCAGAATCAGATTATATACAGAGAGAGATAAAGGTCTAAATAGAGGTAGAACCAGATATATTTACACAACATCATATATATATACATACACATGCATTTGCATCTATATTTTGTTATTGATCTATACTGAGAAATCTTGCTTATATTATGCTCAATATATTTACTTGTTTAATCAAACTCCCTCTATGTGGCCAATCTCTGGCCCTCACTGTCTCGCATACTAGGCTACCCCCACACGAGGCTGCTGCTGACCCCTCCCCTTTTGCACACCTACCTTGCTCAGTCCAAACTAATCCAATGTCTTTAAGAAGGGAAGGAAAGGAAAGGAAATTAATTTGGAGAGAAAAACATCTGCAAAGTTGAAATTGCTTTAATAGAAATTTCTTTTCTGTCAGAAAATATTGCATAAAAATTTGTCATTTGGGGATAATTCTCAGTGAAGGCCTATACTTAAAAATACAGACTCAAAATACCCTAGAAATAAAAATGATCAAATATTTACCAGATAAGGATGGAGGGATGAAATAGTCACCAGATCAAAAATGGGGGAGGCAGTCAACACAGTGGGGTTAAAATATTTTTAACAAATACTTATGTGAAAAGGATTTATCCTGGTAAAAATAAATCTGGTGAGATTAAAATAAAAATGAAAGAAATGGAATTGTTATAAATTTATTATCTAGCTAATGGATCAAATATTAAATTGATTTAATTAAGCTAATAGCCTCAAGAACAGATCTTGTTTCCTAAGGCTCTGTTGTGAGGATTAAATGGATTAAAGGGGGGTAATGTAGGATGATGCTTAGCTCTCAATTAATGGTGGTGATGATGGAGGTAATGATGGTGGTGATGCTAATGAAGAAATTTTCCAAGGATGAATCCTAGATTCCTTATTATATTTTCTGGAGGTGGCAAAAGAAGTAGAGGCTAGCAGGCAGCTGCAGTATGCATTCTGGGAGATTAAAGGCTGCAGGTCTTATGGTGACTCCAGTGGCTTTGCTAAAGGAGATCCACATGGAGGAGAGAGTGTTCTAAGAAATCAGGCTTTGTGATTTGGTTCAAGACCCTAGAACCAGCAGCAAATGAAAGCATCAAAGGGATCTTTCAATGTGAAGTTGAAAAGAGAAGCCCAGGTTGGCTGGGAGTGGTTGAGCTATGTCAGATGGGGACTGATTACAGGTTTCTGCTGATGAAAGCAAAGAAAGTGGAAGCCAATCTTGCTTGGCATCTCCTTCATGGGTTTGATGCTTTGATGGTTGAAATTTTCCCAGTTGAGGGAGTAGAGCCTCTGCAGACCTACCAAGGCAATTTCCAGAAGAGGCCATTTCAAGTAGAGAAGTTTATTGCATGAAGGAGTGACTGATGATTTTCATCTTTCTTGTGGCCCCAAGGGGGAAAGAACCCTAGGAATGATTCAAGAATGCTAATAACTGACTGGAGTCAGAAAATAGAGGGAGAGCTGAGACACAGAATGTTGCCAAACTTAGACCACCCATTGATCTTTGGAATACTGCCTGGCACATAATAGGTGCTCAGTAATTATTTGTTGAATGAAACAATGAATGAATAGTTCTCAGATGTCAAGATGGTTTTCTCCTTCCAATACCTCCCCTATGCATGATCTAATTAAATTGCATCTCAGAGACTGAAAGAACAATAAATAAGAAGAGAAACAACACACATAAGCTGAAAATAAGCTAGGGAAAATGGAAACAGCCCTCACTGTGATTGTGATTTTTACACTTGACTGATATTTGTTGAGGACAATTTTTGCAACACGGACCGCAGGGTTTGAGAAATGCAAAAAATAAGCCACCCTACCCTCACAGAGCTTAAAGACCAGTGGGAGGTGGATTATAAAGGTCCATTTACTCATTCACAGAACAAACTTTTTAAAGCACTTAACTCTATTTCAGGGTACACGCATATGAATAAGACAGAAGTTCAAAGAGTTCATAATCTAGTTGTGGAGAGAGATAATTAAGTGGAAAATGGGTCAGTGTGCAAAATGTGTGCTGTGCTACGGGCATGTAGGAGTAGAACGGCGTTGCTTATGAACTAGGTAAGGATGGCCAGGCTAGCCACCGTGAATTTTGCTTGGTGTATGGTTTAAGGCAGGGAGCCATCTGTTTTTCCCCAAATAGTTAACCAATTGTTCAAACCCCATCTACTGAATAATCCCTCCATTCCTCACCAATTTGAAATGATAATTTATCATGCATTTACTACCTGATTTTATATGCATATGTACATATTTGTGTATGTATGTGTATTATAAATGTATTATACATGTATGTTTTATATATGTATTATTGTGTGTTACATGTGTTTGCAGGTGTGTTATATATGTATGTGTATTCTAAACATGTGTATATGTGTGTTGTATGTATATGTATAACATATTAACATCTGTTGCTAGGCTTTTTCCTCTGTTCCATTATTCTGCCTCTATTTGTATTGATGCCACACTTTTTAGTTTGTATCTACTGTAGCAAACACAGATGTTAAACCCATCATTATTTTACCTTGTTGTGTTCCTAAATTTTTTTCTTGGCTCCTGTTCATCCATTTATTAGTTCCAATTCATTTTAGCATCACTTGGTCAAGTTTCCCCCAAAATGTCCATTGGCTTTATAATGTAATTGCATTAAAGAAGTAAATTAATTAAGAGAGAGCCTATTTATAATCTTGACCCTGGTTTTTAAGAATACAATATGTTTCCGCATTAAGACAAGTCATGTTTGATGTCCCTCCGTAAAGGTTGACAATTTTTTTCATCTAGTTAAGTTTAAGCCACAAGGGTTAAAAAGGCATTGTTTTAGGGAACAGAAAATACCTGGAGTCCCACCACCTTGTACAGCCTGCTTCTAGCTCGCACTGTCTTGTCTGAGCTCTGCGGCGTTCTGGCAGCCCCCACACGAAGGCTGAGTTCGGTTCTGCCTCCTGCCCAGCCTTCACTTCCTTACCTCTCTAGCTGGGATTCATTGTCAAGACTCCGCTCAGGAATTTGACCCATCCTCCTGAGGGATTCCCCGGGCACCTCGGGCGCCCCTGAGCTCCTGGCTGGCCCCCACCAAATCATTCCTCACCACAAAGCATTTGCACGCAGACTCCAGGACCAGATAAGAACACACGCTGTGGTGTTCAGGGACCCTGGGTTTGGAGCTTGGATATGGCATGTATCAGTCGTGTTGCTATGGGCAAGCTGCTTCGCTCTTCGTTTTAAGAGTGGAAGTAATAGCTAATTCATAGCGTAGTTACAGGGATTCCGTGGGATGATCCCTGCTTTATAGTAAGTCTTAAATTAAAATGAGCTATTATTTTGTTTTTGTTGCGCTGTGGTTATTTTCATGCTGTTAAAATTCTTCTGATAAATGAATGATTGCTTATATGTCCCTATAGTCCATAAACTGCTAGAAGAGCGCTCTGATTGCCTTTTTCCTTTTCAGCCTGCCCAGAGTTGAGTTTCTCGGGGGCATCCAAGGTCCACCTGCTTCACTCCCCTGGGGCACTTGTGTAAAAGGTGGCTTCCTAGACTACCCGCACCTACTGAATCAGAATCTCTAGAGATGAACCCCCAAAATATGAATTTGTACAAGCACCAAGTGATCTTTATGCATTCCAACGTTTAAGAACCACTGCCCTCCTGCCCAACACTGGGTGTGGCAAACCACGCTTGCCTAGCAAATGTTAATTGACTGGGGGAAGTGGATCCAAAAAACTCATACTGAGTCACAGAGCTGGTCAGGTAGCTTAGCAGGAAATTCACAACCCGCTTGATTGTTAGGGACAAATCAACCTTAGTTAGACAACTCGGTTATGAGTTCCCAATCTGTCTGTCACTGACCATTAAAATACAAGTGCTTAAGTAGTATCTGCACACAGTAGGTGCTCAGTAATAGTGTTGAATGTGTAGGGGATGCACAGATATGAGTAAAGTCGAGTCCCTGGGCCTAGGGAGGCTTCTTGTTACTTATTAGCAAAGGACAGATAAATTCCAACCCCCTTCTTGCCCCCAGCCACTCTTGTCAAAGCATCTCCGCATCACTTTTTAAGGGAGCCTTCTTTTGTAGGATCAGACTCACAGCTGTAGATGCACCCATGACTTCTGCAACTCAAAGGCCCAAAGGAAGCATTTGACTTTTCCGGTTAGGGAGGTTCATCCAACCCAGAGAGATATGCAGTTTCTATTTGCTCATTTGATAAATTACAAAAGGAATGCATATTTATTGGCAAAAACTTGGAAGGCAAGGACAAATATGAAGAATAAAATAAAATGCCAGCCATAATCCCTCTATGTATTATTGTTACCATTTGGTTGTTGTTAGTGCCTTCCTATCTGATTAGCATACATATATATATTTTTTTACACAGCTCATAAATTTCCAAGCTCTAGTGAGCACTCTCCACATCATAAAAAGAGTTTAAGACATTATTTTCAATAGCTCCATAATATTATGTCATATGGATATGCCATAATTACCATTTTATTTGCCTACTGGACATGCAGATTATTTCCAAAGACTCGTTCTTACAGAAAAGAGCTTCTTGAGCATCCTCATATATGCCTAATTTGTTTTCATTTGTGATTATTTCCTTATGATAAATTCCTAAAAGTAGAATTATCGTGTCAACAGGTAAGAATATTTCTAAAGCTCAGGATATTTATTGCAAACTGTTTTCCAGAAAGTTGTAAAAGAATTTGTCCCCAAAAAGAGAGTCTGATGGTTTCTACAAATGATATTTTCTTATTTTTCCTTCTTTTAATGGGAATCTTTCCTTTCCTCCTTGGCTAAAAGGGTGAGTTCTAAAAATTTGGGCAAGCGAAATGGATCATCACTCCCCGACCACAGAAACACAGCTGACATGTTTATACATCCCTCTTCCCTTAAAGAGGTGGGTTGGGGGACAGGGGCATGGAGCTTTCAAACTCACCCTCTCTACACACCTATCCCTCATGGAGCCACATCCCTCTTTTTCAGAGTTTTGAGGTTCCTTCAATCATTCCACAAACTTTTATTCGTTCCTTACAATGTACATGGAGTGGTAAGCAAAAGGACAAATGTCAAGGTCATGAGACAGACAAAGAAAGACTGGAAAACTGTCACAGATTCAAGGAGAGCTGGGAACTCAGTGTCATGTGGCATCCTGGGGTTGGATCCTAGAGAGAAATTGGACATTAGAGGAAGAACTGGTGAAAGTGAATAAAATCTCTAGGCTTTAGTGTTGTAGCAATGTTTATCTCTTAGTTTTGACACATGTGCCATGTTTATGTAAGACGTTAGCCCTAGAGGAAGTTGGGTGAAAGGAATCAGGAACTCTCCTGTAAATCTGAAATTATTTGAAAATGAAAGTCGTTTTTTTAGACACCACATCTCTGGACTCACCGCAACTCATGGTGGGGGCAACAGATATGCATCCGAAAATCACACAAATGTAAACCTGCAATCTGAGCTCACTGTCCTCAAGGAAGAGAACATTTTTTTCAGAGGGAGTTAGATTAGCTTGGGGATTAGAGAAAGAAGATCATCGATGGTTTGGGCCAGGCTCGTTTATCCAGTCTCAGTTGGAAGGGTCAAAGACTGGAGAAAATTCCCCACTCTTGGGGGACAATAGAGATGAAACGTGGGGGGTGCCTCACGCCCCTGGCTGCAGCCTCAGAGCCTGCTGGGCAGGGTCCAGCACAAAATGGAAACGTGGGGCTCCTTGTTCAAAGAGGATTAGGGATTTCCCATCAGCAGCGGCAGAGCATTTGACCACGGGTTGTATGCCCATGAAGACAGCCTGATGCTGGGAGCCACAAAGCTGGGAACAGCAAGACCTCGGGGAAATGAGGCAAAGGGCCACGGGCTGGGGGTCTCCTGACAGACAGAAGAGAGGACAATGGAGGGGAGAGAACACACGTTCCTACCTAGACCCGGCGTGGGGCCTGGCGCCAGGGCCAATGCCCCAGTTGGCTCCTGGACAGCACAGGGGGCGGCATAAGAGAACTGGAGGCTGGGCATGCACCTTCCCTGGGGACCGCCCAACTCCTACCTGAAGGCCTCCTCTCCCTCAACAAGGGTGAGCACCTGACACCAAGTCCTCCAACCACTGGCTCAGGGGAGGGCATGGGATTCCAGCTGAGCCAACCAGGCTTCTCTCAGGCACTTTTGCAGGAGCTGTTGGAACAAGGACTTTAGCTTTGGAACAAGGACTGTAGGGATAAGGTGCGCTTAGAGGGTCAGGCGGCCGCTTTTGCTGCTCTTGAGATAAAAGAGTTTGCAGGAAGCCATCCTTGTCTATGCAATTCTGCTTCCTGCTTCTCCTTCTCTCCCTGGAGGGCCTCTCGGTGCCTTGAAGAGCCGACCGCTAAGGCACAGAGTGTAAGTGAAGGCATTTGTGTGTGGTGCTCCTTTGTGTCTCAGTCTCAGGATTGTTCCCCTGTCAAGTCTCTGGGCCTCCCCAGAGCCACAAGGAAGGGATGTTGAGGGTTGATAGGGCTTTGCGGTCATTAGAGAGAAGACTCTGGAAACAGCCACGACTTTAGAGCCATTCATGTCAGCAAATGAGGAGCTGTGCAACTGCTATTCATACTCATTTGAAACAACAAGAAGACACCATTTGGACACAATACCCTCTGCCAAGCGTGTCTCCCATTAAGGCTTCTTTGTGGCGCCTGAACAATGGGTCGTGGTAACCTAAGCTGGTGAAAGGAAACAACACTTCCGTGAGCAAGAACAAAACAGCCTTTCTCTGAGGTTTTTGTTGGATGAGCTGTGGTTGAAAGATGTGGAGTGGAGCTGTGATAAGCAAATGGTTTCTGGGGACAGAATTATGTGAAGAGAAGATAAAGAGGCAAGCTTTCTGAACAGCTCCCTGGCGTCTGGCTAGGAGAAGGATGAGAAGGATGGCGATGATGTTGTATAAGAAAGATGGGGATAGAGTGGTGACAATGTGATTTCTACCCAGTGTCGTCTCGTGCAGTAAAACTTTTGGAGCAACTTCCTCAGCACCTTCAGCCTTCTCCTCATCACTGTCATCGTTACTATCATCATGGATACCACTTCGGAAGATCTTACGATGTGCTGGGGTCTTTGCACACACCGTCTCATGTAACTGTAAAAGTCGTGCAATGTTACCTTTATTTCTATCCCACCGATAATGAAGTGGAGGCTCAAACAAGCTAAGGAACTTGCCCTTGTTCGCATGGGTAGAGTGAGACTTGAACTCTGGTTAGTGACTCCAAGTCTGCTGGTCTTTCCAACACAGTGGCACCAGTCCCCAGGTGCAGGGAATAGCTCTGCTCTGTGGAAACTCTTGGCTCCGTTGAGGCAAAGGCCTTTTTCCCAATGAGGCACGTAGTCCTCACATGTGATGAACCCCTATATATCCCTGTATCTGTATTAGACTGTGCCCTCTTTGAGGGCCAGGATTGTGTCTTTTTATCACTGTATCCTTCTCATCCAATACAGAGACTGGCATATTGTAGATACACAAATGTGAGTTGCATAAACGACATATCCATGACCAGCTGCATTACCTGGTGCAAAGGACTGTGAAAGAAACAAGCATCAATTGCTCTACATTTTGGAACCCACTATGTAGAGTTGCCCCAATAAGAAGCAGCTGGATTGCAAATCAGTGCCTGCAATGTAGATAACTGTCCTGTGACTTGTGATTAGGGGCTGGTCTTGGAACCACAGCTGTCTTCTGGCATTTCAGTACATGTGGCATATCTCCCCAGTTAACAACATGCAGCACTCTGTTCTATTCAGCCTATTTCTCTGATGGTTGACTGCCCCTCAGAGGGGCATCTGATAAGATGTCTCTCTCCAGATCACCAGAGGGAATTCTTTCTAGGACACATCCCCCATAGTTTAAGTCAAATCCATTCCAAACATACCCTCCTGTATTAGTCAGCCAAAGGGGTGCTGATGCAAAATACCAGAAATTGGTTGGTTTTTATAAAGGGTATTTATTTGGGGTAGGAGCCTACAGATACCAGGCCACAAAGCATAAGTTACTTCCCTCACCAAAGTCTATTTGGAGCAAGATGGCTGCTGACAGCTGTGAGGGTTCAGGCTTCCTGGGTTACTCCTTTCCAGGGTCTTGCTTCTCTCCGGGCTCAAGGTTCCTTCCTTCCTGAGGCTGGCTTCTCTTTTCTCTGTGAGTTTACCTCCCAGGGCTCCAGCTTAAGTCTTCAGCATCAAACTCCAACATCAAAACTCTACTCTGTCCTTTGCCATGCCTCTTATCTGTGAGTCCCTACCCACCGAGGGGTAACTCAACACCCTAATCATAACTCAGTCATGCCCAGGTTCAGATCAGATTACAAACATAATCCAATACCTATTTTTGGAATTCATAACCATATCAAACTGCTACACCTCCCAAATTATGTCAAGGGAAAACATCTATCCATTTTTATGTTACCAAGATCCAAAAAGGAAATAAGATACAATCTACCTAAATGTGATTATGGCCACCCCCAGTGAAACTGCTCTATTGCAATCAGGCATCAGATAGATGCGTGTCTGCTCTGGCGTAGGGAAAGGCAGGCATTGAGTCAACGGAATCAGAGGCTGAGAGCCTGGCATGCCCCAAGACTCAAACTAGGTGCTCTAGGTATCATTTCACTTCTCCCACAGATAATGCTGCAAGGAAGGGCCTGTGAGCAGGCCGTTTCCTCGGCTTGGACTACTTTCCTCCTTGTCTGGGCTAACTTGCTCATCCTTCGAGTCTTAACTTAAGGGAAGCACCTGCTTCCATCTCCAGGTCCAGCCTTCCTAGTATGTCCTCAAGATGCTGCTTCCATCGTGGGACTTGCCTGGGTCTACTTTCCCCCCAATCATTAGTGTGATTTTTCTTCCTCCTCCTTACTCAGCTGTGATGGACAAAGAGGCTCCATCACGTAAGCCAGGGGCTTTATCTACTCCCCACTGGCTCCCTGATATCTGCACAGCACCTGATATCTGGTAGAGCTCAAGTCACGTGTGCCGAATGAATGAGTTCTCTCTGGAGTTATGGGTAAGGTCCAGGGAACAAAAGTGACATCCCCAAGTTTGCCCAGCCAGGAAGCAACAAGGCTGGGACTCAGAGCCACTTCTCTCTGGTGCCCACACCCCCTTCTCCCACATGCCCACCGCCGACAGAATGCATGGGGGCTCAGAGCAGGCTCGAGAAGACCCTCGTCGGGGGCAGCTGCCGCCGGACTCCACCCGAAGGGACAAGAGCCGCAGAGGCAGGACCCGAAGGGACAAGAGCCGCAGAGGCAGGCTGGAAGGCTGGTCGTTACCCGCCGGCTTCCCGAAGGGCACTTGCTTGATGAGGTTATTTCCCAGAGGCGAGGACTTCATACCCCTGCCTCCAGGAAAGTGTCACACGGCATAATGCTGCTTTATGAACCGCTCCCCTAGCCTTTGGGAAGGAGAGAGGCTTTAAATGGGGTCAGAAGAGGACGTTAAAATGGCATTCTGCTGAAATCCAGGCTGGGACTGCTGCGCCTCTGTTTATGAAGGGAGGAGAGGCTATTATTCAGCTTGGCAAGCTTCATTTTACATTTCTGGAGGCAGTGGGATGTAGTGAGAAGCACAAGGACTTGGAGGGCAGACAGGCATCGGCTTCAGATGTGCTGCCTACGAGCTGTGTATCCTTGGGACATTTGCTTAACATCTCTGTGCCTGTTCCTTCTTGGTAATATGCGGATAGTACCATTCATGACATTGGGAGCAGGGGATGTATTTAATGAGATAAAGAATTTTTAAAAGGAAGAATTAACAATAAGGTACATATCACAGGGCAGATGCTCAGTAAATCTTAGTTCTATTCCAATGAAATTTACTCGTTTGTATTAACAATTCCATCTCTAGAATGAGTAGAGACAACAGGGATGTGGCAGAAGGGACAGTGGCCTTTCCGGTCCCCTCCAAACATGATCCCATGATTCTCTTTCGTGTTTGCTGAGTGAGTATTAACATGCTCCAGCATCCATGTTTGGGGCCACTCTTTGACATCTAAGCTTGAATAAGTTGAGATCTCGGACATTATTCACTTCCCAGGACTTTTCCGTGATGAGGCTGTGACATCTCCAGGTTGTCGGATTAGGATTAGAGCTGTGCTAAACACCTGATCCATTTATTTATTCACCGCAGATGGCGATAACAGCTAACATTTTGTGATACGGGTACTTACCGTAAGGCACTAGGTTAACATCCAGATACTAGTAGATTACCTTGTTTAACCTTCACAGGCAAAAAAAGGTGAATACTCTTATTTTCCCTATTTTATAGGTGAGGAAGGCATAATTTAGGCTGGTTAGGTAGTTTGCCCCAAATCACACAGCTGGGTAGTGATGAACTAGCACTCGAGACTTTGCTCGAAGCTGCTCGGCTGCACCACTTCCAGCGGAGTGGGTTTCTCCTCCAAAGAAGGTCATGGGATGTTTAAGCCCAGAGGTATTTAATAGCCTCATCCATAAAATGGGCATCATGCCAGTAGCATGATCATGAAATTGCTCGTACTAAAGCAACTCGTTCAGGGTTAGCCCAGATGGTCACGATGAAGATGCCGTCACTTACCTCAAGGAGTTCCAGAGAGCAGAGGAGAAGAGAAGAGAAAACCATCCTACGGCTTGATATGTGCTCTCCGGGGAGAGCAAGCAGAAGGCGCCCTGGACGGGGTACCAGGGGAGGCTTTGTGTAGCTACAAAATCTGAGTGGAGTCTCTATTTTAAGTTTTAAGCAAATGTTTTGAAAATTATATATAAATAAATAGAAAACACCTTCACATTTTTCCAGCCATAGCTATGTAAAATTTTATTTTGTTATATTTTATTTAATCCTGAGTAATAATCAATCTCTGGCCTTTGGGTCGATGTAAATGGAATGGTCTGATAAGAGGAGAGGATGGTTGTGGATTTCAGATAATATTCTTGCCCCGAATTTAATCTTGAAGGACGATTAGGGGTGTTCCTGTTAGGAGGAGAGGAGATGGGCACTCCTGACCCTGGAGATGGAATCTCCAGTCTCTAACAGAATATTTAAGACCCTGACCAGGGACGCGGACATGGCCCAGTGGTTAGGGCGTCCGCCTGCCACATGGGAGGTCCACGGTTCAAACCCCGGGCCTCCTTGACCCATGTGGAGTTGGCCCACGGGCAGTGCTGATGCGCACAAGGAGTGCCGTGCCACGCAGGGGTGTCCCCCGCGTAGGGGAGCCCCATGTGCAAGGAGTGCATCCCGTAAGGAGAACAGCCCAGCGTGAAAGAAAGTGCAGCCTGCCCAAGAATAGCACCACATACACAGAGAGCTGACCCAAGATGATGCAACAAAAAGAGACACAGATTCCCAGTGCCGCCGATAAGGATAGAAGCGGTCATAGAAGAACACACAGCGAAGGGACACAGAGAGCAGACAACTGGCAGGGGGAGTGAGGGGGGGGAAAGGGAGAGGAATAAATAAAATAAATCTTAAAAAATAAAAATAAAAAAGACTTTGACCATTCAATGAACCCTTAAATGCTGGAAGGCTTAATGGAACTCTAAACTGCTGGAGGTTGAGGCTTGCGTTTGTGCCTGAAATCCACCTGAAGCCCCTGCTAATGCTGAGAACCCCCGGGGGGGCGATGTAAATGATGGGGGAGTATAGTCCACACCCTTGAAGCTGTGGCCCTTGCTTCTGGGTGTTGCAAAAATCAGGACTCGCCCTGTCCCCCCGTCACTACCCTGGGGTGGTTTCAAATGATACCAGAACATCTGTCAGGTTTTAAAAGCCGCAGGGCATCCCCCATGCAGTGAGGATCAGGCACTGCCCCTCCTGGGCAGCTGCAGAGAAGCTTTGACAAAGTCGAGTAAGACCCAAAGTCGCAATCACTTTTTAATTCTACCCCCTCCCACCATGGTACGCGGGGAGTATGGGGGCAGAATTCTGATGGTAACTTGTCTAGCGGCTTTTTCTCCTGGGATTTTTCAAGATCAGAGCGGCCTTTGAAGAGGGACATTATTTAAAATGTACGAATCAGTGGGCTTGGGGCCTGTGAAGGGGAGGCCTGTCATAGCAGGAGATTCTGAAACAATTAATTTAGGCAGCAGAAAGAACCAAAGAAGCCCATCGCTGGGTGAGCCTCACTCCACTCGTGGGGCTTGCCAGAAACCGGGGATGCCAGTGGGTCTGCAGGTTCCAGCCTGAGTGCGCTTCTGCTCCTGGTTTCAGGCAGGGCTCCGCGGGCCTAGAACCAGCCCCCTGAGCGGGGATGAATATTGTTTCTCTGTCCTGGGGCACTGAGTTACCCGGAGAATTGTGTTATACCTCGGCCCTTTCCCCGGGAAGGGGCGCAGGCCTGGGAGGGTGTGGGGCCTGTCAGCAGCCACGGCAGGTTGCTCCCATGAGCACTCAGGCTGATGCTCAGCCAAGTTAAACCCCTCCTTGCCTGGCCCAGGTGCTGCCCCTATTGTAGTGGTAGCTTTTATTAAGCCCAGGCAGCAGGCAGGAAAAGAAAATCTGAGTCATAAAATGCAAGGATGCACACCATCCTCATAAAGGTGCTCTTCAGACAAATTTCTTTTTTAAATACAGAAAAGAGTTATCATGTTCCCTCACGATAGCAGGCTGTCCAGGGCTGGGTGTGGGAACGATACAAGAGGTTTAGAAGACATGGGCCTATTCCCCCAAGGAGCATTGTTTTTTTCTACTTCCTCCAGAGATGGCCAACTGTTCATGTGTTATTGCTAAAAAATAAATCACTTGCATTGATAATTTAGCACACACCAGGCTAAGGTGGCTTGGAGCCAAGTACCCTGGAAAAAACTTAATTCATTCCTGTGAGTGTGAACTCTTGTAAATAGGACCTTTTAATGAAGTTATTTCTGGCCCAGCTGAACCAGGATGGGTCTTAGCTCTAATTTACTGAAGGCCTTATAGGGAAGGCCACAGAGAGAGAGGCATGGGGGACAACCAGAAGCTGAAAGTCAATGGAACCAAGGAGCCAGGAGGGGCCACATATACCGAAAAGCTAAGGACCAAGGATCACCAGCAGCCAGCTCCAGAATGACACAACTCTCCAGGTAACTTGCTGATGCCTCAGTTTTGGACCTCTCCTAGCCTCCAAACTGTGAGCCAAAAAATTCCCATTGTTTAAGCCACCAGGAAACTAAAGTACAAGCATTATGCTAAGCATATTCTTATTTAATCCTCAATATAACCCTAAAAAGTAGTACCACTGTTATCCCCATTTTATAGATAGGGAAGGCAAGGCACAGTGAAAGTAAGTATCCTGCCCAAATTCTCACATCTTTCAAGCAATGGAGCTGACAGTGAAATCCATTAAATCTAACTCCAGAGTCTGGGTTGATAATCACTCTGCTAAGCAAGATCTAGGATGTATACTTAGCAACATGAAATGCCAAAGCTTGCCCCAAAGCCCTCCTCCCCTGAGACTCCCCAAGGTGCCCAATCACCTCTCCCTGTTAATTACACCAGAGCACATGGCTTAACCCACACACCTTTGAGGGCCTCTCCCCATCGCCGCCCCCAAGCCCAAGTCTTGCCTCTATTGAATTATCAAGACTGAAATGTTCACAAGAAGATGATGGGGAAAATGGCTCATCCTTCCAGCAAGGAGCCAATCCCAGTTCTGATCACCCATGCAGGGTCCTAGGGATGGAGAAGAAGGAGGTCATTAGAGAGGACAGCTCAGAAAACAGGGAAGGAATTAGGATTCTAAGGAGAAGGCCGAGACAGCAGTCTGTACACCAAAACCCATTTTCTCTTCTGTCTGGACACACAGACTACATCTTCTAACCTCCCTTGCAGGTGGTTGAGGCCATGGTACTGGGTTGCAACCTCTGGAATATGAGCAGGCATGAGTGGTGTGTGCCTTTTCCAGGCCTATACCCCAAATTATTCATACACAAGTCTCCACAGTCCTTCAACCAGCTGAAAGTCTTTGCCAAGAATGACCTTGGGCTGTCACACCCTGATGATGACAGAGCTGCCCTTGGCCTACAACACTGTCTCTCCCATTGACTTGGAATCTCGTTGGACTTTAAGTGAGAAAAAATAAACTTCTATTGAGTTGCAGCTGATATACACTTTGGATCTATCTGGTATAGTAGCTAGCATTGCCCTAAATAAATATGTTGTACTTGAGGAACTAAAAGAAGACATCACAGAAGAGAAAATCTAGAATGATGTCTTAGAGGATGGGTCACATCTTGTGGAGAGCCTATAGGCAATAGGTGCTCAATAAATGTTGAGATTGACTACAAGGGAGAAAGAGTTCTAGAAAAATGAGCTAGAATCCCAAGGTTTATGGATCTGGTGTCTGCCCTATTAAGGGGAATAAATCAGACAAAGTTACTCAGTGTGGTGTGGAGTGACCTAGGAAACTTCCAGAAGATACTGGCCGCATTGTAGGTATATCACTTTGGCACTTGGCTAAAAAATGACAACGTGGAGAGAAAATGCAAGATCATGAGACCAAGGTCATAGTCTCGGTTCCGCATTTGCCTCTTTCTCTGTGACTCAGGCAAGTTATATCATAGCCCCTCTCTGAAAAGTTGCCACTTCTCTTGTCAAACTAAGGACTGGATGAAAGAAGATTGTTTTGCACGATAGCTTTGGTTTGCATGGAGAAACTGGGTTCTAGAGTGTGAAGCCTAGATCCAATCTGATCTAATACATTTTAGCAATGCAGCTTTTTGAAAGTTTCTTAACCTCTTATGCCTCAGTTTCCTTATTTGTAAAAAATGGGATTAATAATAGTACCCATTTTATGAGGTGTTTTTGAGTATTAAATGGGATGCTGAATATAAAGCACTTAGCATAGTCCTTGACCCATCGTACGTGCTTGACAAAGGTTTTCTATTGTTATTCTTTTATAAACCCTTTTCAGATGAGGAGTGGAATCAACAAGCAGCCTGGATCTAGGATTCACCAGAAACAGCCTCTGAGAGCCGACTCTTCCTCAGATCCAGGTGGACCAGCCCTCCCTGCTCTGCTGAGCGCCCTGGAGCAGGTCAGTGGAATTTTGGTGGATCCATGACCCAGGAAACGCATGCCCAAGTGTGCCTGAGGCTGGTTTTACCTGAAGGTAAATCTCAAATGCAGCCTGTGCCCCACGTGGAGACCAGTTCTGAGGACTTGGCATTGACCAGAAGGAAAGATGGATTTGCCACTCACCTGGTCTAGCCTGAAGCCCGTGGAAAGGGAGCAGGTGCCCCCCCTGCAGCATTCAGAGGGCCGGGACAAGAGTGCCCCAGAGCAGCACTGTCCACGCAGCAGCATGGACAGGGTCTCTGCTGGGTACACAGCAGCACTGCCCTGGGTGGATGACACCGAAAGCCAGAGTCCAGAACAGGGGCCTCCGATTCCCAGAGAAAGGCGTGCTTCCTGTGTCCGCTTCATGGTCATGAATTGCGGGATATCCTGATTTGAGAAAGGCCACGCATTCAATTGAGCCCCTAAAGGCCCAGAGTAGACCAAACAGATCCCACCGCCACAAAATAAAACCCACCAGGCAGCCAAAGAGTCCTCATTGCTTGGTATTCTTTTTTTTTTTCCCTGAAGGCATGAAAGAACGCTCTAAGGTCTTCATGCAGTGAGAAGATAACATTTTGTTTATTTGGGGTTGAGAGTAATTATCACATACCATGATTTTAATCAAACTTCTTTCAGACGTGAGTATACAAGCACACTGATAGGCAGAAAAAAGAATCATCTAGGTAAGTTTGCAGCTTCACTTTTCTCTCACCCTTCCCACCTCCACCAAGCCCAGTGTGTTGGAATAATAGTAACAAATCTCATTACCTTAGAACTGGATGGCTCTTTTTAATTTTACAATCAATATTGACTTCCACTCTTAATAATAATAGTAATTCATTTAGCTTATACTATATATGCCTAGCCCATGTGTCTTACTAGCATGACCTGCTGTCGCTTTAACAGCCCAGATAAGGTCAATATTATCATTCGCATTTTCGCAGGTGAGAGAATGGGTTCAGGGAATGAGCAACGAGGAGGTGGAGGCAGAACCCAAACCATAGTCAGCCTGACTCCAAAACCGTGCTCTTTCCACCAGGATGCAATTCTTTAAGGCTGGGGTTCTCAGCATTAGCTGCCCTTTATAACCCCCTGGGAAAGTGTTAAAAAATAAACAGTGCCTGGGCCCCCTTTCAGGCTGGTCATCTATAGGTATTTTAAAGCCTCTTATGGGATTTTTGTCTTAATGGAGGTGAGATTCACAAAACACAGAATTAACCACTTTAACGTGTCCAGTCAGTGCTCTGTGGCACATCCACAGTTGCTGCATGACCACTGCCTCTATCTCGGTCCAAAACATTTGCATCGCCCCGTGGTGAACTGAAAGGTGGACCCCGGTTTGGACATGGCCGTGGTCTTGGTGCACATCTGGTGGGTGTGGACCCAGGCTGGATATGTCCATGGTCTTGGTGGCTGTGGACCCATTGTAAATTAGATCTCTTCAAGATGGTATTTCAGTGATGTTGTGGCCCAAGTGAGTCAGGTTAGACTTTATTCCATTCTAGAGTCCTTTATAAGTGCAGTGAAAGATGGAGAGAGGAACCCTGGGGAGCTGCCAGAAGCTGGAATTCAAGGGAGTCCAGAGGTGAGAGGAGAAGACACTGTCATGTGCATCACCAGTGACAGAAAAGCCAAGGAGCCCCAAAGGCTGCCAGCCAGCCAGAGGATACCAACCCCAGCGGAAGCCAGCCTTCTAGCTTCTGAAACAGTGAGCCAGTAAGTTCCAGCTGTCGTGCCAACCCATTGCATGCTATCTGTTTCAGCAGGTGGGAAACTAAAACAATGGGCAAAGGAAACCTGGTACCCGTTAAGCAGTCATTCCCCTACTTATGTCCCCCAGCCCCTGGCAACCTATAATGTGCTTTCTGTCTCTAAGGATTTACCTATTCTGGATGTTTGATATACATGGAATCACACAATATGTGACCTTTTGTGTCTTGTACTTCTTTCAGGTAGCCTAACATTTTCAAGGTTCATCCACCTTAGAGCAGCTATCAGTACTGTGTTCCTGTCTACCGCAGAATGTGCAATCCAGACTGAGACTTGCAGCCCCTTCTAATTCTCACAACCACCACGTGAGGTTTGGGGGCACAGGTGTGTATTTCCATCTTGATGGGCAAGAAACTGAGGGTGTGTGATTTGTCCAAAGTCTTACAAAGATGGGTCTACTTTCATTCCAAGCCAGTGGTATTTTCACTACACCATCCTTTCTTGACCATGCTCAATAAATAAACCTTTCCTATAATGTCGGGGGCTTTCCCTCCATTTTTGTTTCAGTGATACCCCCATAAAGCTCAGACAGGCCCTCCAGGGACTCAGCAAAGTATGGGTTGGGGCTGAGGACTGAGCTAGACATCTTGACCCTTTTATGTCTTGGCAGCTGGACTTCTTTTGATGTGGACTGTGTATGGGGGCTGTGTGTTTCTTCATGAACAACCTGGGTTGTGTGTGTGGACTTGCTAAAACTTGAAATTCCAGCATAAGCCATGTGTGCATGCAAACAATAAGAACTGCAGCTCCACCTTTCGTAGCCATGCCAACCACTCCAGTCTGCCTAGTTCCCAGAAAGCCAATTAGGTGATATAGACCCTATAGGCTTTGGATATTCAGGGAGGATGCTAACTAAATATGTTAATTCAAGCTTACCTGGAATATAGGGGATATGTGTTAATTCAAACTTATCTGGTAAGCACCATTTGACTCCCCACTCCTACATCCTCTGTATAAAAGGGACCCAAAAACCTTATTTGGAGGTTGGCTTTTTGGACAAGGGTCTGCTGCACCCAGCTAGTTGTTAATAAATTTTCCTTCTCAAAAATATTCCTGAGTCCTGGCCTTCCATACGTGATCAATGAATCCTTCTGCTTCCACATTTCTTAGGGACGTGTCCAGGATCGCAACAAAGGCCAGAGATGGCAGCACTTCATTGCCCCTTTTGGGCATCTCCAAGGAAGCCGGGAGAACTCAGGTGAACCCCAAATCTGGGTGCCCTTGGACTCCTTTCAGTCCAGAAAGAGGATGTGGGCTCCGCTGGAGTCCTCCCAGGGAAAATTGGACACACTGGAAGGTCTAAAAGGAAATTCTGGAAATGAAAAAACTCCGCAAGCCAGACGGGTAAGACATGCTGGGGGGCATAGTGTCAGGAAAACCTAACTTTAAACTTTAGAAGGGGTGCCTGATTAGCTCCCAAAGAAGACCCTAATAGCCCCAAATTTTGGGGGAGAAGCCATCTTCTCCAGGTCTGAAAAGAAAAGAAAAAAAGCCTGTTGTTTGGTTTTAGCTAACTGCGGGTTGACATCTGGTTTTGCCTTCATTAAAATAGTGAAGGGTTAGTTCCAATGAAAGAGGTGATGATGGGTTTAAGTTCTGCTCGCTACCTCACTTTAAAGTGAAAAAAGGGGGAAATGGCCTGCTGTGCTTGTGTCTTTATTTTGGCTGCTTTCTCTCTCTCTTTCCGCTGCCATAGAAAACAAGGTGTCAGTATCCCAGTGCTTTCCACTAGAAGCATCCTGAATAATTGGTCTGGATATGGAAAATCTTAGTTACAGAAAATGGATTGACTTTTGTAATAAAGCTTGGTCTGAATATGCATTAAACAGTGGAAAGGTTTAGCCAGAAATAAGTCTGTATTTTGGTGCTGCATTGCAAATGAGCTTGTTTTATAAACAGCTAGAGTAGGCAAAAAGTCCTGTTAAAAGTTTGATATTAGAAGTACCCCTCGCTAGGGTTGCAATAATTAATAAGCTGTAGCTTAAAAATGGTCATACCAGAAAAATGGAAATTATAAATCAAATTGATGGGCTTTGTGTTTCTGTCTGTATGCCGTGGCTCTTTAGTGTTTGTTGGTTTATTCAATGCCAGTGTATGTTTCATGCCTCGGGATGGTGGTATTGAATTGTGTGAAATAATGAATTTTGGTTAAGCTGGAGCCCCTCCCACCGGGTCCACACATTTGCAAGCAGCATTCCTAGCCACACCCAGCTGCCTAAAAGAATGAAGTCAGAAGGCTGCAGGCAAAAACCAAACTGGATACCATGGCAGTTCCTTTCCCAGGGCAGCCACAGGCCAGGATACCCTTGCATAATTTACCTTGGGGAAGCGGACTTGGCCCAGTGGTTCGGGCGTCGGTCTACCACATGGGAGGTCCGCGGTTCAAACCCCGGGCCTCCTTGACCCGTGTGGAGCTGGCCCATACGCAGTGCTGATGCGCCCAAGGAGTGCCCTGCCATGCAGGGGTGTCCCCCGCGTAGGGGAGCCCCACGCGCAAGGAGTGCGCCCCATAAGGAGAGCCGCCCAGCGCGAAAGAAAGTGCAGCCTGCCCAGGAATGGCGCCGCCCACACTTCCCTTGCCGCTGAGGACAACAGAAGCGGACAAAGAAACAAGATGCAGCAAATAGACACAGAGAACAGACAACCGGGGGAGGGGGAGGAAATTAAATAAATAAATAAATAAATAAATCTTAAAAAAAAAAATTTACCTTGGTGCAAGTTTTACCTTTCTGCTTCTTGCTACTAAATTTCTCTTTGCAGATTTGTGTCAGAATGCTTTGGAATGTTTTTAAAACTGTGAAAATAAAAATGTCTTTGTCTAGCAAAGAAGCTATTGCCTCAGGCCCCAAATCCTGTTAGCTAGGCAGTTAGTTAACCTCTAATCACTTAATGGCCTTTTGATGACTGGTTTAACTGGGAAACTATCAGAAAATAAAGACATAAAGTCTAAAACTTCTGAGAAAATAGGAGAAAAAGCACAATTCGGCTTGGCAGCTTCAAGTTAAAAGCTAGTCAGCCTGTCTCCCAAGTCTAAGACTGCCCCAGGAACGCAGGGTGGCTGAAGCTCTATGATTTCCTGAAATAGCTGCAACAAGAGAGCAGCCTCTGTATAGAATCTTGAATTCCAGGTAAACCAGTGTAAGGAAAAAAAAATAGATAAATCCGAAACCCAAAAACCTCATGTCATGTCTCCTTAAATAATAAAACCTCATGCCCCATCTTAAGGTCAAAGAATTCCTTGAAATGCTGATTTATAAAATTCTTCTGTTTTGATCTGTGTGTAACCTTGTGCTCAACTTTAATCTGTATTTAACTTTGCCAGTTTGCTTGTGCCTAGAAAATCAGATTTGGGGTTCACCTGTTACAAGTTAGATAACAGTAAAAGGTAACCTAAACGTGGATCTTTAAATGTCAATACTGTCTTGCTAGTAAATTTAATGCATAACACATGAATGAAATTTATTTAATTGCTGGAAAAGGTGGGAAAATCGCACAGAGTTGTTACTAATAAAATTGTTTTAATTGCATAATTAATAAATAAAGGTAACCAAAATAATTTTAAGTAAAAACTTTCTAAAAACTAAGAGTTAAAATCATTATATAAGTTCCTTTATATATATAAAAGAAGGATTAATAACTGAAATTTTTGCAGCAAAGTGGATGTAGCTTAGATTTCAGCTATTGTAGTGGTAGTTTTAAACTAATTCACTTTTTTTGTTGTTGTTTTTTGTTTGTTTGTTTGTCTTAATTTTTTTAATATTACATTAAAAAAATATGAGGTCCCCATATACCCCCACCCCCTCACCCCACTCCTCCATCAGCATGAAACATTCATTGCATTTGGTGAATACATCTCTGAGCACCACTGCACCTCATGGTCAATGGTCCACATCATAGCCCACACTCTTTCACGTTCCATCCAGTGGGCCATAGGAGAATATACAATGTCCGGTAACTGTCCCTGCAGCATCATCCAGGACAACTTCAAGTTCCGAAATATGCCTCCACATGTCATCTCTTCCTCCCATTCCCCACACCCAGCAGCCACCATGGCCACTTTCTCCACACCAATGCCACATTTTCTTCACTTAATAATCACAATAGTTCATGAATAGAATATCAGTAAGTCCACTCTAATCCATATTCTCTTCCTCCATCCTATGGACCTTGGAATGGTTGTGTCCACTCCACATCTATATCAAGAGGGGGCTTAGATTCCACATGGATGTTGGATGCCATCCTCCTGCTTTCATTGTAGGCACTCTTGGTTCCATGGTGTGGTGGTTGACCTTCTTCAAATCCATGTTAGCTGAGTGGGTTAAGTCCAATAAACCAGAGTGTAGGAGCTGAAGTCTGTTGAGGCTCAGGGCCTGACTATCATATGGTCAGTCCAAAGACTCAGATCCCCTGGGTATACATTAAACCCCAACACCAACTATAGTTCTGGTAAAAGTAACAGGAGAGGCTTGTGAAAAAAAATCACATCTGAGTCCAGCTCCATCACACAGAAACACGAACTCCAAAGAAGGGCCAACTGACATGGCACCGAACTCCATCTGCCATGACCATAGAATCTGTGGGTCTCTGTAGCCCTCAGAAGAACCAATACCTGGGATTGTATCTACTTTATCTGTCTCTGGGACTCTGCTGAGGTGTGCATAAGGGCAACCCCTCTGATAACCTCCCAGCTCTTTTTAGGAGACTCATAGTTATATAAACTCATTTGTCCTTTCCATTTCCCCCTTGATTCAGGTCAAAAAGCATTTTTAACTCCTGGAATTATATGTAGACTGAGATATTCTGCTGGTCCAAGTTGGCCCTTTTATTCAAGGTCATTTTCTAGTTACATCATCAGCTGGTACTTAGTAGTAATCCCTCGGCGCCAGGGAGGCTCATCCCCGGGAGTCATGTCCCACACTGGGGGGGAAAGCAATGCATTTACGTGCTGAGTTTGGCTTCAAGACTGGCCACATTTGAGCAACACGGAGGCTCTCAGGAGGTAACTCTTAGGCACCCTGCAGCTCTAGGCATTGGTCTTATTTCAGGTGCACAGGCTCACAAGCATAGTCATTAGTATCAAGGGCTCATTGTTGGACCTTCCTCCTTTTTTGGTCTTTGCCATTGCACTTGGGGGATTGTTGCTGTTCCTTTAGGGACTGTGATAGAGTTCCCCTGGCTAGGAACTCAGCACTCCCTCAGTTGTTGCTTTTAATTGTAACCACTATGAAAATATCCAAACATTTTTATGTACCCTGGATATATACCCTGTAGAACTCCCTGCCAACCATGTGTTCCCTGTCAATAACATCCCACACCAGTATTCCTCCACTGCCATTGTTGAACCTCTCTGTGGTCCAAAACTTCCTGAAAAATGAAGCCCAATATATTGCCAGGTTTCCTTAATAGTAAAATGGAATATAGCAATGAGTTTAAAGGTTAGATATAGAATACATATTAATCTGGAAAAATTACAGTAAAAATAAATTGAGGTGTCAAAAAATTAAGAAATGCAAAAGCTTTGTTTTTGATGTTTTGCCTTCCATCACTGCAATAGGTGTTGCCCTGTATGCAAATTGGCAAGGTAACTACTTCCATCTTTTCCTCAGTGTCTACATCCTATCTTTTTCTTTTCTTTTTTCTAATTATTAAGCTTATCTTCTCAAAAGCTTTAGATCACAGTAATTCATATATACAATATACAGTACTCCCACATATCCAACATAAAACCTTTTCCCTTCCACAGCAATAATCTTTTTACATATTCATACTATATTTACTGAAACTGATGTACAGATATTGAGACAACAGCTTTCAAACAAGGTAACATTTGTGGTTACATTGTGGTTTATATTTTAGACTATACAATTTTCTAAATTTTTAGTTATCTTATGTTTTACATTATGATTTACATTTTAGCATATCAGCCCCTATATATTTTTGGTGTAATTTTACATGTCTTATATCCATCCTTGCATACTCTTGTGAAACACTTCTATTGCCCACACAGTTACATTGGTTCCATCTATTCAATACTTCCTTCCCCCTCCCCTTAGGGCCCACAGCGACAGTCAATCTTCATTGCTTGAAGGGCCATTTTCAGAGATACTGGCAACAGTGTTGACTTGACATGCTCAACTGCCTTAATGCCCTGGGAGCCACCATTCTCTTGAGAGATACAGTTCCCTCTAATTAATGGCATCAGTCCTTCCCAGGATTTGGGTATACCTTCACTCTCATTATATGGGTCTCTATCCAATGATACAACCCAATGAAGAAGTGAAGGTATACCTTCACTCTCATTATATGGGTCTCTATCCAATGATACAATGCAAAATGAGCATTCACATATTCCTTAGGAGACTGTCCTGCATCAGATTATCCCCTTTAAGCATCTTAAACAGATAAGTTTCCTTACTATATTTTTGAAAAGGTTTTCTCAGCATTATACTCTCAACCAAGTACCTGACAAACTCCTATGTTCGTATGTTGCCCAACGCTCCCCCCAATTTCTTGGGCAATATTACCCATCCTCCCATCCTTAGCCCCCCTCAAGCCCACAAAGTCCCACCCAAAGGTAACCCTATGCCCCCATTTTATCCCTTCCCTGTACAAATACTTACCTCCAGCTTATCATAGATTTCACCCAGGTAGGTGTCAGCTTACATCCTTCCTCTACCCCCCAATTTCCTGTAAGCCTATCATCCAGTCTCTAGGTCTCTGAGGCAGCTTGGTTTACTTATTTCATATCATTGAGGTCATGTAGTGTTTGTCCTTCAATGCCTAGGTTGATTCACTTAACATAAGGTTCTCAAATTCATCCATGTTATCACATGTGTTTGTACTGTATTTGTTCTTAAAGCCGAGAAATATTCCATTGCATGTATATACCACATTTTATTTATCCATTAATCTGTTGATGGGCATTTGAGTTAATTCCAACTTTTGACAATAGTGAACAATGCTGCTATGAACATTGGTGTGCATATATCGGTTTGTGTCCTTGTTTTCAGTTTTATTGGGTATATACCCAACAGTTGGAATTGCTGGGTCATATGGCAAATCTATGGCTAGTTTTTTGAGAAACTGCCAAACTGTCCTCCAGAATGGCTGGATCCTTCTGCATTCCCACCAGCAGTGGATGAGTGATCCCATTCCTCCACATCCTCTCCAGCATTTCTAGTCTTCTGTTTTTTTTCATAGCTGCCAATCTTATGGGAGTAAGATGGTATCTCATTGTAGTTTTGATTTGCATTTCCCTGATAGCTAGAGATTTGGAGCATTTTTTTCATGTACTTTTTAGCCATTTGTATTTCTTCTTTGGGGAAGTGTCTGTTTAAATCTTTTTCCCATTTTTTAAATGGGTTGCTTATCTTTTTATTTTCAAGATATAGGAGTTCTTTATATATGCAGGTTATAAGTCTCCTATCCGATATATGGTTACTAAATATTTTCTCCCATTGTGTAGGCTCTCTTTTTACTTTCTTGACAAACTCCTTTGAGGTGCAGAAGGCTTTAATTTTGAGGTGGTCCCATTTATCTATTTGTTCTTTTGCTACTCGTGCTTTTTGGTGCGAAGTTCATGAAGCCATTTCCTATTACAAGGTCTTGTGTATGCTTCCCTACACTGCTTTCCAAAGTCTCTATGGTCTTGGCTCTTATATTTAAGTCTTTGATCCCTCTTGAGTTCATTTTTGTATAAGGTGTGAGATGGTAATTCTCTTTCATTTTTTTACATAGGATATTCAGTTCTCCAGGCACTATATATTGAATAGGCCATTTTCTCCTAGTTGAGAGGGTTTGGTGGCTTTATTGAATACTATATGACTGTATATATGAGGATCTGTATCAGAACTCTCAATTCAGTTCCATTGGTCTGTGTGTCTCTCCTTGTGCCAATACCATGCTGTTTTCACTACTGTAACTTTGTAGTATGTTTTGAATTCAGGTAGTGTGATTCCCCCAATTTCGTTTTTCTTTTTCAATATGTCTTTGGCTATTTGGGGCTTCTTTCCTTTCCAAATAAATTTCTTTTTTTTTTTTTTTTTTTAAAGATGTATTTATTTATTTAATTTCCCCCCCTCCCCTGGTTGTCTGTTCTTGGTGTCTATTTGCTGCGTCTTGTTTCTTTGTCTGCTTCCGTTGTCGTCAGCGGCTTGGGAAGTGTGGGCGGCGCCATTCCTGGGCAGGCTGCTCTTTCTTTTCACGCTGGGCGACTCTCCTCACGGGCGCACTCCTTGCGCGTGGGGCTCCCCCACACGGGGGACACCCTTGCGTGGCACGGCACTCCTTACGCGCATCAGCACTGCGCATGGCCAGCTCCACACGGGTCAAGGAGGCCGGGGGTTTGAACCGCAGACCTCCCTATATGGTAGACGGACGCCCTAACCACTGGGCCAAAGTCCGTTTCCCTCCAAATAAATTTCATAGCAAGTTTTTCTAGTTCCTTAAAGAATGCTGTGTTGATTTTTATTGAGATTGCATTGAATGTGTAGATCAGTTTTGGTAAGATAGACATCTTATTAATATTTAGTCTTCCTATCCATGAACAGGGAATATTCTTCCATTTATTTAGGTCTTCTTTGATTTCCTTGAACAGTCTTGTGTAGTTCTCTGTGTATAAGTTTTTTACATCTTTAGTTAAATTTGTTCCTAGGTATTTGATTTTTTTATTTACTATTGTAAATGGTATTTGTTTCTTGATTTCCTCCTGAGCTTGCTCATTATTGGTGTACAGAAATGCTACTGATTTTTGCATATTGATCTTATAACCTGTGACTTTACTAAACTCATTTATGAGTTCTAGAAGCTTTGTTGTAGACCTCTCAGGGTTTTCTATGTATGGGATCATGTCATCTGCAAATAATGAAATTTTTACTTCTTCCTTTCCAATTTGAATGTCTTTTATATCTGGTTCTTGCCTCAGTGCTCGAGCAAGTACTTCTGAGACTATTTTAAATAGAAAGGGTGAGAGTGGGCATCCTTGTCTTGTTTCTGATCTAAGAGGGAAGGATTTTAGGATTTCACCATTGTAAAAGATGTTGGCTGTGGGTTTTTCATATATACTCTTTATCACATTCAAAAAATTTCCTTGTATTCCAATCTTTTGCAGTGTTTTTATCAAGAAAGGGTGCTGTATTTTGTCAAATGCTTTCTCTGCATCTATAGATACAATCATGTGATTTTTTTCCTTCAATCTGTTTATATGGTGTATTACATTGATTGATTTTCTTATGTTGAACCATCCTTGCATACCTGGAATGAATCCTACTTGGTCATGATGTATAATTCATTTAATGTGTTGTTGAATACGGTTAGCAAGTATTTTGTTGAAGATTTTTGCGTCTAGTTCATTAGAGAAATTGGTCTGTAATTTTCCTTCCTTTGTTTGGCTTTGGTACTAGGGTAATGTTGGCATCATAGAATGAGTTCAGTAATGTTCCTTCTGTTTCAATTTTTTGAAAGAGTTTCAGCAGGACTGGTGTTAGTTCTTTCTGAAATGTTTTGTAGAATTCACCTGTGAAGCCATCTGGCCCTGGGCTCTTCTTAATTGGGGGGTTTTTAATAACTGATTCTATCTCTCTGCTTGTGATTGGTTTGTTAAGATCATCATCAATTTCTTCTTTCGTCAATATGGGCTGCTTATGTGTTTCTAGGAATTTGTCCATTTCCTCTAGATTGTCATTTTTGTTGGAATATAGGTTTTCAAAGTATCCTCTTATGATAGTCTTTATTTCTGTGGGGTCAGCAGTAATATTTCCTTTCTCATTTCTTATTTTGTGTATTTGCATCTTCTCTCTTTTTTTCTTTGTTAGTGTTGCTAAAGGTTTGTCAATTTTGTTAATCTTCTCAAAAAACCAGCTCTTGGTCTTGTTTATCTGTTCAAGTGCTTTCTTTTTTCTATTTCATTTAGTTTTGCTCTTATCTTTGTTATTTCCTTCCTTCTTCTTCCTGTTGGGTTTACTTTGCTGTTTGTTTTTTTTTTTTACTAATTCCTCCAAATGTGCAGGTAGCTCATCAATTTTTGCTCTTTCTTCTTTTTTGATGTATGAATTTATGGCTATAAATTTCCCTCTCAGTACTGCTTTTGCTGCATCCCATAAATTTTGGTATGTTGTGTTATCATTTTCATTAGTTTCAAGGTAGTTATTAATTTCTTTTGAGATTTCCTCTTTGACCCACTGTTTTTCTAAGAGTGTGCTGTTTAATTTCCATATCTTAGTGTGAAATCTGGGCCTCTGGCCCTTGCAGATTTCCAGCTTCACTCCACTGTGGTCAGAGATATTATTTTGTATGATTTCGATCTTTCTGAATTCATTAAGCCTTTCTTTGTGGCCTAGCATATGGTCTATTAGAGAATGATCCATGTGCACTTGAGAAAAATGTATATCCTGCTGTATTCAGGTGTAATGATCTGTATATGTCTATTAGATCCAGCTCCTCTAATAGACTGTTCAAAGTTTTTGTTTCTTTAGTGATTCCCTTTTGAGATGTTCTGTCCAAAGTTGATAGTGGTGTATTAAAATCTCCCACTATAATTGTAGAGGCATCTATTCTTTCACTTAGTTTTTCCAGTGTTTGTCTCATGTATTTGGAGGTGCCCTTGTTAGGAGCATAAATATTTATGATTGTTCATTCTTCTTGAGAGATTGTCCCTTTCACTAATATGTAGTATCCTTCTTTGTCTCTCACAATTGTTTCACATTTAAAGTCTATTTTGTCTTTTATTAATATAGCTACTCCTGCCTTTTTATTGGTTATTGTTTGCTATAAGATTGTTTTCCAACCATTCACTTTCAACCTCCATGAATCCCTGGGTCTAAGATGTGTTTCTTGTAGACAGCATATAGATGGGTCATATTTCCTTATCCAATGTCCCAGTCTGAGTCTTTTGATAGGTGAGTTTAATCCATTGACATTCAGTGTTATTACTTTCAAGGAATTATTTATGTCAGCCATATTTTGTTTGGATTTGTGTTTGTCATATTTTGTTTGGTTTTTTTCCCCTTCTCTTTTTGTCTTTTTTGTTGCTCTTACACTCTCCTCCAACTCTGCCTCTCCTGTTTTTTCCTTTCTTCCTGCAGAACTCCCTTTAGTATTTCTTGAAGGGCAGGGTTCTTGTTGGCATACTCTTTCAATTTCTGATTATCTGTGAATATTTTGAACTTTCCATCATTTTTGAATGCTAGTTTAGCTGGGTAGAGTATTCTTGGTTGGAAATTTTTACTTTTAGTGCTTGACTATATCGTACCACTGCCTTCTTGCCTCCATGGTTTCAGATGAGAAATCAGCACTTAATGTTATGGAGCCTCTCTTGTATGTGATGGTTTTCTTTTCTCTTGCTGCTTTTAGAATTTTCTTTTTGTCTTGAGCATTGGATAATTTGACAAGTATATTTCTTGGGGTGGGCCTCTTGGGATTTATGGTGTTTGGGGTGCATTGTGCTTCCTGGACATGTACATCCATCTCTCTCAGTAGATTTGGGAAGTTTTCTGCCATTATTTCCTCCAACACCCCTTCTGTCCCCTTACCCTTCTCTTCTCCTTCTGGGATTCATATAATACATATGTTTGTGCATTTTGCATTGTAATTCAGGTCCCTAAGTCCTAGATGGATTTTTTTCTACCTTTTTATCGATCAGTTCTACTATCTGTTTGATTTCAGATGTACTGTCTTCCATGTCGCTAATTCTCTCCTCTGCCTCTTCTAAACTGCTGCTATTTGCCGAGAGTGTATTTTTGATTTCTTGAACTGTGGTGTTCATCCCCATCATATCTGTTATCTTTTTGCATATGTCTGCAATTTCCTCTCCAAATGTTTTCTTCATATTGTTAATCTCTTCCTTTACTTCATTAAGTTGGTCTCTAATATATGTTTTGAGATCTTTAATTACTTGTCTGATGTTCTGCTCCCCTTCCTGGTTTTTAGTTTGTTCATTGGATTCAGCCATGTTTTCCTGATTATTGGTTTGGTTTGTAGTTTTTTGTTGCTATCTGGTCATCATTTTATCTTGGTGTTTAATCAGTTCCTTAGCTTCTTTGTCTAGTCTTAGGGATTAATTAGTTGTTTTTCTTGCATATGTTTTATGTCTTCTCTTTGTCACTTTGTTCTTCTTACTCTATTTTCTTGTTCCTGGCTAAGTTCACTTTGAAGGGAAATATTAGGGCCAGGGAAAGCAAAATGAGTAAGAAAAGAAAATGTGTAAAGTAGTATTGGTAATAAATGTTAACAGAGCAACAATGTGAGATCTGGGAGAATGGATATTAGACTCATGTAAGTTGTGTAGAGTTATAGCAGTAAGTAGAGTACCTATAATGAGACAGTCAACTGAATATGGGGAGGAATATAGTATGAATTAAAAAGCCAGTGTTTTCATGAGAGAGGGAAAGAGAAAAGAAAGACAATAATATCAAGAGTGGATAAAAGACAGAAAACAGAACAAAGGTATTAGAAATTAAAAGTCAGACAATTTGGGGGCCAAAGAAAGGGAGGTGGAATGTAAGAGAGATAGTAGATGATGGAGGATAGCAAGATGTGGGGGAAAGGGGATAGTGTTGGTGGCCAAAATCAATTCACACAGAAAAGAGGAAATGGAGGATGAGGAAACACAGCAAATGTGAAGTGCTCCCTGTAGCACCTATTATATAAATAAAATAAAATAAAATAAGAAGAAAAAGAGAGAAAAGAAAAAGAGAGAGAAGAAAAAAGGGGGTGGGCAAAGAAAAGGGAGGGAAACACGCAAGAAGAAGAAGAGGAGGAAAAAAACTAAATAAATGAAAAAGGACCTTGGGGGAGAAATTAGGAGAAAAGACCAGGAGATAATGCAATATTAGCAACCAAGACAAAAGGGAAAAAGAAAAAAGAAAAAAAAAACACAAACGCCGAGGGCTAGGATAATCAAGGACCTCAGATGGACCTCAGGGCTTGGTGGATTCAGGGACGGGAAGTCTGTGATATTGCAGACTCAAGGTGTGTGAGTCTCTGGAGCACCAGCCACCAGGGTTTAAGGGACACAGACCTGGGAGCCACACATCCAGTTAACAGGGAGCCTGGGAGCACTGCAGTCCAACACAGCCTTCAGGGATCCCCACAGCTGGGCACCAGCCCTAGGGGGAGGGGTCCCTGCAAACTCTGACCTCCATGTCAGAAACCCAAAATTCCACCTCTCACAAGAATCTCTTCTGTCACTGTCTCACCAAATCAACGTCCAGACACCTCCTGCCCTGCAAGCCCCCGAAACAGCCTGCTGGGGGCGCCGCTGCATTGCAAAGAGTTCAGAGACCACCGCGGATGGGCTGCCAGCCCTAGGTGGAAGGGTTCCTCTAGAACTTCTGACCTCCGTGTCAGAAACCGAAAGTTCCACCTCTTGCAAGAATCTCTTCTGTCACTGTCTCACCAAATCGACATCCAGACACCTCCTGCCCTGCAAGCCTCCAAAACAGCCCACTCAGTGTTTGGAGTACCCCATACAACAAAGATCCCAGGGATCGCTGTGGCCCAGCCAGCCCTAGGGGGAGGGGCTCCTGCCAGAACCTCTGACCTCCGAGTCAGAAACCCAAAATTCCACC
The DNA here is from genome assembly GCF_030445035.2 of Dasypus novemcinctus. Lineage (NCBI taxonomy): Eukaryota > Metazoa > Chordata > Mammalia > Cingulata > Dasypodidae > Dasypus > Dasypus novemcinctus. The sequence continues at coordinate 64,235,478 of NC_080695.1, forward strand.
TCTTGCAAGAATCTCCTCCATCACTGTCTCACCAAATCGACTTCCAGACACCTCCTGCCCTGCAAGCCCCCAAAACAGCCTGCTCAGGGCCTGGGAGCTCCCCAGCACAGCAAAGCCTGTAGGAATCGCCACCGCTGGGCCGCCAGCCCCAGGGGGAAGGGTCCCGCGCACAACCCCGACCTCCGTGAAAGAGACCCAAAATTCTACCTCTGACAAGAATCTCCTCTGTCACTGTCCCACCAAATTGACATCCAGACACCTCCTGTCCTGCAAACACCTGAAACAGCCCAGTCCAGCAGGACTCCAACCCTACTCAGCCGCTTCTTCGCAGGAGAGATTATAAGGTGCGCTCACTCAGACGCCATCTTGCCCCGCCCTCCTAATTCATTTTTGTCTGTGACTACTTCAAGTTTATTTGGTGATTACTATAGTAATAGTAATTATTACTTAACTTTACCTTTAATTATAGTTATTTTATAACCAACTTCACCTCCCCCTAGACTTGAATTATTGTGATGGTGATCATAAACTGAGTTTGCTTTTGCTTACGGTTTCAGCGAGTCTAGGCTCACTCCTTGCCTCTGCTTATGGTTCTAAAACAAAGAAAAATTGTATCATAGCATTAGAAACATTTTGGTTATAAACCATTAACTAAGAAAGTTACAAAGGGGGAAAATCACCAACCCCTAGTCTGGAGAAGCCAGCAAAAAAAGAAAAAAGCCTTTGAGAAAATCTTTCAAGTGTGGTTTTACAGTTAAACTTGTTTTGTAAAAGAAAAAAAATTTAAGTAGCTAAGTTGTGTTTCCATATAAAACTATTCATGTCTGCCTATTTGCTCAAATTGTTAAAATTAAATATGCAGTTATATATGTAATAAATATTCCTAAAACTCAAATTAGATTAAGCAGTATGGAAATGTCATATAGAAATCTGAAAATGAAAACTATTGGGAAAGCTATAAAAAAATCCTTACTAAATTATAATTAAAACAAATTAAATAATTATATTATATTCCAAAGCCAGTTATGCTTTTAAGATTATTCACAGCTTTAAAGTTTTATCAAAGACAAGAAGTTCTGAACCCCTGTAAAGAAAAAACCGGAAAAAAGAAAACAACATTCTTTGTTTAAACAATAACAGTTTCAACTTATTTAGCCTAAATGTTATCTCTTTGGTTTATAAGATACCAGGTTAATAAGTTAACATTATATGTATTAAATATTTAAAATAATAAAAAGCTGTAAGTTTGTGTTTAATAAAATTGAGTTTAAAAATTGTAAATCTGCCCTCTCCTAAATGTATAAAGTAAAATCCATCGGTTGCCAATGATAATTTAAAGTAAATTAACCAGTCTATGTAACTCTGTCTAAATATAAAACGTTTGTAAGAACAACTTCCAAATTAAAGCATTTGAATGGCTAGTTCTGAAAAGCTATTATTAATTAAAAATCTAAATTAGTATTAATAGCAAACAGTATCTTCATAACAATAAAACCGGTCTGAAAGTCACCTCAATGAGCATATTCAAGTGGTGGTCGTAAAAAGTTACCTTGATTCCTTAGGAATCTTCAGTTTTCATTTTAAAAATAAAAAAGTGATTTTTCCTTACTGCTAAAATAAAATACCTGTGTATTTAACATCTTCATGGTAAAAGTATAAAACTAAAAACAAAGTACTAAAAGTTCATTTAATATATGACACTTTTTACATATGACATTTAATATATGACACTTTTAATTGCACTAAAAGTGTTTAAAAGGTATATAAAAAAGATAAACTTCAATATTGTCAAAGTCTCTTGTGCATTCAAACCAGGTGTCCAATACATGCAGGTTTCTCCATGTGAGTTATTGGCTAATTTGGTCGCTGACCCCTAAAACAATAAAAGTATCTACTACATCTCTGATCGGGCTCCTGAAGTGGATGAGAACTACTTTGCAGTTTCAAACTCCCGCAGCAGCCAAAAGTGGCTAAGTATAGCCAAACGTGTAATGAATATTGTCTCCAAACTGGCACGATGGCACTGTTTCATAGTGCCAGAGAGTGCTATGCACCAGGTTGGTAAAATCTGCTCCCTAGTTTCTCTCTAGAGTCAAGGGTGCTGCAGCTTCTGTGAAGAACATACAAAGTAGAGCAATGAATACCAGAATACTGTAAGTAGTACTTAAACACAATTGGCACAAGAGCTTGCTCCCATGGAAAAATAACCATATGGTATTGCAAACCTGAAATTAAAGCTATTAATTGCAGCTCAAAAAGGACTTATGCATTGAGTAGTACATTAATATTAAGTACTGTACTACATCCTATTTTATTTTTTTTAAGATTTATTTATTTATTTCTCTCCCCTTCCCCCCGCCCCCACCCCAGTTGTCTGTTCTCTGTGTCTATTTGCTGTGTCTTCTTTGTCCACTTCTGTTGTTGGCAGCACAGGAATCTGTGTTTCTTTTTGTTGCGTCATCTTTTGTCAGCTCTCCATGTGTGCGGCACCATTCCTGGGCAGGCTGCACTTTCTTTCGTGCTGGGTGGCACTCCTTACGGGGCACACTCCTTGCATGTGGGGCTCCCCTACGTTGGGGACACCCCTGCATGGCAGGGCACTCCTTGCACGCATCAGCACTGCGCATGGGCCAGCTCCACACGGGTCAAAGAGGCCCGGGGTTTGAACCGTGGACCTCCCATGTGGTAGACGGATGCTCTAACCACTGGGCCAAGTCCACCGCCTCTCCTATATCCTATTTTAAATATATGTCTAATAACTACAGTAATACTTCTGGTAAATCATATACAAAAGAAGTTGAACATGTATTAATTAATGTCCTGATTAATTTCATTTTCTAAATAGTTAATGAAAATGTCTATAAAATAAAATTGGCCACCTTGCCTAAAAGCAGTGAAGCCAACAGCTTTTTTATTTAAAAAAAAAAACACCAAATTAACCCACCAAAATAAACCTCTCACAGTCTTTATCTCACACCAGGTAAAAAATGTGCTTGAGCCCAGGGCCACCAGTGGCTTACAGGTAGTCAATTAACTAATACCAAGCTCAGTTACTAAAAATCCCTGAAGTGCAAACATGGATGTATCAGACTTATTACAGCACCTATATTAGTACTTAAAGTTCCACAGTGTAGCCAGGGCAACTAGCTTGGGGTTCACCCTGGAAACTGAGAGGTGGCTTGTTAAAAATGCTCAAGTCTATCTGCCAGGAACAATTCAGTAAAAGTCCTTCATAAACTTCATAAACTTCACCAAGGCACTAGGGGAGGAATGCCCTAAGCAGCTTAGCCAAATGGGTTTTCAAAAAAAAAACAAAGCCGGATAAAAACAGTCAAAGATTTATGAGGAGTTGCTCAATTAAAACCAAAATATAAAACTCTACTCTATAGTACTGATCACTCCCACAGCTATTAAAACTAAAGAAATGTCCAGCTTTGTGTACTAACCCTGAATAAAGTCAGCTACCTAAGAGTGCCAGTTCACCAGAAACACCTAACGACACATACAAGTGCCAGTCATTGAACAGCCTGGGATGCGTCTTCAAGAAACAAAGTTAACTGGTGTCTATGTCAACATCAGCTGGTGCCTTTAACTCTAACCCAAATGCCAATTCTAAGAAAAAGACAAACCAGACTTCCCTTTAAAAACCTTGCCTCTTTTCTTCTCCTTTGGCTTAAGTGAAAAGAGAAATGCTTCTTCTCATTTCTCTCCTTCATCATAAAAGCTGATATTAACAATTTATGCCTAATCCCATTGTCTATTGCAATTTCTCTCTGAGGTTAACCAACAGCATAAAATAACTTAAAAATATATATGTGTGTATACACACACACACACACACACGTATATATATACTGTTGCCCACCAACTTTAAAAAGGTGCCGCCTTTACAGGCACCTAAACTTTTCTACTTCTGTGATCCAGTGTCCTCCTAAAAAAAAAAAACATGTTATTCTCAAAATTCTAATTTTTTAGTTTGTTTCTTCCAGAATGACCATCTTGTTGGCCATGTGAGAACTTCACCCAACTTCATAGAGGACTATGAGACATAGGACATAGAGACATAGGACATAGAGACTGATCCGTGTTCTTCCAAAATAAAATAACAGAGTCTTTTACACCTTGTCAGGTAGGGACTACAGCCCATAACCAGCAGGAAGTAGCTACAGAAAAAGATCATCTCCCTTCAGCATCCCTTTAAAATTAAAGGTGTAAACTCTCTGAAGGGAAAATAAAGCAGGCTAATAAAATAGAAAATTAATAGATGGATCTGGAACCTGGCAGAGAGTCCATGTGGACATCAGTAACCCCCAAGACAGCTGCTGAAAAACCCCCACCCCCAGAATTCTGCTATCCAGAACAAAGACTTCTTCTGGGAGCAAGAAAAAAACCCAGATATTCCCTAAAAACTTTATAACTGAGCCCTCATTGGGGAATTAATAGGTGGGATAATCAATCAAAATAGCAAACAGCCAAAACTCCTCCCATGCGCTCATCATACTTCCCTGCTTCCTCCCCTTAATAATAACTAGAGTGCATGCTTTAATAAACGATGCAGTAAGTACACAGACAGCCACCCACCTCATAACTCCAACAAAAGTGATGCAAAGCTTAACAAGTTAAGCTGGCATCAACGGGGGAAATGATATGGGCTATGTGTGGGGGCTGTGTGTTTCTTCATGAATAACCTGGGCTGTGGTGTGTAAACTTGCTAAAATTTGAAATTCCAGCATAAGCCATGTGTGCCTGCAAACAATAAGAACAGCAGCCCCGCCTTTCGTAACCATGCCAACCACTCCAGTCTGCCTCATTCCTGGAAAGTCAATTAAGTGATATAGGCTCTATAGACTTTGGATATTCAGGGAGGATACAAACTAAATATGTTAATCCAAGCTTGCCTGGAATGTGGGGGTTATGTGTTAATTCAAGCTTATCTGGTACTCAAACAAAGCGCCATTTGACTCCCCACTCCTACATCCTCTGTATAAAAGGGACCCAAAAATCCTATTCAGGGCTTGGCTTTTTGGACAAGAATCTGCTGCAGCCGGCCGGTCGTTAGTAAATTTTCCTTCTCACAAATATTTCTGAGTCCTGGCCTTCCATATATGATCATCGACTCTCTCTGCTTCCACAACACTTTCACTAATGGAGATTTAGAAGCACTTGAAATTGAAGGTCTCAGTCACTTCAGGAAATTCATCCCACATCACTTGTTCATTCATTCATTCCACAATACTAACCAAGTGACTCTTTCTGTGTGCCAGGAATGACGCCACCATCTGGGGATATAGAAGTGAACAAGAGAAACATGGGTCATGCCTTTGGAGAGTCAACAAAAATCAAGCAGAAAAAGTGTAACAAGGGTTAATAGTCAACTTGAGAGGTAGACCCTACAAAGGAGGTGCACAGGAAAGGAGATGGACGGAATCCGTGAAGCGGTGTAACAGGGACCTGGTCTGGTCACAGGCTTGGGGTGGTGCTTCTCCACCTTTGATCCCTAGGGATCTTAGAGTGAATATTCTAATTCAGAAGTCTGGGTGGGGCTGAGAGTCTGCATTTATAACAAGCTCCGAGGTGATGCCGAGTCTGCTAATGCATGGACCACACTTTTAAAAAGTAACTGAGAGTTGAGCCCTGAGGGATGGGTAACAGGTAACTAGGTAAAATCTCCCCTTCTGAACGGACTCTTTCCTCACTGCATCTGTCAGGAAACTCTCTTCCCCGGCATGCCTCTCAGTCCTGGACCCTGGCCCAGCAGGCACTGATGGAGAAATGTGTAGAGCTTTAGCAGCAGAGTGGATAGGCAGGAGGAGAATGGGCTTACCATCTTTTTGCAAATATTTCGTCAAGTCCCTGGGCTCGGAATCTCTGGAGTCATGAAGTCAGTGGAGACTGGCGCCGTGGACCTTTTAGGAAACTTCTGGTCCCACTCACTCGTTTTAAAGTTGGAACCGGGGACCCTGCACCCTCTTGGATAGTTGTTAACATCCATGGCCTTTGCCAAGCACGTTTTTCTTCTGAATTCATGCAGTTCTCAGAGCAGCCCAGAAGAGTTGTTGTCTTTGGCGTGCAAGGGAATGAATAAAGGCTGACCCAATGCCACACAGGTGGTAAGTGATGGAGCTGGGATTTAACCCCAGTCTGCCTAACTCCAAAGCCATACCAGGCAGAGCGTCTCCTGACGGGAACCTCTCTTCACACTTCCACTCAACTTCTTTTTCAGAAACAATAGTTTCCCTTCATTTATCTCCACATACATTTCTCCTTGATCTTTTTTATATTTTGTTAGGAGATGGAAATCAGGGGTTGGCTCTTAAAACAGGGTACAGAACAGCCCACTTTTAATTATTTGCTTATTCTGAGCAGAACCACAGCTTGGTCAAAACGCCTAGTGCTGGGATGGGACAAGCTAGTGAGGACTGCTACATATCTTCATGAATTGTAAAATGCTTTTCCTGCTCAGTTCTCATATCTCCCCAGACTTTGATGACAGCATTCTTTGGGATTTTTAAATAGCAAATTTTACCAAAAAAAGGTAAAAGAAACAACTCAAGCTAGCTTAAACAATGTCACAATGATGTCCCTCTTTGCCTGTCCTTCTCTTGTCTCTCTTTGTTTCTCCTTGGCTTTACCCCTCTTCCTGTCAACAGCGTGTTCCATGAAAGTCATTCTAAGCGTGTTCCATGAAAGTCTACTTTAGGGAAGATAGGATTCCGATTGTAATTTCTCCCTTATCCCAAAGCTGGCAAGCTTTTGAGCAATTGAGTAAACTGGCTCACTTATTAAGAGGTTCATGACAGCAAATCAGACCACTGCAGCTGATTTCAGAGCCCAGGTCTAAAACTGACCCTCCAGCAGGGAGGGTTCTTTATCAAGCCAATATTCTCTGGACAGGCCTTGGGCAAAGGAAACTGGCAATTTAATTAAAATCCCAGCTCTGTGGACTGTGAAAAGTGACCATTTTTCATCACGGCTTCAAAGACACCATTGTTTCTGGCCACTCTCCAGTTTCCTTCATAGTCAATGGTCAAAAATCATCAGAGGGGGAGCGGATGTAGCTCAGTGGTTAAACACCTGCCTCCCATGTATAAGGTCCTGGGTTCAATCCCCAGTACCACCAAAAAAAAAAACAAACCAAACCATCCAAAACGCCATGTGACGTGGTGGAGAGGACACAGTCTTCCTGGGAAAACACCTTCCACCTGTGTGCTCTTGCACCCTGCACCTCAGCTTCCCAACCTGTAAAGCAGAATGACTCACACCCCTGCGGTGACCAACCATCACAGCGATTCTGAACGCTGTGTGACCAGTAGCCACAGCCTCCGGAGCTCTCCCAGGCTTGAGCTCGGCGTCCTCCTGTCACCTCGTACACAGCAGCTGGAGGGATCTTGACCAAACACAAGCACCACCATGTTCCTCCCTCGCCTGGCCCTTTCCAGGGCTGCCCATTGCCCTTGGGAAAGGGTCTGAACCCCTTGTGGCACCCCAGTTTCCCTCTCCAGCTCGATGTCAGTTTTCAGTTCCACCCTCCCTCGCACACTTCACGCCCTGCAGAAAGTTTCGCTGCCCCTGGTCCCTTCCAAGCCCTTTCCAGTCCAGGGTCTCAGTCCCATGGTGTCCCCTGCGCAGCTGCACCCCCTTCCTGTGATTAACAGCTGCTAGTCCTTCTGGTCTCAGCTTAGCTTTCGCTCCTTCCAGCAGCCTTCGCAGATCTCCAGAGTCCAGGCAGTGCCCTCCTCGGGACCCCCTGCTCCCACTTCCCCAGGTGTATATTTTTGTTACGTCATCTACCCACATGCTTCTCTCCTCCACTAGAATGGAATCTCCAGAGGGGCAGGGGCTCTGTGTTTCTTGTATATCAGTGCCTGGTACACGGTAGGTACTGAGTAATGATTTGTTGAATAAATGCATCAGATAACTCAATTAGAGGCTGGCTTGAGGATGTGAATTACCCATTTATTTGAAGAGAAATAACCCTTGGGGGGAAGCCTGAGGGATTCATATCTGCGGCATCAATGGAACATTTCCCCTGAAATATAATTTAATTCTTCACTGGGCTGTGAGAATTTCAAGCCTCTCCACAGCCTGAAATGCCTGAAAATCACCAGAGTTGGACAAACTTAGAAACACAGATGCCCGGGTACCACCCACTTGGTTTCCAATTCACCAAGTCTGGGGTAAGGCCCAGGAGTCTGTATGAGTAGAAAGTCCCACAGGGGATTTGGACAAATACACCAAAACTTTGAATACCATGAAAATATGGCGAGAGCCTCATCTCGTGCCTGGCCCAAAGCAGGGGTTCCGAATGTGTTAGCCCTGTTCACTCCCACGTCAGGTGAAAGGGGGCCCAGTGCTGCCTCATCCCTTTCTCCTCATTCTTGACCTGTTAAGTGATACATGCGAAGGAGACTCTTCTCCAGAGCTGCAAATCCAACCTTCCCGGAACCTGCTCTGGAACGAAAATGCGTACCCAGCCTACCAGCCGGCAGGACCTACAATCCTTCCTGCTTATTAACGATATTACAGAGGCAGCTGGTCGACCACATTAGTATGACAGATCTATTTTCATATGGAAAAGAAAATTATAGAGCAGCGTAAACATTTGCTAACTAGAGAGATGTTATTATAGCTTGCAAATTGCATTCAGATGTTCAGTAATACTGGAGTTAATGGATTTCTGAGAGTCCTTCAGTAAGTCAGTCCATCTAAGAAAAAAACCTTTCTGTTCTCAGTTTGTATTATCAGGGTGTTGCCCAGCCTTCCCGGTTGGGCTGATGGTTACTAACTGCACGGGGGGAATCCTGAGTCCTCAGGGGTCTGAGGACTGTAGGACGGCAAACTCCTACTGCTCTGAAGCCCCTCCTTCTCCAACCCCCTGCATCTTTTGTGGGGAAATTAAAGAACATCTGCCAAGCACTTTGCTAACCATGTTAGACTCAAGTCTCATTTTGTCCCCCCAATGATGCAATGAAGTGATGTTATTGTTATATTCTCTTTAGAAATAAGGCAAGTAGGCACAGAAAGCTCAGGGGTCTTGCTATAGATGTAACAGCTTATTAGTTGCAAGAGCTGGGATTGGAACACGTACAGTCTCACTTCAGAACCCCATCTCTCAACCACCAAATTCTGGATGGAAGACCTAAACAGCATCGCAAAGCAGCCAGGGTTCGAAGCAGACCCTTATGTACTTAACTGGCCGGTCGGTCAGCAGATCATTGAAATCCTGCTCTATCCCAGGCTCTGAGGCAGGCATAGGGGGTCACAAGAGAGACCATCCCAAATCTTGTGGATTTTATAATCCATGCTGCTTTGAAACACGGCATGATCGGTCCTTGGGAAAACGTGGAAGAGATTGTTATTTATGGTCATTTTGTCCTTTGTCCTTCACTATGTTCATCCCTTGGGTATCCAGGGTTCTTTGCCCTGGCTCCTATCCAGAATCTGACCTGAACAGTCCTCCACACTCCACCTTGAGGTGCTGCTTTCCAGTACACAGTCCAGAAAATCTGGTGAAAATAATGGTCACCCTTCCTTCCCCCATTGTGGAAGCCACTGCATTTTAGAATCGGAAGTTTCTGCATTTTCCTTCCCAGCCTTCTAAATCGCAGATGGGAAAACTGAGCCAAGATTGCAGAGGTAGCTTATCCAAGGTCAAAAATGCAGGCAAGAGCAGAGCTGCACCAAGATCCAGTCAAATCCTGGCTCCACATCCAACTGGCTACGTAAACTGTACAATGACTTAGCTACCCTACACTGCAGATTCCTCACCTGCGAGTTGGGAGGGTTAAATGAAATCTTTTATACCACATTTCTGGGATTACAATGAGGACATTCCTTCTCTTCTTTTGGGATAAGTCTCAGTCTTTCCATATCTCCACCTATGACTGTGCCCCAATACCCAAAGCAGAACCCCGCAGCCCCCCATCTTCAGATAGCTTCTTGTAGTCATGGAGCCCGTGTCCTAAGGTCCTTTATCACACGAGGCTGTTGTGCAGCTTACCTTACCCTAGTTCATGAATGATGACTTTCATTATTATCAGTTGATGGACCAGGTCTCCAAATGGCCTCTAGTAGTGCGAAAGAATTGGAGGAAGAGTCTGAGACTCAGAATTTAGAGCCCCGCATTCTGTGTCTTTGCTGTGGAACCTTGCTTGCCCTCTCTGGGCTCTAGTCCACAGCTACGGAATGAGCAGTTTGGATGGCAGCAGACTTGGCCCAGCGGTTAGGGCGTCCGTCTACCACATGGGAGGTCCGCGGTTCAAACCCCGGGCCTCCTTGACCCATGTGGAGCTGGCCCACGCGCAGTGCTGATGCGCACAAGGAGTGCCCTGCCACGCAGGGGTGTCCCCCGTGTAGGGGAGCCCCACGCGCAAGGAGTGCGCCCCGTAAGGAGAGCCGCCCAGCGCAAAAGAAAATGCAGCCTGTCCAGGAATGGCGCCGCACACACGGAGAGCTGATGCAGCAAGATGACGCAACAAAAAGAAACACAGATTCCCGTGCCGCTGACAACAACAGAAGCGGACAAATAGCACAGAGAACAGACAACGGGAGTGGGGGGCGGGGGAAGGGAGAGAAATAAATAAATAAATAAAATCGTTAAAACAAATAAATAAATTAGATTACATCTTCTTTTTTAAAAACCATAATCTTATTTTTAACAAGTAATGTGTGCACATAGTAAAAATGCAAACAATATAGGCATGTACAGGCATATCTCAGAGATTGCAAGTTCAGTTCCAGACCACCGCAATAAAGCAAGTCACAAGAATTCTTTGGTTTCCCGGTGCATATAGAAGTTATATTTACACTATACTGTAGTGTATCAAATGTGCAATAATAGCATTATGTCCTAAAAAACAATGTGCATACCTTAATTAAAATGTGGAGCACACAAATTGTGCACATGCTGATGGAAAAATGACACCAATAGACCTGCTCAATGCAGGGTTGCCCCAAACCAATTTGTAAAAAATGAAATATCTGTGAAGCACAATGAAGCAAAGCACAATAAAACAAGGTGTACCTGTACAATGAAAATTAAGGACTCCTTCCACCCCGAGCCTCCTCACCCAGTTCTTTCTAGAGCTAGCCATCTTTGTAATCATTATAAATGTGTGTGTGTGTGTGTGTTTTCTGTCTTCCAGAAATATTCCAACTATATATGTATTCCTATTTTCACAATGAGAAGAATAGTCTAAGCACTGTTTAGCACCTTGGTTTTGGTTCCCACTGAAAAAATATATATAATGGGCATAATTCCTTGCCAGGACATATTGAGCTCTCTTCTTCTTTCCAAATGCTACAATATGTGTCATTGTGTGGATAAGCTCATTATGGAACCAACCCCCAATTATTGGGCATTGAGGTTGCTTCCAGGCTGGGCAATTATCAACGATGAACATCTCCACCCTGCACAGGTATGAGCACATTTGCAGGAAGGCATCTGAGTACTGGAAGACCTGAGTCAAAGAATATATGCTTGGCTTCCTCGTTTTGATAGATATTACCAAATAACTTTCCAAGCTATTTGCATACTTCACACTCCCTCCAACAGTATGTGAGCCTATTTCCCCACGCCCTGGCCAAACCATGCTTTTCTGACAATTTCAGTCTCCACCTTTCTGCCTCCCTTGGTGAGTCGACAGTTATTCATCTTGCCCTCATATAAATCCTTCCCAACAGGAGGGACTCTCTGAGCTGTAGTAATTAAATTAAACACCCTTCATTAAGTGTGGGTTCAGGATATTGCATTTGAATTCTGTTCCACCTCAGCTATTAATTATTTCACCAACCAAGGGTGCCTGCTGCCCCCTTTCAGTTGCTGTGTCACGAGTACAGCACAGAAAGGGACTTGGGCATCCTGTGTATAGCGTATGGCACAGAGGAGACAAGGCCAAGGGCTCAGACACTTGCATTCTCCAGAGGTTCTTGAACGAAGACCCGTGCATCCTTTGGTTGGGCTCAGGAGGCTCCATTAGCTCTAAAGTTATATACATAATTGTTCATGTATGGGGCATGTCCATAGATACTTTCTGGGGACAGGGCTCATAGAGTTTATCCTATCATTAAAGATTCCCTCTTTCCAAAAACAAGCTAAAAAACTGATGTATCCAGGGGTCATGATTTGTCAACATTCATCTGGAGAACACGTGACACCGTATACAGGATTTTTATCATCCAATACCCACAAAGTTCTTCCTTTTCTCCAGCTGCAGTACCCACTGCTTTGACATACATCTATGTCCGCTGCTTCACCCTTGGAGACAAATTCTTCCTATCCCTAAGAGAAAGTAATTTGGCTTGCCTTTATTTCTCTGCACAACGCAGTGATCGGTGGGTCCAGGAGATTTCTAAGCCCAATGGCAAAGGAAAGAAGCCATGCAAAGTTCAGAGCTGATGGCTGACTTCCAGAGCCCAGTGCTCATTCACATCCTTGGCTTCATCCCCATCACTCACCAGCTCGACCAGCGCACGCTCTCATTCACACGCCCATCGTTGCTCACTCACTCACTGCCTCATTCACTCACATTCAGGCGACGTTCACTCACTCATCCACTTTCACACTCATTCATACTCTCACATGCTCATTTACTCATTTGTCAAACCCTCGCCACGTACCTATCCATGTCAGGCACTATAGAGGTGAATAGCCCGTGCCTTCCCCTAACGCAGGTCATAGTCTAGAGGGGAACCAGTTACACAGAGTAGGAACTACGGTACGTTTTTTTATGTGCCACAGAAAAATGATGTAGAAAGGGTCCATGTAGAAAGATGCAGCAGAAAGCGTCCATGCAAATTGCTGAGAAGACTCAGAGGCAACCAACTGGCTCTTCCTTGGGAGAAATGCTTCACAAGAAAGTGATATTTGAGCTGGGTCTTGAAGGATGAAGAGGAGTTTTCCAAGCATGGGAGAGAGACATTCTAGGCAGATAGAACACATGCGTGTGCAGAAGTGGAGAAATTTTGGCCCATTGAAGGGATCAGCTCTTTCTTTCTCCCCTTATGACCTGATTTGATTTGGTCTGCTCTGGGGGAAAGTGCTCAGCTGGTGGACCTACGGAATTTCTTCAGACCTTTGTGACCCATTCACTGCTGAGACAGGGTGCCAAGAGCCTGGATTTTGCATCCCTCAACACTGTTGAATGGTCTCTAGATGCTACTTTTACTTGATGAAATCATTCCACAAGCACACTTGGCCTTCAGTGGTGACAAAAGCCCTGCCTATATGTGACTGATTTACTCTGAATGAAATAATCTCTTTCCATCTCTGAGACTTAGTTTATGGGAATCCTGCTATGATTGAGTGCCTGACTTTCTAGCCTTTTTCCACAGATCTGCTCTGTCTCCTGCCTGTAGCTCCTGTTGCTCGGGGGTGGGACAAAGAAAAGGTCATAAACAGAAATTGAATTTAGAAGAGATAAAACAAAAGCACCTTTGCAAACATGTGCAACAAAAATACGTCAATGTTCTTGGCAATGACCCCATGCAACCTTATTTTCAGAGTGGTGGTCATTTGAAGATCTTATCTAAAGATACCACAAGTGACTCAGATGCAGGGAAACATTGCTTTCCTGGGAGACAGTATCGTGCGTTGGTTATGGGCTCTTGAGTTAGAATAAATGTCAAATCGTGGCTCTGCTGCCTGGAACTTGAGCATACCAATCAGGCCATCCCAGCCCCAAGACTTGCTGTGAATTCAGCTAAGGCCTTTGCTCCAATGCTCCATAGTTCAGCCCCTCTTTTGCCTGATCCTGCATCCCTCACTCCCCAGCAGGGGTTGATCTCAAACTTACTTAAAAATAAGGACATTTATCATTACATGTGGGGGACCCTGAAATAATACAGACTTCAGGGCTGGTGCTTTCATCAGTTCAGTAACATCCTCAGAGACCCAGATGTTTTTCATCCCTCTGCTTGATCTCTCTGAGTGCTGGCTTCATCCTAAGACTAAAACAAGAGAGCTGCAGCTGCTCCAGGCATCATATCCAGACATGACAATGCCGAGAAGAAAAAGAAAGACTATCTCTTCTTTTAGGAATAATACCATTTTTTCCAGAATCCCCTCGGTGGATTTACCCTCATATCCTCATAAGCCAGAGTTGAGTCACAAGCCCATTCCCAAACCAATCACTGGCAAGGAGAATAAGACTTCTCTTAAACTTATTGGGTGAAGCAGATGTGGCTCAAGCAGTCAGGAGCCTACTTGCCCCATGGGAGGTCCCAGGTTCAGTTCCCGGTGCCTCCTAAAGAAGATAAGCAAGACAGTAAGCTGATGCAATGGGCTGGCATGGTGAGCTGACACAACAAGATGATGCAGCGAAGAAACACAATGAGGAAACACAATAAGAGACACAACAAGCAGGGAGGGGAAGTGGTTCAAGCAATTAGACACCTCCCTCCCACATGTGTGTTCCCGGGTTCAGTTACTGGTGCCTCCAAAAAAAAAAGATGAACACAGAGTGAACAAACATAGAGCTCAGACAGCGAGTGCAAATAATGAGTGGAGGGAGGGAGAAATAAATAAAATAAATCTTAAAAATAAAAAAGCTTACTGGGCCTAACTGAGAGATGGCACTTGGCTGCAGAAGAGGGATAGATGCCTGAATAATATTGGCATTCTGTTGGGAAAAAGTGGGTGGAAGGATGGGAGGTAAGCAATAAAGGGCAGAGTCCTCGTCTGCCTCCCTTAGCAGGCTGTAGCTCCCCGGGAATATCACTGTTGAAATGCAGTGACGAAATCTGCTTACCCCTCTGTCTCTCTCAAGAGACCGCGAGCTCTGTGCAAACAGACAACTCACTTTACTCACTACCAGGTACTGTTCTAGATCCAATGATGGATAAAACAAAGCCTCAGTCTTCGAAGTAGAAGAGACATAAATAAACAAACCAAGTCAGTAGAACATCAGTTGATGGTAAATACTAGGAAAAATAAAATAGGAGAAGGTGATACAAAGTGCTAGGAGGCTTCTGTAGAAAGTGTGGCCAACCCAGGCCTCCCTGACGAAGTTACCTTGGCACAGACCTCTGAATAAGGCATGAGCCATGTGCTGTACTATCCAAGTGAAGAGCTTTCCAAGATTAGTGGACAGCAGATGCAAAAGCCCAGCACCTGATTGCCATGTTCAAGGAGGAGTAAAGATGTCAGTGTAGCTGTCAGGATACCAGTAGGGGCTACATTCATGCCACACAACAGAAATGCAACGTGGTCACCAACATCATTTTGAATTTTCTAGAAGTTGCATTAAATATTAAAAAGGTGAAATTAACTTTAATAATATATTTTACTTAAGCCAATATAACTAAAACATTATTGTTTCAGCATACAAAATTGTTTTTAAAATTATTATTGGGCGAGTTCACTTGAGTTTTTTCATACAAGATCCTCGCACTCACAGCACATCTCCATTTGGACCAGCACAGATCCGGGTCACTCAGAACCTTGCAGGATACTGGGTTATTCTATGGCTTTTTCCCTAATAAAATAGGCAGTCACTGGAAGGTCTTGAGCACAAGTGTGGCTCTATTCCGATTGTCCTGAAAGGATTCCTGTGACCGGGAGGGGAGCTATTCTCCTGGAGACATCAAGACAGGGCATAGAGAAACCAGAGAAGAAGCCACCCTGGAGTGGGAATAAGCTTGCCCGCCCCTGACCACAGAGGTGGCGTGATGCACAGCTGGCATGGGCACCCTTCGACTCATTCACATCCCATCCCACCATCTGCACAGGGACACAGATGGGATTTCCAAGAGGGAGGCTTGCCTAGCCCATCATTCACTCAGCTGTCTTCTTCTCAGAGTCTTCATCTGCCTCCCTGTAAAGGAAATCACAAGTGGTAATTACCACAATTTGTGGAAGCCCAGCTCTGTGACGGCAGTGTCCACCCGGCATATCCCAGCCCAGCCGTTCTCGGGCATTTTTAGCTTTGGGAACTTGCCTTCAAATGAAAGCTTTGACCCAAGCTCAAAGCAGATGCTTCGTAGCCTGCAAAGGGGCTAGGTTACAACAGCTCTCTGTTAGGGCATTTGCTCCCAGGTCCACAGTGCACATCCATCGAAACAAAGTTGACCTCTACGTGCTGGCTCGTCCTATGTTCTGTGCCCACCCAAGTTTGAGTCAAAGAGGTTTGCATGCTGACCTTGTTTACATCATAAAACAGGAGGCGCCTTCATATGTAAACCAAGACAGCTTGACTTTGCACAGCCCCACCGTTCATTCCTTCCATCAGCAGTGGGGGACCTGCCTTTGCCCAGAGGAGTAAACTGTTCGTATCTAGAAATTTCCATGTTTCTAAGTTGAAAGTAAGGAAGTGAATCTGTTTATAATCCACCTAAGAGCAGGTAAGAGTGGGCTGAAACAAACTCTAAGAATACTTTGATGACCACCCTGCCCTTGCCCAACATCTTCAAAACTTCAGGCATTCACCGTCCACCTTCCCATGATCGGCTTTATTGAGGTATAATTTACACACCATAAAATTAACTTGTTTAACTGTGCACTTCAATGGTTTTAGTAGATTTAGAGAGTTGTGCAACCATCACTGAAATCTAATTTGAGAACGCTTCCATTCCCCCAAAAAAGAAAGCTTGTGATCATTCCAGTTGCTCCCCTTTCCACCCGCAGCCCCAGGAAACTACGAGTCTACTTTATGTCTCTGTGGATTTGCCTTTACTGGATATTTCATATTAATGGAACCCCACAATGTGTGGCTTCTTTCCCTGAGCATAAAGTTTTTGAAGTTCACCCCTGTTGTAGCAGGGATCAGAAATTCAATCTTTTATAGTCCCCACCCTCACGATTTTTGCCACATCCAAGCATCACCTATACTATTCTTTACTTACTATTTTCTTTAAGCTCACTTGCTTTTTCTAAAGTCATCTTAAAAAGAAAACTTGACATTAGTACTATGAATAAAAAAAATGAATGCTATTTACAGTAATGGAAGGTAAATATAAAATGAATATACCTAATATTAACTAAATTAACTGTGGTACTACTTCAATAAAAACACAAATAAGTAAATAACAGGTCCTTACTTAATTCTAGTAGGTTACTGATGCCCCAGAGGTTCTAAGCATTGAAAACACCAGCTTTCAAGGTATTAAAAGGAGGATCAGCAAATGAGTAAGAGATGTTCAAGAGCTTTAGCACAAAACTGAGCCCCTCTCAGGAAACCTTCAGAAGGATTGACAACTTATAGAAAGGGAATAACTTCCTCTTCTTGTCTTCTATTCTTAGATGCTTACCTGTGTCCTCCTGAAGTACATTTGAATGCTCTCAATTGTAAACAGCCCTCATATTTAGTGGATTCCCAGAGCATCCTGAGTAGGTTTTGTCCATAATAGGTGTTGAAATGTGTGTGACTGGAATTAGGGTCTTATGCTTGGAAAACTTGAGTTCTTAGCTTGGAATTTTAATATAAAGAACAGTTGCTCCCTAATTGTGCATCAGGCAGACCCTGGCTTGGTCCATAGCAGTGAAAATGGAAAAATCTCCTCCTCCTTCCACACGTGCTTCTAGAGCCCCAAACCCTATATAGGACCTCAGAGTTCAACCCTATTCTGCCGGAACCTGCCCACTTATTTTCCAGCCTTGTTCCCCAGGAGAATATATGTTGAATGCTAACCACATCCTCCCCAATCATTCTCCATTTTTAAAATCTCTCCATGGATCCCCATAGCCCTGAAGATAAAGTCCCAACCCCAGCCATACTGAGGCACCTGGCATTTCCTGGACATGCCCTGGGATTTTTCTTTGCACATTATGTTCCCTGCATCAAGAAAGCTCTTCTCTTTATGTTTCCCCTGCATGGAGCCTATCCCTTCTCAAAGACTTGCCCAAGCCCTGCCTCCATCACACCTACCAGCATTTGCCAACCTTGCTTGTCCCTTCTGGGCATGACTCTCCAAATACTCAACCAGGGATGCTAATCTGTCACTATCCTGTGTTAACTGAAAATGCCTGTCTTCCCACTGGACTTTGAGCTCTCCCGAGAACAAGAACCCTCTCTCCCCTCCAGCTCCAGGAACTCTGGCAGATCTCAATTCACAATCCATGAATGACCTTGAATAATGACCTTGAAAAGAACCTTTTAAATGACAACTGTTTTTCAGGTTGTAGACACACTGGTGACTACCATGTCCTCTGTAAACTTCTGAGGTCATTTGGTTTTCATGGTGTTGGTTCATTTTTGTCTTCACTTCCTTTGGAATCTGCTCCCCAACCTTGAAAACAACCCCACCAAGGTGATTTTGCAACCACATTCGCAGTTCACACACCTAAATTCAGTAGCTCAGACAGAGTCTTCTGTCACCTCCTATTTCTCTCTTCTCTCTAATACATGGTTTTCAGCAACAGAAATAGCAAGTGTTCCATCCTAGGCTTTGTTCTCTCAAACAGAGCATTTTTCAGGAAGTTTGAAGTGGTTCTGAGGAGAGAAGTCAAAAATGCATCATGCTGGAGAAAGGCCACCAGGCAGGGCACAGAAGCAGGAGTTTGGAATCTGAGGTCAAATGCTCCAGTTGTCCCCGGGGTTCCACCAACTCCAGTCTGCTAAGGACACCATGCCTGCAATCACCCTTTTTTCCTTACATCCTAAAATGTTCCCTCTCTACTATGTCATTCCCATCACAAGACAGATGTTCTGCAATATTTCTTGTCTTGAGAGGAAATCCTTCCTGCTCTGCTTGACTGCAAACATGTAAAAGAAACTTTCTCTACCAGCTGTCTTCCCCTCCTCTCCTGTTTTCTTCCCCACCACCCCACAAACCACTCTTGGCAAGGTCACCAATGATATCCAATTTGCTAAAACTAATGTAAACCTTCAGTCCTACTCAACTCAGTTTAGCAGTAATGTTGGATACAGTGAGTCACTCCCTTCTCGAAATACCTTCTTCACTTGGCTCCTAGGATATAATTCCTTCTTGTTTCTCATTCTACCTCCCTAACTACTCCTTTTTAGTCTTCTTTGCTGGTCCTTATTTTTCTGGCCTATAAAGTTGGAGTGCTCCAAGCTTTCTTCTAACTTCTTTTCTGCTGGATACCCACACTCCCTAGTGGTTTCAACCACCCTTCGCGTTTCACACAGTCTACGGTGACGATCCCACATTCACCTCCCCAGCTGCATCCTCTTTCCATAGCCAATTACCTGTCAACATCTCCCCTTGGATGTCTAATGATAATGATCTTTAAATTAATAGGTACAATACCAAACTCTTGATTCCAATCCTGCTCCAAAACTCCTTTGACAAACATCTCCCTACCTCAGTAAATGACAATTTCTATGTTCAGACAAAAAAACAAAAATTGGCACCATCTTCAACTCAGCTCTTTCTTTTACAAGGCACGTCAAGACCATTAGAAAATCCTGCACCTGCCCTCAAAATGCATTAAGAGTTGGACCTGCTGCTCCCACTGCAGTCCAACCCCCCATCTTTTCTCCCTGAACCACTGCAAGATCTTCCTAACTGGCCTCCTGTATTCCTTCCCAGCCTTGTCTCCATGGAGAAGCTAGACCATCCGAAATGTAAGTCAGACAAAGACCCAGACTGGCTCAAAAGATGGTAGTGATGCCCCATTTTACTCCAAATACATAACCTCCCTGCTACAAAACTCTACATGATACGGCTCCTCTTGACCTTCTGACATCACCGTCTGTGTTCCTCCTTGGCTAGGACCTCCACCTCCCCATCTTAGGGTTTGGCTCTTCCCTCTGGGAGAGGGTGTCTCTAGATAGATGTGGAATTCACTCCCTGGTTCCCTTCGGGTCTCTGCCTTCTCCTGTCATCGTCTGTCACATGTTCTCTAAGCCTCCTTTAACTTTTATAGCCCCTACCACCACCTGATGTCTTATTAATGTATATGTTTATTTGTATATTGTGGTTCACTCCTTCCAGATAAGCTTTAGGAGAGCAGGAATGTTGTGTTGTATCCTTAACAAATACTAGTGCATCACATAGTGAATTCAGGTACTGGGCACAAATGAGTAGGATCGCACGATCGGATACATGTGAATTTCTTGTCATTTACTAGTTATGTGACCATGGTCAAGTTAACCTTCCTTTCTAAGCCTGAGTTTTTTTCTCAACTACAAAACATCTATAAGAGTATCTACCCTAAAGGATTGGTGTAAAGTTTATTGGTAATATATATAGTGTCAGAGTAAACCCAGAGTACAAACAATAAACTATAGCCACTCTTATTGTTTTGCTGTTGTTAGTGAGGGAGATGGTAGTCAGAAGAGATGCACTGAGCATTTGGACGCTGGTGCTCAGTTGTTCTTAACCTTTTTCATGAGGGAGGGTAGTAAGGACAAAGCCTCCTGTGACATTGCAGAAATTTCAGCTGATCAGATTTATCCATTTGTTTATTCATTCATTTACTTAATAAATTTAAGAAATAATGATCAAGGCTCCTGACTTGTGCACCAGGCACTAGGCTTGCTCTCTGGGTCTGAGGTTTGGATTCATAACCACATTTTTAAAGGATTCGATCACAACAGAACCCTTTCTGTTTGTGGGGGTGGCCTGGATCTTTCTGTCAGAATAGCAAGAAGATTTTGCTCATCACATGAGCAAAATAGGCCAGATCTCGGCTGCCACCCACACCCAGCCAAGCTCTTGTGTCAGGGCTGGCTGCATGCCATGTCACTGTTCCCGCACGGGCTCTGGAACAGCGTTAGTGATGAATGATGGCGGGGACGGAAATACCTTCCAGAAAAGGCGGTGGCCGTTTCTGGGGCAGGGTTTCAGGGCTCTGGCAAGGACAGAAGCCAGGTCACCTTGCCCTTCCCTGGATCCTGGCTGCTGATAGCCGTTGGCCCAATTGCAAAGACAAATCAAGTAACCACACCGCCGCCTCCTGAGGGTGGTGAGAGGACAGAGGAGGGCAACCAGTGGGGTTCAGGAACCAGCAGTGGAGCTGCAGCCACAAGCTCTATCCTTGAGTCCTGACCCAGCCAAGGTCACTCGAATGGGCACCAGCTGACTCGGACTCCCAGTTCTGCCCTCTCTGAGATGCTGTTTCCTCATGCAGAAGGGAAGATGCTATTCCACCGGGCAATTGGAAAGGGTGCCCCCCACAAAAGCCATGGAAGTCTTAGTCCCCGGTCCCGTGAACGTGACATAGAGTCTTTGAAGATGGCATTAGTTGAGATGCAGCCAAAATGGATTAGAGTGAATGGCTGGTGTCTTCAAAGAAAAGGAAATGTGGACACAG
Organism: Dasypus novemcinctus; assembly: GCF_030445035.2. Classification (NCBI taxonomy): domain Eukaryota; kingdom Metazoa; phylum Chordata; class Mammalia; order Cingulata; family Dasypodidae; genus Dasypus; species Dasypus novemcinctus. Next base: position 64,256,692 of record NC_080695.1, read on the forward strand.
GAAGAGAGGCCCACGGGAAGAGGCCACATGAAGTCAGGGGCAGAGCTTGAAGTCCACGGATGGCTGGTAACTACCGGAAGCCAGAGAGAGGCAGGAACAGACCCTCCCCTGCAGGTTTCAGAGGGAGCGCGGCCTTGCTGACCAGGACCTCAGACTTCTGGTCTCCAGAAGGTGAGGCAATGAATTTCTGTGGTTGTAAGCCACCCAGTTTGTGGTATTTTGTTAACCAGCCCTAGCAAGCCAAGACAGGAAGATTAAACGAGAATTGGGTCAGCTATGTGAAAGCACATAGTATGGCTACATTGTAGGTGCTCCTCAGTGAAAGCCTCACTCCCTTAGCTATAAAATGGAGTATGACCTGACCTACTACCTGGAAGTTGCTTGATGAAGAGGAACATACTCTGATGCAAGGTGTTATTATTATCGCCCCCCTTCCCCCTTGTTTCCAGTGTCCCAGGCTGAGAACAGGACTCTCTGTTTCCACACCTGGTAGAACATGCATCCCCCTCTGTGACAGCCGTTGTGTGTATTCTGCCTTGCCAACAAGACTGGAAGCCCCACGTGGGCAGGGAAGGGTCTGTGTTTGCTCACCCTTTGTAATCCCAACACTTGGCCATTGTGGTAAATGAAGGATTCTTACTGCCTTAGAGGTTTCTTTATCCTCCACCTTTAAACATTCAGTTCTGGGAAGAGTTGCCCAGTTCTCCCAAGGAGCCCCCAGGCAAAGAGGAGAGACTGATGTGAGCATCTGCAGTTTGTGTCTGCCCTTTCTCTAATGACAGCCCTAAGACATCTCTTGGAAAACTCTCTCTGCTCTCACCCGGGCTCATGATTTAAATGTAGCCATGTGACCCGTGTCAGACCGAAGAGAGGCAGCCTCGAGCTTTATACTGGATCTGTTAGGCAAGCGACTGTCAGCAGAGTGGAAAATGGGGGGGCAATAACTGATGAACTCTTGATGACTTTGGTTCAGTTCCTGGATTCAGCGATGCCTGAAGACGGATATCACCAGACTTTTCAGTTACAGAAGTCAATGACTTCAGATTCCTTTTTTTCCCTTAAACTGCTTTGAGTAGGGTTTCTATTACTTGCAACTAAAGAATCCTCATTTCCAGTTAAGTTACATGTGGTGAAGACCCTGCAGGTGGCATGAGCAAAGTAATGTAATGGGAAACAGAGGAAACGATTACCGGTGAAAGGCAAACAAAATTTCAACTGGGCAATCCCACGCTGACCCTCTCTTGCTGCCTCCTAGTCCTATTCATCTGACACTTAGGATGTAAACTCCCCGTTTCCTAATTTGAAATGCCACACAGTATTGAAGAAGAAAAGGTGAGAGAGATGAAGAAATGACAGTCTTCAAGGGAGCAATATCATTTAAAAGTTAAATTGCTGAGTGTTGACTGCACAGTCTGATGTGGGAGTATGCAAATTATCCACAAACTGTATGCATATTTAAATTGCAAATCCCCTGTGACCTTCCTACACATCTTCCACACACCTGGGATGAGGGCCTGAGGGGAAATCCCAGTGGGAACCTTCAACCAACAGGTATTTACTTAATAAGCTCTTACCCTGCCTCCCTGGAGGTGTTCAGCCTTCAAGACTTGGTCTCTGCCCTCGAGGAGTTGGCAAGTGAGCCAAGGAGAAAGGAGGAACCACGAGAGACAATTAGTGCATAACAGAAGACAAGATGTAATTAAGTGCTAAATGCTGGGCTGCAACTGGAAGCAACTGGGTAAAGTTCCAAGGAGGCCAATTTCAGCTGAATGTAGGGAAAAACTTTCTGGTGGATGGGCCTGTCTCTCCAGGTTCGTGAAAAGCCAGCTTTCCTCTCACCAGAGCTAGAAAGAGATCTGAAATAAGAGGAACCATAGAGTTTTAAAGGGCCAACCTCTGAGCCCTGGCCCTGTCATTAATCATTTGGCTGCATGTATAAAGTGGGCTTTCATAATGCCCAACCTGCAGTAATTTTTCTTCCTAAAGCCTTTACTCTGAGACATGATGGAAAACTTTTCAGGTACACATGGAAATAAATCATTGTGAGCATTCTGGAGGTAGAGTGTGGGAAAAGCCTGGACTCAACATGGAAGCAGCCGAGTGTGAACAGGTAGAAGTCCCATGGATCTGATTTCAGACCCTTAGCTCTGCCCTTTATGGCTGTGTGGCCTTGAGTGATTCATTTACCCTCTCTGAACATCAATAAATAATAATCGTAATAAGTGCCTTTAATGTTTTTGATATGCTACCACCAGTCTCATTAAGATTGCTGCATAGGTTCTTTGTGCAGCACCTGGTACAGGGCATTCAAAAACATCATGTGTATGTGTATACTCAAACATGTATACACATATCTGTTATTTGAGTTTGTACATCTCAAACAATCAGACCCAGGCTTCCACTCTCTTCTGGAAACTTTCCCAAAAGCAGAGCTGCTGGTGAACACATTCATCTCATTTAGGTGATCCCAACACAATCCATCCAATGATCTCTTGGAAAGGAAACCAATGAAAAAGCACACTTCCAGTTACACCCTGGAAGCACCTCTCCAGGCTCCTGAAATGAATGCCAATTTAGCCATTCTTCCTGATGTTTTCTCCTTCCTTTTTAATAAGGCTTAATTTTTTCTTAGAAAAGTAGCATATACTCATTGAAGAATATTTGAGAAATTCATAAAAGTATAAAGATGTAAATTTAAATCACCCACAATTTTCCACCCACTGAGGAATAAATACCACTTCCCAGACTTGTGTATATGAACACACTAGATTAATCCTTGTGAGCTAAACAGCTTCTAAGGTCTGAGCACAAAACATTCTCTGACATTCACAGGCTAGAGGACACATGTCAGGTCAGACACTAAGTTACTATTCAAGAGGTGCCTGGGAAGCCACAATGACATACTGCACCTGTCCACCAGGATGGCTACAGTGAGGACAAAAGCAACAATGTCAAATGTTGTCAAGGCTGTGGAGGAACTGGAACTCTCACACAATGCTGGCAAGACTTAAATTTGGTACCAGTCACTTTGGAAAAGTGGCAATATCTGCTAACATGAAACACATATCCATCTCCATGTCCCAAAAGAAAGGAGAACCCATGGTCACTAAAAGATGTGTACAATTCTGTTCACAGCAGCTTTACTCACAGCAGAAACAAACCTTTACTCAGCTTTACTCAAACCTTAAACAACCCAAATGTCCATCCGATAAAAGAATGGATGAAATAGATTGTAATATATTCAAACAATAGAATACTGCAGATCAATGTAAAAAAGAATGAACTGCTAGATGTGTGGCAACAGGAAGAAGTTCAAGGACATTGTTGAGTGGAAGAAGCCAGACAGAAAAGCATGCACACTGTTTGGTTCCATCTGGCATTTTGGGCAGAACTAATACATGATGTTAGAGGTTAATTGGTGGTCACCTCTGGAAGAGGATTAACTGGGAAGGAAAAAAAGGGGGCCTGCTGGAAGCTAGACCAGATCTCCACCTGGACCTGAGTTTGGGCAACATATTGTACACATATGTAAAAATTAATAAAGCTGCACACTTGAGGTTTCTTTTTTTATTGCCTGTTATAGCTCAATATAAAAACAGGGAAAATGGTGCCAGCAAAGATTTCACAATGCTTACATGACACAGCTGAGATGTGATGTGCACACTCCCTTTTTTATTTTCTACTTTTCTTCAGGAAATCTCCTCCTCAGTATGATGCTGTGACTTTGAACACAAAGCAGGGAAGTTTGGTTGACTTCCTTCTAGATTCTCCTTTCCTTAGTTCATTTTATTCTTTCCAGCTTGGCAAATACTCTTCCTTGACAGTCTGAGTGAAGGTTATGGTGGCTTCATATGAATGAATATATCATTTGAAGCTCTGATGTGAAGACAAATCTCCCCCGCCAACACACAAGCCCTCCCCTCAAAAACCCATTTTTGTTTGGTTGGTTGGAGAAGATGTTTATAAAAAGGGCATAATTAACGTGGCAGGTGCCTTTGTTACATGCAAATAATAACAGCAGAGAAAACAGACATATAATTAGTTGGGCTTTTTTGGTGCTAAGTGTTACTACTGCTGATATTAAGTAAAGAACATGACACTCAATTGTGCGCTGAGTGTTGGGGGGTGATTCACATTCAGCAGGTGGAGATGCTGGCTTTTTTGGGGATATGGAAAGTGGACTGGGAATTTTTTAAAAGGAAGAAAAAGATTAACTCCTTAAGGACACATGAATGGTTGGTCTTCCCACAGCCCAGGATATCTCCAACTTTAAACTTTCTCTTCCATCCCTGGTACATCTGTCCATTCTCACTTTGATAAGTAATGTTTTATGTTCTTTCTTCTGAACTCTCACTTTTACTCCCTCCTTCTGTCTCTTCCCGCAAATCAAATAAACTGGGAAGACCAATGTCAACTTATGTCCTCTAAGAAGCAGATCCCAGACAGAATTAGACCACATGCCTTCTTTTAATGCTCCTTGCTCTATCCTCTTTCAATTCCATCTTTCTTTTTCTAAAAAGCACATCCTGGATCCCAGGTGCTAGAATTCCCAATTGACAGATTAAGACCAGGTTTAGGGCATCAGAAAGTTGGGGGCTGTGATTGCTTGATATTATTCATGAATTCCAAAAAAGATGTTTAGTTATGTTTGTAAATTAGTCTGTTCCTCTGGGTGTGATGCCCTTTGATTGTATTAGATTCAGGTGAGATGACTTTGATTAAATAATGTTAAGATTAGGGCTTTGATTCTACCACATCATTAGAGCATGAAGGGTTGAGTGGCCACCCCCTTGGTGTCGATAAAAGAGACTCTCACATGGAAGTAGATACACAAAGATACACAGAGGATCCTGCAGCCCTGGGAAGAGAGATGAGCCCGATAGTCTAGAGATGACCTTGTGAAGAGAGCAGAGCAGCTGAGCCCAGAAAGAAACAAGCCCCAGGGAAAGAGATGAGCCTTATGCTGCCTATAGCCGAGATCTTAAGAAGCTGGGACCATGAAAGCCTTAAGAGGAAGCAGGAGGGCTGAACCCCGGCAGACATCGTCCGCCATCTTGCTTCAACACGTGGCAGATGGCTTTGGGTGAGAAAGTACCTCTTATGGTACCTTCAGTTGGACTCTTTAGGGCTTTGTGTCTGTAAGCTTCTACCCCAAATAAATATCCTTTATAAAGGCCAACAGATTTCTGGTACTTTGGAGCAGCACCCCTTTGTCTAACTAATACAGGGGCCTAGAGATATGGAGAGTAAAAGAGAATGAATAAGAAAATCTTCAAAGAGAGAGAGAGTGCAAACAAGAGAATTAATTAATTGTTAGCATAATGTTAATTATGTGCAACTTTGAAAAATAAAATTGTATTTCACAGCCTACAACCATTTTACTTTCAGTTGCATAGGAGGATGGTGTGATACTCTCAGAGTGCTGTGCCTCACTGAAGGTCTCTCTGTAACATGCGTGCTCCACTGCTTCCCCACCTGAAGAGAGAACGACATGGGGAAAGGCCCTTTGATGGAAGAAAGCCTGCAAATTTGAGCTTCCAGAGGCAGGCAGAGGAACCAGACTAGAGAAGGAGAGAGGCAGAGTGTTTCACAACAACCCTGGTAAAGATGCCATCTTTATCCTGAGACCAGTGGAAGCCACTGAAAGCCTCTGAGTGGCATCATGATTCCAGCTCCACGATCTGACCAGGTGTTTCAGGGGATCACTCTGGCTTCTGGCAGCTGCTTAGAGAAAGCATCGAAGGAGCAAGCATGAACTTGGGAGACCAGTTACAGCACCCAAATGAGAGCTCATGATGGAATTCACTACCGATATGTTTCTGGTAGCCTAGTCCTACTTCTCGTGCCCCACAAACAGGTTGCAAAGGGCATGGCCTTTCCTTGGAACAAAGCTCAGGGTCAGTGAAGTCTGCAGCCTCTTGGCCCAAGAGCCAGCTGGGTGAGCAGAGGACAGTAAATGTCAGAGTCAGGCAATTTGCAACGACATTAAATCCCCAGTCCCAGAACTAGCTGCAGCTCCATATGCAAGAGAACAGAGCACGACTTTTAGGGCCTGGAGCAGGCACGAAGTGTGAAGTCAAGTCCCAGCACAGGTACTTGGCAAGCCAGAACAGAGAGTTGGAAGGAAGAAAGCAGGTGTGATTGAGGATTCGTGCTGTGTGCCCAGTGTCACCTTGTTTCAACCTTCCAGTCCCCCTCAAATAAGCGTTTTCTTCTCCCCTCTACATAGGTGAGCAAGCAGAGACACAGGGATGGCTGCCTCCACCGCAGGGTGGAGAAATTTCTGAAAGGGCTTCCTTTATTCGGTCTCTGATGTTCCCACCTTAGCCACCGGGTACAGGGCCCCCACGGGGAGGAGAAAGCACAGGCCTGAACAGCTCCATGGAGGAACAGAAAGGACCAAGAGTTAGTTAGCACCCACTGTAGGTGAGTCCCCAACTAGGAGCATGCGTCCTCCCATTTCACCCACACCAGGACGTTCTGATGGAGGCCGATCATGTTACTGTTCCAATGAGGTAGGCAAAGACCCCGTTCAGAGAGGTGAAGTCATGTGCCAGGGAAACAGCTGCCAGGCGTGGACTTGCCCCAGGACCTAGCAGAGCAGAGTCCACAGGGCAGCCTGGTCAGGCATGTGAAGGAAGTCCTCATTTTTGTCTCCTCTCTCTCCATATCCAATTTATCAAAGAACCTCGTTGACGCCTCCTTCACAGCATAAAGAGAATCCAAGCACCTCTTGCACCTCTTCTGGAGCTCACAATCTGACACAAGGTGATTTATTCCAGGAGCCTCCTAATTGGTCTTTTGGCTCTGCCTTCACCCCACCCCCTCTAATTCTCACAGAGTCTACTGGGTGGTCCTTGTCAAATGGAACCACTTCACCTGCTCAAACCCCACCTCACTCAGAGTCGAGCCTAAGCCACTCACAAGGCCCCAGGTGAGCGACCCCCTCCCTCCACCTCCCCTCCGAGCTCATCTTCTCCCACCAATCCCCTCACTCTCTGCTCCAGCCTCCAACTAGGTTCCTGCCCCAGGGCTTTTTCACATGCCCTTACCTGGAGGGCTCCTCCCCAGACATCCTGGGACCTCACTTCCTTCCACCTCTTGGCCTCAGGTTCAGCTGCCCTCTTATCAGAGTCCCTCCTTGACCACTATATATATATATATATATATATATATAGCACCTGGCACATGGGGGGTGCTCCACAAATATCTGTCGAATGAATGACTGCTCAAGGTAGAATCAATCATATGATAAGGACACAATTAAAAACTCTCTTGAAGGGAAGGGGAAGGAAAATGTGTTTATCGTGCACCTACTAGGGGCCAGCGTAGTAGTTACAAGGGCAGCTCAGACTAGCACAAGCCTGGATCCAATTCCCGGCTCTGCCACTTACTAGCTGGGTGGCCTGGAGCAAGTCATCCACACACTCTAACTTCCATCCCCTCACCCGTTCAATGCAGACAACAAGAGCACCTACAGCGCAAGGTGATTTCCAAGTGCCGGGCACATGAGAAGTGCTGTTAAATATTAGGTATCCCTTATCACACCACGGGACCTCCCAGAAGTACCAAAAGTACCTATTTCTTGAAGTACAAGCAAGACCTTTAAATCTTTTTTTTCCCCGAGATGAGGTAATGAGTGTGCAAGGAGAAACTCCATTAAGCAGAAAAGTCCTGGAACTGGCCCCAATGAATATTCCTCCCTGAGGTCCTTTCTGACATTTCATATTTAAACTCTGGAAATGATGCAATCTGCAAAGCTTCTGGGGGAGTCAAAATGGACAGCAATCATCTCCACTGCTTTATCTCAGATTCCAGACTTGTGATGGCTTAGAATAATTCAGGAAGTGGCTTTGCATGTCCACCCTTTGAAAAAGCCTCTGGGCTCCAATGGCCGTGGAAAGCAGGCAGTGGGGAGCACGTTCTCCGGAGGTACAAATATCTGGACGGATGATAATTCAGATCAGAGACTGTCAAGAGGGAGGTCCCAGGAATTAGAACAGATTCCTTTACCTCCTATGTAGGACTTCGATTGGGCCATGTCAGTAGGGTGTTGAGCCCCCACGCCTTGGGTGGGGACTTACAGAGAAAAGACATGGCAAAGGGCAGAGTTGGGAGTTTTGAGCTGGAACCCAGGAAGTGAACACACAAGAGAAGAACACAAAGGAATAAGGATGACTCCTTAGACACAGCAGAAGCCCGGGGGAGAGAGACAGAGCTGTGGCCAGGTAGTCTACAACGGGCCTTGTCAGGAGAGCACGGCAGTTGAGCCCAGAGAGAAACGGAGCCCCAGAAAGAGAGGAACCCAAGAAACCTGAACTCTTGGCTGATGCCGGCAGCCCCCTTGCCCCAACACGACGCAGTAGACTTCGGTGAGGGAAGTAACTTATGCTTCATGGTCTAGTAACTGTTAGCTTCTACCCCAAATAAATACCCTTTCTAAAAGCCAAACAATTTCTGGTATTTTACATCAGCACCCCTTTGACTGACTAATACACAGAGCTTATTTCTGCTCTCCTGAGTTGGCTCATGCATTAAAATCACCATCATGTGAGTGAAAAAGGAAGGTATGAGCCATCTCATATCATATCATCTCATTCATGTAAATTATATAAGCATGGGTTTATTTAAGCTCTGGAAGGATGCTCTTTAAAATATCGAAAGAGCTAAGCTAGTTATTTAGAACTAATGACTGGCATTTGGCTGCTTTCTACTTTCCTTTTATTCTGTCTTGGTTTGAAGTTTCTAAAGTTCCTGCGAATTAGCTATATAGTTAAAAAATAAACATTAAATCTACTTTCACTTCAAAGAAAAAGAGTCATCATCATCATCACAAATAAAATCAGGCAAGAACCAGTTTACTGGTTGCAGGGCTGGAGTCTGATATCTAGAGCAAGTCAATCAGCTAACCAGTGAGTTTTCTAGTAAACAGCAATTGGAAGGTTTTTGGACATTCTTCACTGGCATCAAAAGACCTAGACTGATGTGCCAGGTGTTTGGGCATCCACCTGTATTTAGGGAGGTGGCTGCCTTTATGTAGGCAGGGAACTGTTAGTTTAACAGAAGTGTTCTAAGTCCCTTAGCCTGGAAGGGAAGGGGATGGGAGAGACAAGATAGAGATTTCTGGTCACTCCGAGCCATTCCAGCCTGAAGCTTTCTGGAAAGAGCAGCAGGTCCAAAGTTGTCTCATCCATCCCTTTATTCAACCTATATCCCTTAAGCACCTGTTGCGGGGCAGGCACTGAGCTCAGCCCTTTGCCCCAGGTGCCCACTGATGATCCAGAGATCCCTTCTGTCCTGCAGCACCCCGTCTAGTGGGGACAGCAGGTGGTAAATGGATAGCAAGCCCCTGGGTACCTAACCACAGAGTTTGCAATGCTGGATAATCTGTGAACTGGATGCTGAAATAATCCAAGGCAGGGGTCCACAAACTACAGCTAGCCTGTGGGCCAAATCCAGCCCATGACTGTTTTCTCATGGCCCACAAGCTAAGAATGATTTTTTTTTTTTTTACATTTTCAAAGGGTTGTTAAAAAAAAAACAGGAAAAGGAGAATATGTGGCAGACATTTTAGATGGTCCACAAAGCCCAAAATACTTACCGCCTGACCTTTTACAGAAAGTGTGCCCACTCCTGGAGTGGTAGAGAAGGAATGCAAGGGGCATGTGAATAGGCAGAGCAGTCAGGGAGGCCCCTCTGAGGAGGCAGCATTGAAATCTGAAGGAGTAGGAGGTAGCCATGCAAATGGCCCCTGTGGTCCAGGAAAGGGAGGCAGGGGAGAAGGCAAGTGTGGCTGGACAATCCCGGGGGAGGGGAAAGATGGTGCAAGGAACAAGGCACCACACAGGTGGCCAGGGGTCAGGTCTGTAGACAGGGGCAAGTGGTACCAGGAAGCAGTGGTGAGCGCTGAAAAAGCAGGGACCAGAGCTGTGAGATAAATAGAAAGTTGATAGGGATAGATAGAAAGATACATAGATAGATAGATAGATAGATGGATGGATGGATGGATGGATGGATGGATGGAGAGATAGGTAGGTAGACAGACAGACAGGTAGGTAGGTAGATAGATAGATAATGGGTGATAGATAGATGATAGATAGATAGATACATACATACATACATAGATGATAGATAATAGGTAGATGATAGATAAAGATAGAATTGATTAGAGAGACAGAAAAGATAGGTAGATGGATAGAGAGATGGTATTTGGTAGAAAGAGATGACAGATAGATGATAGGGATGGATGGATGGATGGATGGATGGATGGATGGATGGATGGATGGATGGATGGATGGATGGATGGATGGATAGGTAGATAGATAGGCAGATAGATGATAGACGGTAGATGATGGATGATAGATACATAGATACATAGATAAGGGGAAATTGGTTTGCAGATAGATTTTTTATTTTGAAACAATTACAGACTCACAGGAAGTTGAAAAAATAGTACACAGAGCCCCATGAACCCTTCACCCAGCTTCCCCTAATGGTGACATTTTATATAATCAGAGCACGATATCAAAAGCAGGAAATCGGCATTGGTGCAATATACCATTAATCAGCCCACAGGCCTTCAGTTTACATATATTTTTAATCACCCGGACTGCTTTGTGAGAACAGATCAGAGGCAGCCAAAGTGAACTGCAAGTCGAGGATCTCTCAATCCTCCCAGCAGGAAGGAAAAAGCACATGAAGGAAAACGGACAGCCCTGAGGATTCCACTGCTTCATTTCCGATTCTATTTCAATACTGGCCTCCCTGTGGGTTTCAACCATTTCTCTCAACAGTAAAGATGACCCAGCGGGACGCGCATCAACGTCCAGCTCTGAGCCAGGGTGCCTGCAGAGCGGGGCTTGAGCAGCGTGAGCGCCCTGCACCAGCCTGCCCTCCGTCCTCGGGGAGACAGCAGGTCGAGAAATAAACGCCCTCGGGACGGTAATTTGGACTCAGCAAAGCCCCTAATGCTGAGAGGGCATCACTAAACTCCACCTTGATGCTGGGGACCCGGGCTGGGTGGAAAAGGGCCAGCGCAGGGACCAGGGCACAGGGCACTTGCTTCCAGGCTCAGAGCGTGCTCCTCTCCTGTCTCCTCTCCCGGGCTTTTCTTTCCCATGCTGGGTGACCTTGAACCAGGTCACTTAACCTTCCTGTCTCAGTTCCCTCATCTTTACATGGGGATGATGATGGAAATCTATCAGTTGGTTTAAGGGGGTATTAAATGAATCAATACACATTAAAATCTGTAGAGGCCTGGCCCATAGAAAATGCTCGATAAATTCTCATTTTCCTCTTGCTCCACTCTCAGGGGTGGCCTTTTCAAATTGGGTGCATTGAGGGCTTCTGAGGAACTTGGGATCTTTGGTCCTGAAAACAGCAGGAAAAACACGCCTCCCAAGGTGCCCAGGGCCTCTATAGCAGGTGGCCTCAGTTAGAATTCAAAATACAGATTACTTTTCTCATGTCTATCCCAATAACTCATTGAAGAGGTTCGATGTGGAGCCCAGGGGATCTGAAACTTTTTTCAAGTTCTCAGGTAATTCTGATAATCAACGAATTTTGGGAACCATTCAAAATAGCATTTAAAGCACCTTGCAAACTATTTGGCACAAAATAAGGGCTCAGCTAATGTTAGCTGCCTTGGATTTAATGATACAACTTTGGACACTAGTAGGATGGATATGAATATGGACTTTTGAGCCCAACTGTTTAAATTCAAATCCTGGTATTAAGTGCTCTGTAGTCTTGGGAAGTTTTCTTAACCTCTCTGAACCTCAGGTGCATCATCTCTAATATGGAGCTATTGGATAGTTTCAATGAGTTAATATTTGTACAGTGCTTTAAAACAATGACTAACATACAGGAACTTCTGTGTCAGCTGGGATGATCATTTGTACAAAATACCTCGAAGGCTGCCGGAGCGAGATGCAAAGTTCAATAAATTATGATGACATGAGATTAGCTTTTAAAGGGTCCATAATTTGAAGAATTGTGCACAACTTCATTTTGTGAGGAACCAGAGAGATGTAGTTTGTTTGTTTGTTTTTCATTTTTTCAGAGACATTCCCATGAGAAAGTCCCATAGAATCTTTGGAGAATTACACAAACAGTTAAGATTTCGAAGCAAGATCAAGAAGGGAAAAAATCACAGAAAATGCTGAATGCAACAAGGTTGGAAAAGAAGTGTGGTTTATTTTTCATGATAGCTGAAATAGGAATTTATCAGCTTGACACCAAGAGACAGTGTCGTTCTTTCCCTGAAGGCAGTAGCTTAGCGTGGCCCTGGACCAGCGAGTTGATAAGATCAAGCATCTGCGCTCCAGTGCAAGCACACACACTCGCTCACCCCCTCAGCTCAGAGTCTGTTGAATTAACCCAAATGATGATCCAGAAAAAAAAGGACCTATGGGTTGCCATGATGAGTCCAGATGAAAACCCCTGGAAAACGTTAGCTCTGTTACGAGGCTGGCATTTCAGGGCACGTCTGGAAGGCAGGGAGTGCCAGCTATTTACCAGGCAGGACTCCGGCTAGCTCATCGGTGCCTTAGTGCTCAAATTTGATCCATGCTGGGGAACTCCAGAAACAAGTGTGGCTTGTGCCTCTGCCTCTCTCTCCTAGCTCGGTCCCTTCGGCAATCAAAGACGATGCCCTCTTGGCAGGATAACATCCCAGAAACCTTCCCCCTGGTTGCCATTCACCTCCAGGTAATGCAACTCGACTGCTTCCAACTGGTCTTATGGCCCCACCCCAAAGCCCTCCCGTGTCTGCGTGGCCCCATCAGAAGGCCGTCCGTCTCTGGGTTAAGCGTTGCCCTCTCTTTCCTCGCCAGCACTCCTAGGAGACCAAGAGTTCGCATTCAACTGTAGGATCTTGCTGCAAACGCATTTATCAGGCATCTTTGCTGCGATGGGTGAAGGGGGCAGATAGCAGAAGGGGCACAGGAGTTTCTTGCGGCTGATGTAACAAATTACTACAAACCGGGTGACTTAAAGCAACAAGAATGTATCCTCTCATAGTCCCGGAGGCCTGGAGTGTGAAATCACTCTTGCCTGGCTGAAAGCGAGGTGTCAGCAGGGCTGTGCTCTGCTGCTGGCCGATGGCTCCCTTACCTCTTCCAGCTACCATGGCTGCGGCCTTCCGTGGCTAGCGGGGCCATCGCTCCAGCCGTAAGGTCAGATCTTCAAACCTCACTGACCAGAGTCTCACTGCCTCCTCCTCCTCCTCCTCCTCCTCCTCCTCGTTGAATCTCCCTCTTCCGCGCTCTTATAAGGCCCACCCTCATTATCCAGAATGATCTCCCCATCTCAAGAGTCTTATCTTAATCACATCTGCAGAGACCCCTGTCCCAAATAAGGTCCATTGGCAGGTTCCAGGGATCAGGACCTGCTCTCTTTGAGGTCATTATGCAGCCCAGTACAGGGGTCACCCGAGGCATTAGGAGTGTGTCTAGATCAGGCACCTGGTGACATGGAAGGAAGGTCTACTAAACACCTACTATGTGCTAGATCAGGGGCTCTTAACCTTCTTTGTTCCACGGACCCCTTTGCCAGTCAGGTGAAAACCAGGGACCCCTTACTAAGTCCCCACTCTACCGTGTATAACTTAATGAATAGATCAAACCCACACCAACAGGTCCCCGCAAAAAGTGTTTTTTTTACATTTTCAATTCAAGCTCACAGACCCCCTGGTTAAGAACCCCTGTGCTAGATGCTGTCTTCCAAACAACCTTGTGTGCTGCTAAATATCATAATTCCCACAGTACCGACAAAACCAACATTGAAAAAAATACAGGCTTGGAATGGCAGCGGCGTTGGTTGCTCTCGTTAGAGGCGGGAGGGGGATGGACCCGCCTGACACGGGCTTCCTGCCGCATCGCCTGGCCCCGCCCTGGAACCCGCGAACACCTTCTTGCCTTCAGCTCAGTGCCCTTTGCTGGGTGGAGGGGTCTGCCCTGCACCCCAGGCTGGGTGGGGACCTCTCTTCGGGGGCCCTGGATCGCCGGACTTGTCGGTGCTCCCTGGTCACTGACTTGCCATCTGTCTGTCCCAGGAGACCAGGTCCCTCTAACGGAAGGAGCTCCGTCTTCTCCACTTACGTCCCCTGCACCTCAAGCAGACTCTCGGTGTCGTTTGTGACATTCGTAAGGTGAGGAGGCTGAGGTTTAGAGGGCTTTGAATGATTTGTCTGAGATCACACAGCACTTTTCTTCTCACACTAAATGAACCCATTCCCCTCATTCAGAAGTAGAACGGTACCATTAAAGCCTGATCCTGTGCCCCCTTCCCCAGGGGTGCCCAGCACTGGGAAGTCGTGCCTGCCCTTCCAGACCTCTTGTCATTATTTGATGTGCATATAAATGTACCCATAAAATAAATGGGATTTTCTGTGATTTATTTTTACATAACTGGTATCATACTGAGTGTATCCTTTGGCACCTTCTCTTTTTTTAACTCAACAATATGTCTTTGCAAACTTTCTTCCCGGCCAATCTAAATCCCTTTCCTTCTATGGCTGTGTTTTATTCCATTATATGAGCAAGCCCTGCTGTGTCCTTCTTTTCCCTCTGGTGGAACTTGTGGATGAGTTCTGCTCGTCCCCGGCTATAACCAGCCCCTTCCCACCCCATTCCACGCACCCAGGAGGTCCCTGGCTTTTGTTACCCTGTTCGCTTCGACACAAGCTTGCTTTCCGTTCCTTACCTTGTGACTGGCAATTCGACGTCAGGTGGCATAGGTGGCACATTCCCATCTCTCGGGGTCTGTGACAACAACAAGCCCCCGCCCGCCAACCCCAAATTCAGCAGCGGCCGCAAGGCAGCAAGAGGCCGGGATGACGGATGCTGCAACCCGAAAGCCGGCTCGGGCTATCACGTCCCAAATTGCCTTTAATTATGTCATTTTAACTCAGCACCGGGAGGGGGCTTGGCGGCAGATGAGCGCCTCTCCAAGCAGCATGCCTCTTCAAGCTGCGTGTCAATGCCACTGGTCCCCTTAATTCCACTTGTCACCTGCTTGGCAGCTGCCACCAACGATTGAGCTGGAGCAGCTGACATCATGCATTTAAGCAAAATCGTCCGATTTCTGTGTTTTGATGTTTAAGCCTATTGGTGTCTACCAGACAAGCAAGGAAATCTAATCTCTCGGGATCAGGGTTTGAAGCAGGTGGGCCCAGGAGAAAAAGAACGCGCTTATATCGGCCGCCTGCTATTGGGTGTTACACACAACAGCACACTGGGATGGTCTTGTGGAGATCAAGTGTTATTAACTTGCAGGGTGAGATGAATGAGCACCTAGTGCCCGGCACAGACCGTAAGCACCGTAAGTGCGAGTTCATGCCAGCGATGCTGTTTGGAACAATAACGTGAAACTTCACAGTGAACCCTTGTTTCGCGGCTGGATCCTCAGACTGAGCGCAGCGCCTGGCACGTAGCAGGTGCTTAGTAGAACCTATAGGAGGAATGAATGTTTGAATGGATACAGCCTGATGGGTATGGATATGACTATTTGCAGCGGGGCCCTGTCTTTCTCTTTTTGGCTACCCAGAATCTAAGCGACTCCCTTTGTGTGAGGCATTTTCCCCACTTTTTGAGGCAGAGCCCATGTCCCACTTCAGAAGAAGAAAATGCCCAAAACACACTTTCCCAGGCCTCAGTGACTGCCAAGTTCTGCCAGTTGGTTGTGCCTGCTCCAGAATGAAGCTGGAGCTATGGGCACCAAGAAATGGGGTCAAGTGAAACCCATTTTGGAAATGGATGATGGCCATGGTGCCAGCTTGTTCCGATTCCCAGGGTCGTCAAGCGTCTCTGGGCTCTCAGGACCCCCAACATCCATGGCCAGTGGTGTAGACCATGCAGCAGTGATGGCAGCCAGTTCTGCTGGGTGATTTGGGGCGCTGCTGCTGCCTACAGAGCTCTGAGCTCTCTGGTGGATACTATGAGCATCCTTATATCACCAAGGGTTAGCTTCTGTTGCTTACAACCAAAGTCTCTGACTGTTCCACCTATTATAGATGAAAAAAGTGATGCCAGAGAGGTGACATGGCTGCCCATGCTCACGCAGCTGATAAGTAGCAAAGCCAGGTTCAAGCCCCAACCTCGGAAAAGAAACTTGTTCCAATTAAGCCACTTGGCTGCAGGAGACACAAACCAAAATGTCTGATTGTCGGAGCCACTAGTCTCTCCCACAATTGTTGTTCATGCCTGTCACATAGTCATGTGCACAAACAGGCACATGGGGCGGGGGGATGCATCATGCAAACTTCTTTGTATGCTCTGCACAGAAACCAGCCTGGCCATCTGGACCTCTGAGTCCAGGTCAAAAGGAGAAACCTGTTTTTCCAGCATGAATCAAAGAATCCCTCAAACTCAGGCAGAATGGACGCAATTTTAAATTGGGCTCAAGTCAGATAATTACTCAGCTGCCCATAAAATTCATTTTAGCTTATTAAATGGAGCTTCAAAAATAGCATTGCTATGGAGGGTGGCCAATTTCGAGGGCAATTTGTCTGCAGGAGCAGTGCCTTGGCCTGAAATCTGGGTCCTTTCTTGCCCTGTACCCTCCCTTACCAACTGAATGACTGGAGCAGGTGACTCAACCTCTCCAAACTTGCAGGTCCTTGTAATTAAGTAGGTATGATAATTACATCTCCCTCATGTCATTGTCAGGGGGTATAAATGACATATTTTGTAAAATTTTGAGCACGCGGCTCAACCCAGAGAAGAAGCTCCGTAAATGATGTAAGGAAGATTCTCTTAGCCTAGATTCCCAGAGGTCAAACTGCGGAGTGAAATTGCACACAACAACCTTAAGTGTTCTTGATTTGCATTCCAACTTTTTCCCACGCTGAAAGGTTTGCACCAGTTTTCACAGCCAGCAGCAATTGATAAAAGTACCCATTTTGTAAATGCTGTTCATCAAACCCTTGCCCATTGACAAGGAAGGCTGTGCAGTGGCCCATCAGGAGCCAAAAATGTGGATTATGGTACAAGTGAACTTGAGTAATTCCTGGATTAATAAAGGATTCACATAAAGGTCACTTTCAACCAAAGTGAGGGCAGCAGGGCGATTGTCAAAAGATTCTGCTTTCAATGGCATGTACAAGGAGCAGCACTGCTGTGCTTCCGCAAGGAGTTCAATTAAATCTTAGTGTTGCAAGGGGCCTTGCAGATTGATGGGTCATCGCGCTCCGTGCAGGCATTCCTGAAGCGGTGGTCTGCGCACTGAGGCGGAGATCGCCAGCAGCAAGGGGACGTGGCCTGGTAGTACTGCCTTTGCCTAAATGCCCAGAGTAAAATGCTTTCAAAAAGCCAGAAAAATAAAAGTAGGAGAAAGCAGGATGAATTCAGCCGCCACAGAAAGTCTGGAATTTTTCTTTTTCCAAGTATGGAAAGGATGACCTTTCATTCGTGCATTGAAAGAAGCTCGAGATGATTTACAACAGAAAGCCCCAGCTTTAGGCACCTCGTTTTGCTTTAGCTCATCATGATGTGGATGATCCACGAAAGGGTTTGTGAAGACTTTGGAGCCAGACAGATCTGTGTTCAAACTGTGGCACCCTCCTTTACTAGCCCCGTGTACTGACTGCACCCCCTTAGCCAGCAGCCTCCGTTCTCAGATGCCCTGATGAGCCTGATCCACTCTGAGAGCCATCCAAGAATCGGCCACCTCTTTCCCTTCTGCTAAGTCTGTTCATTGCAAAAAAAAAACTACTATGGGCGGTGTCCAGGGCAGCGGTTTGTCCATCCAAGCAAGAGTAGGGCTCCCAATTCTGCTGTGCTCCTGTGACTTGACATTGTCCTCTCCAAGCACCTTTGGAAGGTGTTGGTCAACCCATGCTTTGGGGACTGGCACACACCTGCTTTCACTTGATCCAAATACAGAAACAGACGTGTGATGTTTCAGGGCCACCTGTTAAACCTACAGAGAGCAAGAGAACCTCCTGCATGTAATTTGTTTGGCAGCCTCGCTGCGGGGGACGCCAAGACTTCTGAACATTAAGGGATTTTAATGTTCCCCCTTGGAGGAGCTGTTCGCTGTTAACCAATGTTAAGTTTTTCGGCAGCAAGTGCTGGCCAGGAAATCTGTCCCTGCTATGGGGGAAAGGATCCAAGTGTTAGTTGAGCGGCACCTCATGAATAATTTTAATTTCTTCTGAAAAGGAAAAACAATTGAATTGGGTCGCTGTCCTTGCTCAGCGACTGTACACCGAGGTTCCTGGAGCCCATTGTTTCCACCTGACAGGGGAGGACCCCCTAATCAGGATGGAAGATTCTGAGAGATTTAGGGCTGTGGACCACAGACCCTAATTTCCCAGCTTCAGAAATGATGCTGGTAGCAGAGAAAGATTAGAAAAGGATGATCTGATTGCACACTTCTAATTAATGTATATTTTATTTATGCTTATAATGCCTGCAATATTAATGGAGGCGAGTGAATGCATAATTGATCTTCTCCATAGAAATGTGTATTATTGTGCATGTACAGGCAGCCCCACACAGCCTTCTGTCAAAGATGTGAGACACATCCTACAGCTATTTGCAACTTTTGACTGTTTGGCGTTGCTGGATGTCTGAAAATCTTCCTGCTCTCTGGCAGCCGGTGGCAGCAGGATGTTCTTTTCAGTATCCTGCCACTTGGAGAATATACTATTTCACCCTTTCTTTGGGGATGAAAGTACAGGCCAAGAAGGATCCAGTATTAGTGGAGTATCCAACATGTGGCATTTTTCACATAGTGTCTCAGTCAATCCTCGTGATAATAAAATCCTATAATTAATCTTATTGTATACATGAAGAACTAGGATGAAGAAAGGTAGAAGACATCCCCAAGATCACACAGTGAAGGAGGGGCAAAGCTAAAGTTCAAAACCGTTTCCTTTTACACCACACTAACAATTGCAGCAGGCCAGGTGCACTAATGAATGGTCAAATTAGGGGGCGACAAAGAAATCCTGGCTCTTACCTGCCTAGAAGGAGATTGTTAGCAAGCTCCCTAATTGCACTGTGACTCAGTTTCTCACCTGTAAATTGGGATGATGATAGTACCTGAGTACCTGAGTACTCAGTGCCTGAGTGAGCAATACCTGGAAGACACCAGCATGTGAAAAGCACGCGATAAACTTTACGTATAACTCCCATGATTATTTTGTTCAAGACACTGAACTAGACATTGAATTAGGGAATGGTCCCTATCTGCAGCACCAAACAGTCCATGGGGGAGGCAAACATATACAGGGATTATTGCACTGCAGGGCACTAATAAAGTCTACCTTTACCAAGGCTCACGGGAACACAGAGGAGAAAGAGGAACTTCTCAGGATGGCTTCACCAGGGTGCTGATTTTTAAACTTGGGTGTTGAAGTGTAAGACTTTGCCGAATGGAGAAAAGGAGAAGGACATGGCAGGCGAGAGTTACAGGCTATGCAGAAGCACGAGGGTATAACCTGGAAAGAGCAGGCATTTTAGTGTAGTTAGAGCAGAGATGATGTAGCTGGTTAGGGAGTGGAGGGGCTGGTAAAGAGGAAGAGCACAGGAGCAGTAAAATTGCTGTTGCAGTCACTCGCCCGGCAACGCACATTTGCAACCTCCAGGTGTCCCAGCATCGGAATCTCCCCAGCAGTCCTGAGGTTACCTGTTGGCTGACTATTTCATGAAGAAGGCTCCACTGGTCCCAAGCAAGCCCTGAATGCACAGAACGGGCCATCTGACTTCTCCAAGCCACCTTTCAAATCAAGCCATCCACATCATGTTGCCATTCTCTTCCCTTTGCTCCTGGCTGCGTTACATTCTTTCCTCACAAACACTCAGGAATGAAAAGGGAGAGATTTAAAATGGTCGGGCAGAGTTGTTTAGGTTGTGCCCTTTATTTCGAATGGGCATCTTTGTAAAATATCAAATTATGTCATATATGTCACTGAAACATGTATTTGATGGAGAAGCAAATGGTATTGATGATGATGATGATGATGATAATGAATGAAGGGAAAAACAAAAGGAAGAGACAAAGACCATCTTTAAAGTTTGAGTGACTAAGTGACTCTTTGTTTTTAAGGAAAAATCAGCCTCCTTGGGGGTTGGAATAGCAGTCAGATAAATGTGTGGAGTTTGTCTGTATCTCAAAACCCAGGTAAGTGCTGATCAAGGCGTGAACTCTTATCACAAGTCCCAGAGGCTCCATTAGAGTAGGGTTTCCTCATCTGGCCTTGTGCAACAGGGTACCTAAGTTTCTCCTGGAGGCCAGAAAGGCCACAAGGGTCCCTTAAGGCAGACCAGGTAAGAAAAGGCGGAGGCCGCCCACCTTTAGGGGTAAGCCCCAAGGGCTCAGCCATGAGCCTGCTGCAGAGTGTGCATTAGCTGAATCTTCTCGAAAACCCCTGTGACTTAGGGATCCCCCCTTCTTGCTAATGAAGGACGTAAGATTAGAGGGTCTGAGCCACCCAAGGTCACACAGGTAACCCAAGATCACACAGCTCTAAAGCGAGGGCTGCACTGGAACATCCCATTTCTTTTCTGATCTCAATTTGGCTGTTCCCAGGATGCCAGGCAGATGCCCTTGCAGGGAACGTCACATGCCCTGATAAGCAGGTTTCAGGAGAGAGTCGTGGGTTATACACCAGGCTACCCTCGGAGCCATCCGGGGACTTTAGAAAGGCCATGAATGGATCCTGAGCAGGCCCGGGCCTCACGGAACCACACCTGCCCTGGGCAGTGAGGTCCCGCAGGCCACCCTCCGCCGTCTGACCCTCCATCCTGCACAGCAGCTTTCTCTTTGAAGGCAAGGATGATGCACCTCGTCACCACTGTATTGCCAGTGCTCGGCAAAAAGCCTTGCCTAGCGTAGATGAATGAAATAAAAAACATTTAGGTGAGTACGTGAAGCAAGATCCTGAAGCCCCAAATATTTCTCATATCCATTCTACTTTTAATGCCATGAAAAATGTATTTTCTTTTTAAAGTGTGAACTTTTCCTTCTTTTAAGTGCATGAGCCTTGTATTCCCACTCACTGGGCACCTGCTATGTACAAGGCACTGTGCTGGGTGCTGAGAGTCAGTACTTAGTACCTAGTACTTAGTACCAAGTACTTAGTACTTCTGCTTCAGGAAGCTCACATTCCAGAGTGTGGTGGGGGAGAGATTGAACCGCTAACTGCACTCATTATTTCATTGCAACTCTGAGTTACAAAGATGAAGTTCAAAATGCTAACGAGCCCATGGTGTAGGGAGACCAGGGAAGCCTCTGTATGAGATGATATTGGAGTTAAGATGAAAAAGAAGAGTAAAAAAAAATTTTTTTTAATTTAAAAACCAAAGTCACCTAACTTCACTCTGTCCCTTGAGCTGTGGGGAGATCATCGCTGTCAAGGTCCAGCATGTGTTGGTTTCCTTCCTTCTCTTCAAATTCCCAGGCGTGGGGGGCCACGTCCACCACAACAGTCAGTGGAACCCTCCCCTGTTCCCATCCCTCCCCACATTCTCCCTTGTCCCCTGAGGCTATTTCTTCCCATCAGGAGGGCAGTTCTTCAGAGGGGACCGCCCTGCGAAGCGGAGGTCCCCTCTCTAGCTAACCCACCCCAAGCTTCCTGCAGAGAGGATTAGCATCACCACCCCAGCTGCAGCAGGCATGCCTGACAGCAATAACCCTGGGCTGTCATCTGCTTTCAGGGAGCAGACAGTGGCCTGACACATGGCAGCTCAGGCGGAGAGCGTTCATCGTCGTGAAAAGGAGGCCTCGGGGCTGTGTAGCTCTGGACTCAGGCTCAGCCCCTCTGTCTCCTGGTGGTTCCCCTGCTCAGCTCTGCTGCAAGGTGGCCATGGTCATTTTCTCTGATGCCTGGACTGACCATTCCCAGTAGACCCAGCAGAAGGGTCCAAGGTCAGCCTGGTGGAGATGGACACACACAGATTTGAGAATCAGGCAGGGTTGGGGGGAAGGGGAGTCCCAATTCGGATGTGTGGCCTTGGGCAAATTTCTCCCGTCCTCCCTGCCGCCATATTGGATAATGGACTTTCTGGTGGAGTGCTTCCTTCCTGGGGAGCTGTGAAGATTGAATGAGCTAATGTTTATAAAGCGCACACATTTGACCTAATTATTGAACATCTGTCAGCTTGGACTAGATCTTTCCAGATAATTTTCTCTTTATTTACACAAACATGTACAAACTTGCATATTTTGCCTCTTTTTCTTATATGAAACCTCTTTTATGCAAGTGTATATGTAAAATACTATTTTGTTTATAAATATACAATTAATATGTAATTAATATACAATAGATGATATACAGAATGTATTATTCTGCAACTTTCTTTTGTTTATTTAAAAACATCATGATTCGTTTCCAGATTGGGACTATTACAAATGAACTACAAAGAAAAAATCAAGGTGGTCTTCGGCATCTTTCCATACTTGTGCATAACTATCTTCTTCATTCTCTTTAACTGCTGCCTCGTATTCTATAAGGTGGAATAGCACAATGAGTTGATGGACCTTTCCATTGCCCCAAATGCTCGCTATTATAAATCAAGTAGCCATAACATTTTCACACATGCTTCCTTATGCATATGTATGAGGATTTCTCTAGCATGGGTCTTATTTCTAAACAATGAGATATGAGTCACACATTTGGGTGTGAATTATATTCTCTCTTAATATATGAAAAACTGAATCAGATACTATTTTCATTAAGGTTTCTCTCTTTTTTTTCACTTATAAGTGAAATAGATTTTTATTAATATTATTTACACAATTTGTATATTGTACTGTTGATTTCCTGTAGCCTAACAGTATGTGGACATTCCCTAATTACAATTTCAAGCTTATATTTTGAAATATTTGCAGGAAACAGCAAAAATTATGTACAGGAACATCCCATGAACCCTTTATTCAACTTCTGCCAATAACGGCAACTTGTACAACTCTAGTACAATATCACAACAAAGGAATTGATGTGATACAATCTGCAGAGCTTATTCAAATTCTGTGCTTTCACATGATATGTGTGTTTGCATTTGTGTGTAGTTCTGTGGCGTTTACCATGTGTGTAGATGTGTAACCACCACACAATCAAAATGCAGCACCTTTCTAACCCCACAAGGACCCCTGGTGCTGCCCCTTTGTAGTTACCCCCACCCCACTCTGGCCCCCTCTCTAACCCCTGGCAATCCCTAATCTGTTCTCCACCTCAATCATTTTGTTATTTCAAGAATGTTATATAAATGGATCCATACAGTATGTAACCTTTTGAGATTGGTTTTTCTCATGCAGCATAATTCTCTTAAGATCTCGTTGAGTTGTTGAGTGTATTAATAGTTTCTTCCTGGTTATTGCTGAGTAGCATTCCAAGGATTGGAGATACCACAGTTTGTTTAACCATTTATCCATTAAAAGACGTTTGGGTGCAATTTCCTAATGGCTAATGGCATTGAGCATCTTTTCATGTGCTTATTTGCCATCTGTGTATCTTCTTCGGAGAAATGTCTCTTCATGTCTTTTGCCCATTTTCTAATTGGATTGTTTGTTTCTTTGCTGCTGAGTTTCAAGTGTACTTTTTGAAAGTTTCTCTTTTTAACATTCATTTTGGAGTATCAATTGTACTAAATAGGAATTCCAATCAGATGGAAATGGTTAAGACCATCTTGAGCCTCACTTGCTTCTCAAAAATGTGTAATTCAAACTCAAGTTTCCTTTTACATCTAATTTTAAACCACCAGTACATTGTGGGTATGCACTTTTAAATATCTGATTGAGAAAAAAAAGTAATTTTAAATTATTTAAAACTATAGTGGAGAAATATCTATTCCCATCCTTTGCCCAATTTTTAATTGGGTTATTTGTCTTTTTGTTGCTAAGTTGTAGGAGTACTTTATATAGTATAGATGCCATACCTTTATCAGATATATGGTTAACAATTATGTCCTTTTTCATGCAAAAGATTTTGAATTTGCTGAAGTCCATTTAAAAAAAGATCAAGAAACACACACGAAAGTGGACAAAGTCACCCTGGCAGCCAGCACTGGACTGCTAAGTGCCTATTCCATCCCTGGTGACCGAGCAGCAACAGCCTCCATCTGACCTCCGCTCATGCCGTGCACACTCACCTGATGTTCCCTGAAAGGCTCTCATAATTTTCCCTTCACAGAAAGAAAGAAAAGCATATAACACTTTTACATACTGCTTAGAATCAAAATGTGTTATGACTAAAACCACAGGTTCTGGGGTCTGATGCGTTAGGAACAAATCCCACTTCGCCGCTTAGTAGAAGTACCACATCTATTGGGTGTGGTGTGGCAGGTTGTGCACCAGCTGAAGAGGTGAATGGACGATGAAATCTGACCGCCCTGTATCACCACGCTGTGCAAACTGGCTTGGAGTTGGGTCCATATTGAGTAATCACTTGCCAAGCTATGCAAGGTAGAGCCAGATCTGCCCAAAGGGGCATCTTGTCCTAATTCAAAAGGAGGCAGCTTTTTCTGATTTGCACCTTGGCTCTATGCTCTGTCACCCTGGGGCAAGTTACTTAACCTCTCTGGGGCCCAGATAGTTCATCTTTAAAATGGGGAAAATAATAGCCCTTATCGCCAAGACTTGGGAAGTTTAAGCAGGTTCCATCATATAAAATATTGAGCATTGCATCTGGCATGTGATAAATGCTCAATACATGTTGTTATTATCATTATTATTAATGACATGGATAGCCTTGCTCACCCGTGCACACCTGTTTGCCAACCATCAATTGGAAAATGATAGTTTGGCTCATCACACAGGATCAGAAACACGGGCACTTCTGATTTATAGTTGCAACATGCTTCCAGGCACAGAATGCTCCCCTGCTCTTAGGGTGGGGAGATGAATCCATATGGAGAAGCCAGCAGGTTGTCCCTTCAGGAGCCAGGTCAGCCTGGCTTGACACTCTGAGTCTGAGTCCCTACCCCAGGCTCTCTTCTCCTAGCCTGATGTGGTTCTTCTTCAAAGAGTTTTTTTTTCTCAAATCTCTTGCAAGATGTAGGGTTTTCATTTCTTTTCCTTAAGAAATCCTGTTTGTTTTCTGCTAATATTTTCACTCCCAGAATAATACCTGAGGATCTAAAAGGGACTTCAAAGGCTGTCTTGCCCATTTGTTTCCAAACTCCAAGGGCAGAAGAAATCACTCGGGAAACATATTTAAAATTCAGATTCTTGGACTCCATTCCTGGAGATTCTGTTTCAGTAAATCTACAGTGGGACCCGGGCATTTTGTCTTTGTACAAGCACCTTCAAGTACTTCCAGTGTTTAACTGACATGTCCAACTGCTCTAAGTCTCAGAGAGGGGATGAGCCTGGCTCAAGGCCACACAGCATTGGGAAGTAGAGCTGAGACTAGAACGCGGGGGTCTGACTTCTACCCAGTGTTACTTCCCCGAGGCGCTGCTCCCTTCTTGCTTCTCTTCTCCACCAGATTTTTAGTCCTCAATGCAGAGCAGCAAATCCTTTGAAAGGTTTTGTCATTACAAAGACCAGCCAGTGAGCTTAGGGCCTTGGTTGGATGAACCGGGTGAATGAACTTGGATGGCCTTGGAGCTTTCAGTCCACCGCTGAAGCCCAACCGACAAGAGAGGTAGGTTGGTTCTGCAAAAGGACTTGACTTCCTGGATTCCTGGCAGGATACTAAGCAATTCCTACCTGGGGATTAACCCCCCAAAGAGAAAGATGCTTGAACCTATCTGGAGCACAGCAAAGAAAGTGGACAGAAAGTAGAATCTGCATCCTCCTCATCACCACTAGAGGCTGAGGACGGTTGGGGGAGAAGAAAGGAGCTATCCAATTGGCTCACCCAGCAGACAACGCATTAACCCATCCAGATACTTCAGGCAACTTTCTTTGCATGAAATATTAACTGAAGATGGACTTGGTATCAGTCACTGTGCCAAGCTCTGTGGAGCAGTTTGATATTGCTTATGAATTCCAACAATAGATATTGGATTATATTTATAAACTGGGCTGTTCCCCTGGGCATATTCTGTTGTATTGGATTCAGAGGTTTCACTCTTAGTTGATTAAATTATGATTAAAGCTTTGATTGGGCCAGTCAGTAGGATGTTGAGTCCCCGTCCCCATCCACATTTTCTCACAGAGAAATCAACAAGGCGGAGGAGACAGTTGGAGATTTTTATATTGGAGCCCCAGGAAGTAAACACACAGAGAAGCAGATACATGAGGGAGGAGAGAAGACTCCATTAGACACGGCAGAGGCCCTGGGAAGAGAGACGAACCGTTAGTCTGATAGTCTACAGCTGACCTTGTGGAGACAGCAGAGCAGCTGAGCCTGGAGAGAAACGACCCGGGAGAGGGACGAGACTTATCCCAGCTTATAGCTGATACTGGAAGAAGCTGGGAACACGAAGCCTGAAGAGGAAGAGAAAGGCTGAACCCTTGCCGACATCGGAAGCCATCTTGGCAACAGACTTTGGTAAGGGAAGTAACTTACGCTTTATGGCCTGGTAACTGTAAGCTTCTACCCCAAATAAATACCCTTTACAACAGCCAACAGATTTCTGGTATTTTGCATCACACCCCTTTGGCTGACTAATAAACTCTGCTTGGGACCGACTTCCACAACAAAAAAAAAATCAAGGAAACCAATCAGTGTTTGTGCAAAGGATAGAAAAAGTTTTCTAAAGACAGACCATTCATCTTGGAAACTGCACATGCAAATTGCACATGAATACAACCACACTTGTGTGGACACTGGTAAATACACATAGATTTACACATCAAGCACACACTCGTCCATACACAGACAGGTGTTGACCCCTACATTAAAAAGTGAATTCACAAAAAAAGGTGAATTCACTCATGCACACATACACACACATGCACAACCACAAATGTTACATACACACCATACATCCACAAATGTGCTTAAAATTTACCATACTACACTAAATTATCATTTCCATCACTGGGTATGAGTTCCTTAAGGTGGGAAACAGTGCCTTACTCATCCGGGTAGCCCTGGCACTCAGTACTGGAACAGAATGACCAGGGGTTCTTAAGCTTTTTAGTTCCACAGTTCCCTTTGCCAGTCAAGTGAAAACCACAGACCCCTTACAAAGTCCACACTATACTGTGTATAATTTAATAAATATATCACACCCGCACCAACACGTCCCCACAAGAATGTTTTCTTGAATTTCAGTTCAAGCTCATGAACCCCAGTTAAGAACCCCTGGAATAGACATTCAGCAAAGTGTGGCTAAACTTTACTGAGCACAGGCCACACACTTGAACCTGAGCTGAAAGTACCCTCCCCTGGATACGTTACTGATACAGATGGGGGCGTCCTTTGAGGGATTTTTCATGGCATCGGCATGAAACCAGACCTGTGGATGCATTCCTATTTTTTAAGTCGGTGGGAATTCTCCCAGGGCTCCAATCAAAGTTGACAGCTGTGATGGGGAAAGCCCAGCATGACCACCGGGACTGCTCCCTATGTGGGCGTCCACCCACCTGTCGGGGGACCCAGCACCCTTCGAGCCTAGCATTCATCACCACCACTGGCAGGTCCCCATTCCCCTACAAGATTTTCCAAACCTTCTGTTTCTAGCACATGTCAACTCTTTCTGGTCTGCGCATGGGCTACAGAAGCTAAGCTCCTGTTAGGTATCCTAAGGGTGCTGTCACAAGTGACCACAAACTGTGTGGTTGAAACAACAGAACATGTATCCTTTCACACGCCTAGAAGCCAGAAGTTACAAATCCAGCTGTGCCCCCTCCGGAGGTCCTAGGAGGGAATCCCTTCCTTGCCTCTTACTGCCTACTCATGGCTGCAGAAGTTCCTGGACGTGGGGCTGCATCACTCCAATTTCTGCCTCCATGGTCCCACGGCCTCCTTCTCATGTCCATCAAATCTCCCTCTACCCCCCTCGGAAGTACACTTGTCATTGGATTTAGGGTTCTCCCAGATAGTCCAGGACAAGCTCCTCCTCTCAAAACCCTTAACTTCATCACATCTGCAAAGACCTTTCTCCAAATAAGGTGACAATCACAGGGGTTTAGGGTATGGACATATTTTGAGAGGGCACCATTCAGCTCCCTACAGTTCCTACAAGCCATTCATTCAAGAAAGATCTTAGTGTTAACAAAAGAATATATACAAGGGGAGTAGATATAGCTCAAGTGGTTGAGCACCTGCTTCCCATGAAGGAGTTCCTGGGTTCGATCCCCAGTACCTCCTAAAAACAACAAACATACAGAAAAACAGCTCTCACTGGGGAGCA
This sequence comes from Dasypus novemcinctus, assembly GCF_030445035.2. Taxonomy (NCBI): domain Eukaryota; kingdom Metazoa; phylum Chordata; class Mammalia; order Cingulata; family Dasypodidae; genus Dasypus; species Dasypus novemcinctus. Next base: position 64,284,945 of record NC_080695.1, read on the forward strand.
GATATAGCTTAGTGTTTGAGCACCTGCTTCCCATGTATGAGGTCCTGGTACCTCCTAAAAAAAAAAAAGAATACGCACAAGAGTTCTGAAGAGAAAGTGTATATGTGTAACTTTCCTCCTCTCTCTGGGATGATCAATCAGAACCTCTTGCCCCCATCCAGAGAGAGTTGTTTCCCTCTTTGGCCCATTGAGCTTTGGCAAACTTCAGTCTGTTTGTTCATTCCACCATGAATGCAGTGCCTGCCATTATCCCTCCTCCGGTGAACACTTTTGACCCCAAATCACTAGCGTAGCCAAAAATGAGCCCAGGAAGCACATCATGCTGGATGTTACAATGGGAGTTTGACAGCAGCTTGAGGCAAACAAACACCTTCAAAGTATGGGTCCAGGAAGAGAGGGAAAGGAAGGCAGTTCTTGGAATTCAGTGGAGAGTCTTTGGAGTTATAATTAGCTTGTAGTCATCACTCAGTCCCAGAGGAAGTGACCAGGACTTGTGTGACCTGTGACTGGAGCCAACTCTAGCCCAAGGCCTGCCATATCTTCAGGAATGTGAGGAGGACCAACAGGGACTGCCAATTGCCATGTGGAAACTTCACCAGGCACTGCAGAATCTCCTGGGAAGCATAAAGATAGGGAGAAAGAGTGGGAGGGAGGGAGCAAGGCAAAGGTGTTCCAGGACTGTCCCCCCAGAGATTCCATTTCAGTTGATCTGGGCTTCCATCCAGAAGCCAGATATTAAAAAAGAAAAGGAAGAAAGCATGTTCCCCAGGTCTTTGACCCAGAGTCATATTCTGGAGTCACTGTCTTCAAGAACCTTCTTCAAATGAACAGATGGAAATTGTTGGTGGCACCATTTTTTTTTTTTTACTTAAATTTTTTAAGGGTAAGGGGCAAGTCTTGCTCATACTTGAAACTTTCATTCACCTAGCTTCATTACCATCGAGCAAGAATCAATAAAATACGTTGAAATTGTAAATATAAGTAATATGCATTCCAAAAGCTTGGAGATAATTTCTTGAGTGGCTTAGCCACCTCCAGAACTTCATTTCACAGAGAGGCAGAGGCAGCAAGTGGTCAAGGAGGCAGAGGCTGGCATTGAGCAGCTTTGGTCAAATCCCCACTTTGGTATGTATTCCATTGACATTGGACAAGTTACTTTCCCACTCTGAGCCTCAGTTTCCCCATGTGTTAAGGTGCAATTATAATAGTATCTACACCTTGAGTTGTTTTGAGGAATGCATGTCACAGGTTGTGCCTAGAGCCTAGTAAATAAGCACTCAATAAATGTTAGCCATTATTATTACTATTGTCACTAATTTGAATAAATTAAAACATTTCAGTGGCTCTCCAATATCATTAGAGTTAAGCCAAAGATCTTTGGCACTGCACAGCAGAATTTCATCAAGAGCTGCTTCTTTAGACACTTCGTTCTTACCTCTGATCTTCTGGAAATACTGAATTGGTAATGGTCCTGATATTCAACACACCCACTTTTGCCTCCGGACTGTGAATAATATCAATTTCTCTACCCAGAATTCCCTCCCCTCCATTGTCTCTGCAATTTTGCCTGGTGATCTACTCAACTTTCAAATGGCAGTTCAGGCTTCTTTACTCTGAGAAGCCTTCCCTACCTGCTGGTTTTTCCTTCTTTCCTTCATCAAGTCTTTAATCCTCACCCCTTTTTTTATTTCCCCTTGTATTTTTAAACATACCACCCTGTGTTGAACTTTGCCATGTCTCTATTTATCTTAGTATTCCTGGAATTTAACAGAAGTCCTAAAATGCCGGGTACCCACTCAAAAATTACGGCGAGTAGATAATCAATCCATGCCACCAACATATGCTCTGAATTTGAGTTTTGAATCATGCACTCTTAAAGTATATAGTTGCATCAGTTAGGTTTTATTGGGTAACAAAATACCCCAAAACTCAGTGCTTTAAAACTATGATCATTTCGGGACGTGGAGTTGTCCTGGATAGTGCTTCACGGACAATTACGGGACACTGTAGATCCCCCCAGGGCCCACTGGATGGAACGTGAGAGAGTCTGGGCTATGATGTGGACCATTGACTATGGGGTGCAGTGATGCTCAGAGATGAACTTACCAGGTGCAATGGATGTGTCACGATGATGGGAGAGAGTGTTGCTGTGGGGGGAGTGGGGGGCGGGGGCGGTGGGGTTGAATGGGACCTCATATATTTTTTTTAATGTAATTAAAAAATAATAATAATAATAAATATTAAAAAAATAAATTAAAAAAAAAACTATGATCATTTATTCTCACTCATTTATCTATAGGTTGGCTGGGGGTTGGCTAAACTTAGCTGAGCAGCTCTGCTTCAAGCATGGGTAGAGCAAAGGCTGCCTGCTCACTGCAGGTTTGACAAAGTTCTACTCTTGGAGCCCAGGTTGAAGGGCCAGCAGCTTCCATGGGGAGGCAGAGATGCCAAAGGACCTTTCAAGATCACTGCAAACACTCCTGCTTGCAGCATGACTGCTACCTACCCAATGGCCAAGTCATCTGGCCAAGGCCAAAGTCAAGGAGCAGGAAAAAGTGCATTGCCCACCATGACTCCAAGCAAATCACCTGGTCCAATTCAACGTGAATGGGTATAGGAAGAGTACTCTTCCCCCAGAGGTGGGAGGGCAGAATGGGTATTTTGCATGAGAACTGATCTCCATAGTGATACTTGGGTCTTGTTAGAATTCATTTTCCTTGTCAAATGCTTTAGTCTACATGTAAACACTTGCATTTTCTTATTCAAATAACCTTGCTAATGAATATATAGTTATAATAGTCTGAACTAACAAGGAATGAGTTTCTCCATTTGCTTTTATTGTGAAGTCATTTAGTAGTCTCTATTGTTATTGTGTATATAAAATGTCTCTCCCCATGGTGCATGAGTGACAGACTGTATTGGTGACTGACCCAGCACCATTGCTCAACCCCCTCTCCCTTGCCCACCTCCACTGTAAATGATAGAGGTGGCAAACATTCACTGCCCTCAGCCTCCGCTGCAGCTCAGAGTGGCCTATGGCACAGCCCAGCCAATGAAACAGAAGAAGTCCTCAGGGAGACCTTGGGAAAGTCTTTGCTCTCCTATTAAAAGGGAATACCTCCATGAACTTTGTCCCCCTTCTTCCTAGGTTGAGTTTGGATGTGATGACGTTGACAAATATGAAGGAAATCCCTAGAGAATTATAAAAATGCTGGTTGACATCTTTGGACAAGGGAACCAACAAAAGCAGCTGCTACCTCAAGACTTCATGCAAGTAGTTCTGTTACTTGTAGCCAAAGACCCATCACCATGCAATTCTTCAGGCCAGGGGTCAGCTAACTACAGCCCACAGCCAAATCCAGCCCTCCCTCTGTTTTCGTAAATAACGTTTTATTGGAACAGAGCCACACCCATTTACTTACCTATTGTCTATGGGTGCTTTCCTCCTACAACGGTAGAGTTGGGTAGTTGTAACAGAGATCATCTATCTGGCCCTTTTCAGAAAATATTTGCTTCCCCCTGCTCCACTCAAAGGACAAATATTATGTTCCCGCAGGTCTAGCACAGTGCCAGTACCCAACAGAAATGCAATAAATGTGGGGTGTAAAAGTAATGATAGTAGCTGTCATTTATTGAGCACCAACTGCTTGCCAAGTGCTGTACTAAACACTCTTCTCTTACTATCATATTTAATCTTCACAGCATACCACCTGGCTGGACTGACTTACTGCCTTCTGTACTCAACAATGTGGAAACTAAAGTTTAGAGTTAATTAACTAGTTCAAGGTCATAAACTAGTGAAGGGCAGAGCCAGCCGTCCATGATCTAGGTTTGGTGGACTTCAAAGACAATGCACTTAACCTCAGGGCTTCTCTGCTTCGCAGTCGTCCTGATGAGTTTTACGAGAGACTCTCTTTCAGCAGGCAGTAGGATGAACTTTGTCCTCTTCTTAACACAGCCCTTTGTAGGTCTGGTTTATGAACAGCTTCCTGCTTGGGATACTTCACTACCCTTCACTGGAGAAAAGCACCTCTTGGAAAATTGAAAGCAAAGACTCTAAATCACAGAAATAGAGGGATTTTACAGCCACCAAATAAACAGAACATGTTGTAAATCTTCGTGGGCCCGGCTGAAAAGGAATCATTTCCCCTTTGTTAGGACTTTCCCATAGGTCATTCTTTCCCAGTGTCTCTCCCAAGATGTGTCCAGACAGAGAATTGTGGCACCCACCTGCCAACTCCTTACGACCTTAAAATAGGTATCTTGCCTTTCCTTTAGTTTTGTTTTGCTCATTGCGAGTGCTCTCCCAGCACAACCTAGGTTGGGGTAGTGGTGGGAGGACTGGCAATTCCCCTGGGCTCATCTAAAGGCCTGCAGCCCAGGTGTACACACATCACTCAGCTGCCTCCAAGGGTGGGAGAAGGGAGAGCTGGGGGAGCATTTGTCACACCAGACGCTTTTCGACAGCATGATTCAAGCTTCTTGTCAGAAGATGAGGGGCAGTTTTAGACTGAATTAGTTTAGATGTCATTGGAAGAAATCCCATGAGTTTCTCTGAGTAGACTAAAAAAAAGTCAAAGAAAATCAGTCTGGAGTTTCACTTGAATTTTTATTCAATTCACCAATGGGCGCATTTTAAGGGAAAGGAAACTAATACTCATTGCGTACCTACTATGTACCCTAAACAGTACGTGCTTTCATGTAATGATAAACACATTTTATGTATCATTTGTCTGGAGCTTTTCTAAGGGCTGTACCCATAATAACTCATTTAATTCCCACAACAACTTTATAGAGTAGGTATTATTATTATACCATTATTATTATATGAGAAAACTAGCCATACAGATTGTATCATTTATCTACTGCTACTAAATAATCATCCCCAAACTACAATGGCTTTAAAAATTAAGCATTGACTTAGCTTATGATTCTATGCCTCCATCAAGGGTTTTTCCAATCTGACCAGCTCAGCCCATCTTGCCTGACTCCTCTCATGCAACTTTGGTCAGCTTGGGATTAGCTGAGAGCAGGATGATCCAGGATGACGGCCTCGCTCACATGTCTCGGGGTTGGAAGTCTGTTGGCCAGGGGCAGGCCACCTGTCTCTCTCATCACTCAGCCAGCTGTCCTGAGTTTCTTCACATGGCAGCAGTGTGCCAAAGCAGCAAGAGGGGATAAGCCCCAGTGTGCAAGCACTTTCCAAGTCTCTGTTTGCATCCCATTTGCTATTGTCTTATTGGCCCAAGCAAGTCCCATGGCCAATGGCCTGCATACACTGGGGACATTACTGTATTGATCTACCACAGAGAGGGCATGCCACGTATCCAAGACCTCACAGCTATTAATAGTAAGGGGTAGGGAGAGGATTTTAACTCAGATTGTCTAACCCCAGAGCCTGCCTTCTTAAGTACTATGCGATTCAACAATACACGATTTCATTTAATTCACAAAACAACCTGAAGAGAAAGTTATTATTAGTCTTAATTTAGATTTGAAAAAACCCAAAACTGAGGCTCAGCAAGGTTAATTTGCCTGATGTCACGCAGCTTGAAAAGAGGGAAACCTGACTCATTTTTAAAGCTCCCTTTATCCAGTGCATCACGTCAATACCCACCTGTGCTGGCTGAATCAACCTGTTTGCTGAAGCACCGACCAGGGACCACTTCCAGAATATGTGTTCAGGATGTAGGAGAGGACTTATGTGTGGTTGTCAGCTCAGGCTGAAGTCTGCCTTTGCCACTTTTCCCAACAATTGCCCTGAAGTTTGATTCCCACTCAGGAAATTAATTTCTACCTAGCAGAGTGGTGGGTGTTGTGGGATTCAAAAGAAATGAAAAAGACAATTTTTCAGCTCCCAGGATGCTTACAAAGTGCACAATTATGAAACAGCAGATGCCAGTATACAAGGAAGTAGGTGGTTGTGTGGACAGATGGAGACAATTACAGACAAATGGAAGATGAGTGTGAACTAGGGTTAATCAGGGAAGACTCCCAAGAGGAGGTGGGCTGGGGGAAGAGTGGGATTTAGATTGACTAAAAGAAAAGGAATAACCTCTCTTAGAGCTACACCTTCCTTAGAACAATGCAAGCACAGGATACATAAGGGTTAGGAGTCTTTAAACCCGTGTAATAGTAACCTACTCAAGCCAACTCACACCAAAAGTGGGGGCTCCCAAATTTAAGATAAGCATACAGAACTTAAGATGCACCAGGGAATCAGACATTCACTGGAATCAGGAACTCAAATGCCACCTTAATACCTTGTGCCTTCCCTCCCTGCTTCACTGTTTCTCTGCAGACAAGTTTCTATTACTTCTTGCTCCACGGGATAATAGATGGCTGCCTCTCACCTCCAACTCCAGGTTCTCAATAGGCTGAGTCTCACTGGCCCAGACTGAGTCACGTGTCCATCTCTAGTGCAGTGAGGGTCCCGTGGGGGACACAGAGTGCAAACAGGGCTGCTGGGGAATCGAACTGGGGTGTCTGAGAGAGGGTCTCAACAAAGGGGCAATGGCCTCTAACCCTGACAAACACCTCAAGGTCTGCCCACTAAGAGTGTGTGTTGGAAGGTCAAATGGCAACGAGCCCAACCGAACCTGGGAATTTGTGAGGGAGGGTAGGTGGGAAGACAACTAAGTTCTATTGATGGAAAACACTGAATTCTAGTCAGAGTACTTTAGTCTAGACTTGTAAACAATTGTGAGTTTTGAAAGGTTTATCCTCAAGTGGCTGCGGGATGTTTTGAGGTCAGTGAGAGGGAAAACACATATAATAAGGGGACATTTTCAGGACTTGAGTATTGCCCTGAATGACATCGCAATGACAGATACAGGCCATTATTTATCTTGCCATAACCTACAGAATTGAATGGGAGAGAGTGAAAACTACAATGTAAACTATTATCCATGCTTAGTGGCATCCTCCAAAACGTGTTCATCAATTGCAACGAATGCACCACACTAATGAGGGACCTTGTTAATGTGGGTAAATGTGGGTGGTATGGGGAGCGAGGCATATGGGAATCCCCTATATTTTTTATGTAGCATTTATGTCATATAAATATCTTTTAAAAATAAAATAAAATAAGTTTTTTAAAGGAAAAAATGAGGTCTATAATCAGGGAAATGACACAACTGAAAATTACAAATTTTCACTGTAAAAGTAACATCTCCATTATGGAAATTTTGGCAAAAGTAGAAATGTATAAAGAAAAAGTTTCATTCAGTCCCACCACTAAAAGTATTCATAATTAATATTTTGGTTGTTATTTCCTTCCATTTTCACATGTACACACCTACAAAAATACACTAGCATCTGGCACTGGATGTGGGGCACTTTTAAGACCAAACAGTTTAAATATCCTCTGTGGGAAATACTTATTTAAATTCAGGGTTAACATTATCTAAAAGCATTATATTTTATATTTGCTTGACTGTATTGTTACTTGGCTTTGGGGATAAAATTAGGCAAAGCATCTTTAGATATCACAATTCACGCATACTTCCTCACGCCATTTAGTATTCCCCAATAGTATACTATTTTATCTTAAGACTGCCCCAGAATGAAATTGCCCTTTGGTCATATATTTAGACCCTCTCAACTTTTCCCCGTTATAAATGACCCTGTGGAGAACATTCTCCTGTATAAACACATCTTCACCCCATATCTGTGTTCATTTCCTCAGCAGTGGAATTATGGGGTCAAAGGGTATAAATATTCTTAAGTCTCTTGATGCACTTGGAAAATTGTCCCTCCAGAAAAGATGTGCACACATACCAGCCACAGGTGAGGATGCTCATTTCATTTCCACCTCCCTAGGAAGGAGTTAACCAAAGGTCCAAGGTGAGCTGGGCAGGCCCATTGTATTGGGCTCAGGCTCAGCTACACTGATTGCATCCATCCAGACTCTTCTACAGGATCTTGATACTCAAAGGCCATTGGTACAAACCCCTCCACCCTGGATCAGCTCTGCTAAGACTGATTGCTTCTCAGATACTCTTCTTACATTTTTATTTCTGACCAGTGCCTCTTTTTAGAGACAAATTGTCTTTAGCCTTTAACAACTGCAGCTGAGCCTGACTCTGGTCTAAAAACCTGAGCTTTCTGACCTGGCTACCTCAGCCTTGATCTGCTATGAATTGATTCTGTGGTGTGATTCCCAGAGGACTGCCTTTCTCCGAAAAGGCCAGGTTAGTTGTTGGGAGAGGCCAGGAGAGCGTCTTGTTTCATCGCCGTAGACTGCCTACAGCACGGTGGTTCCTCTTCAGTCCTCATCAGACAAGCAGAGTGAGAAAAGAAAGGAAGCCCAAGGCTTGCAGAGGTTAAGTGGCTTTCCCAGTCGTGCACAGCTCATGAGCATCCATGCCAGAATTGAATCTGACCTGTTACGTCTACCTCATCTCATACAAGGGAGAGATTGAGTCCAGAGCCACTTTTTTTTTTTTTTTGAGGTACCAGGGCCAGGGATTGAACCCGGGACCTTGTATGTGGGAAGCTGGTGCTCAACCACTGAGCCACATCAGCTTCCCTGAGTTGGTTTTTTCATTTGTTTTGCTTGTTGTTTGTTTTTGTTTTTTTAAGGAAACACCAGGAACTGAACCCAGGACCTCCCATGTGGGAGCTGGGCGCTCAACTGCTTAAGCCACATCCTCTCCCAGAGCCACGTTTTAAAAGGCTAGCGTAATTAGTGAGCTGTGCAGTACTAGGGGCTTGAGGGAGGGGGTGGGGCCACAAGAAAGGAGAGAGATTGACAACTGGATCCGAAACGCTTATGTGGAAAGAACCACCACTTGGAGAAGCCTGTCTACCATGGGTAAGAATGAAATAAAAATACAGAGATGGTCGCCAAACTTCTGGATCCAGTTGTCCTCATGACCAGTAAATGTGCACCTGCTATTCCCAGTGATGTGAGCCGAGACAATCCCCAGTTGCTTTGCTTTATGTTAGGTGGAGCCAAATTCCTGTCTCTTCATTACCCACAATTGCCAAAAGATGGAAGCCACCCAGGGGTCCATCAACCAATGACTGGATAAACAAAACGTGGCACATGCATACAATGGAATATTACTCAGATTAAAAAAAGGAATACAGAGCTGACGTATGCAGCGTGGATGAGCCTGAAACCATCATGTTGAATAACATAAGCCAGACACAAAAGGACAAATACTGTATGATCTCACTGAAATGAAATCATTAGAATAAGCAAACTCATAGGGCCATAACTAGAGCATAGGTCACCAGGGCACAGGGTAGGGATAGAGGATGGGGCGTTAAGCCTTAAAGATGTACAGAGTTCCTATCTGAAATGATAGAAATGTTTCGGCAATGGTTGGCGATGGTGTTAGCCAACTTTGTGACTATAATTAGCAGCACTGAAATCTCTATTTGAATGTAGTTAAAGGGGGAAATATTAGGTTGTATGTATAGTAAAAGAACAAAAAAATTTTTTTAATCCATGGAGCTGCACTGCACAGGGAACCCTAAATTAAACCAAAGACTACAGTTAATAGCACAAGAAGAAACATGTGCTTTTCATCAATTGGAGGAAATGCACCACACCAATGCAAGGTATTAATAATGGAGTGGTATATGGGAATCCTCTATTTTATGCATGAGTTTTCTGTAAACCCACCACCTCTCCAATAAAAAAATTTTTTTCTGTTCTTGCCATGAGAATAATGAGTTGGTCGCCTGCATTGCCACTCCGGAGTCATATATAGAAATACCTACAGAGAAGATGATGACTCTAGTATTGGAGAATGGCTTGTTTGCACCCAGCCCTTCTTGGCAGCTCAGTCTGCCTCCTCACATTTCCTGACTGAGGCCTTTCCTACTCCAGATGAGAGCTTCGCCAGGCTGCCTGGCTCCCCAGCTACCAAAATCTCTGTGCCAGAGTTCTGGCAGTTCTACAAACTTGCTCTCCCGCGATGAGAAAGCAAAGGTTAGGGCAAGAGAGGGCTTTAATCAATCATGCATGAGGAATCAATAATATATTTCACACTCAACATGTTTTTTATCCTCAAAACAACAGTATCAAAACCTTCATGCCAGAATGCAATTGAAGGAATCATATTTTTTTAAGTTATTCTTTCCTTCCGTGCACTTTAATGAAAGACATAATGAATATGTTTACCATATGGAGATGATACAGAACCAATTAGAAAAACTCATAAAATATGGTGTTACATAGTTTTTTCCATTTTTGCACAGAAAGTCGATTGCACTTTCAAGGATGTCTGTGGCATGATGTGATAAGCAAGAAAAAGGAAGAGAGGGTGTGCTCAGAGCTCAGAACATGAATTTCTGGGATTGTGCAGGGAAAAATCCCTCATTAACTCATGAAAATAGTAGATGCCTCAGCTCATGACATACAGTAGGCCCGCAATAAACATCTGTCACTGTCACCACTAGATGATTCCAATAGACTGCCAGTTTGAGACTACTGGGCTAGATTATATCTCCAGGCCAGTTACTTTTTAAAAATCATCTAACCCCAAATAGTCTTTCCCAAAAATGACAATTTCAGCACTGAGGTTTATGACTGAATGGATGAATAGATAGAGCTGTTTATTGAAATCTCTGATCTCAGTGGCCTTAGGGATATTCCTTTGACTTTCAGAAAATGTGTTTCAAATGGAAAATGATGATAATTATGAAATCATCCGTGTATCTCATTTATTTATTAATTCCTTAGCTCATTTTTTCATGTGTCGAACATTTCCTATATACTAGGCACTTACGAAATAGCACTGGGTAAGACACAGTCCAGGTGGATGATATGAAGAAAATTAGACTAGAACTATAAAGCGAAGGATTAAACTACAGTGTGATGAGTGCCACGAAAATAAAATGCACAGGGCATCAGTTGAGAACTGAGAGAAGACCCATGATCATGGTGCAAGGAAAGCAGACACCGCAGCTGAAGCGAAGACTGAAGAGTGAATATGGCGAGGTGCCCAGAGATGAGATTACTGAGGTTGGAAAGGACAAGACAAGATCAGTGGTTCTCAACCTGGCTGCGCATTAGAATTGCCTGGGGAAATTTTTACAAGTACTGATGGCCATTTTCCACTCAAGACCAATTAAGTCAGAATCTTTCAAGGGACTCCCGTGAACCACCAGTTTGAGGACCACTGCCAGGACTATGAAGTGTCTTGTTGTCGATGTAAAGAGCTCAGACAGTGGATTCCAAAGGAAAAGGGTCCCTGGAACCATGCAGATAATTGGATCTAAGCAAGAGCTTTAAATATTCAAACCTCTTTAAACAGCTCTCCAAGCCCACTAATCTTCATTTAGCTCTTTCAGTCCCGTCAAACAGAAGATCAATTTTTAAAGGATACCCTAATGGTTATTTTTAAAGGATATCCCTAATGGTTGAAGGCAAAGCTTGTGAGAAACAGGACTAGATTCAAGTCCTGGCAATTCCTTTAACTCTCTCCGTGTGCCTCTATTCCCTCACCTATATTTGGTTAGTAGTATCTGCCTGCTTTGTAGGGTTCTCGTAAACTGTTTTTGAGGACTTACGGCATGTCTGGCTCTTTGGTAAGCCCCAGGATTATAAAAGTGAGCAAAAATGACACCAGGCTTGTTCTCATGGAACTTACATTCTTAAGAGGGAGTCAGATATTAGTTCAACTACCATATAGCAATTATGTAATTATCATCATGTAATTACAAAGTGAAACGTCTAAATGCCCGGGACTAAGAAAATGTGTAACAACATATCTTGTCTGGGAAGGCCTGGGTGCAGTCTGAATAATGAGTAGAAGCTAATTCAGCGTAAGTGTAGAAGATAGAGAATTAAAGGGAGTAGGGGGTGGGTAAGGAAAGGGTGGTACCGGCAGAAGGAAATATTTATACACAAGGGCCCTGAAAAGCAAGACAATAATTTATACAAGTGACCTAGCAAGGTTTCGGGTACATTGTAAATGCTTAATAATCAGTGGTTATCTTCCTCCTCCTCATCACCATCATCATCAACATCCCCTCTGAATTTAAACTAGAGAGAAGCGGGGAATGGAAATAGAAGAAAAGATTAACTGGGCATGATATTTTCTAATTCGTAAACATTTTTAAATATGTATGATGCTGAAGGTAAAAAATGTCTTCCCATGGAGTTTAAGGCAAAGCTTTGTGCTCAATCAAGTCTCATTCAAGCACAGGGCAAACGGCTGCTACTGAGCGACCTGGTCAAGGAGCTCTCCTAGCCGAATGCTGACACAGAAGTTTCTAGGGTGGAGTACGTTGAATATTTCTAGCCAGCCCACACTGTGGGAGATTATAAGCTGTTCTGCCTCAGGGATTGTTGTTTTTCCCACCAATATCAAAATGTGCTAGAAATGGGGCTACCTGGCCCACCTCCCTCTCAGCCCTCCAGGAATGGCTTGTGTGAGGAAGTGCAGTGATACTCTTTATAGATTTCCTTCACGTTTCCTTTGGGAGAGCCCTAGATTAAGCAGTAAACTACAGATAGCCAAAGCTGTGGTCTATTCCAGCAGCTGGCAACATGCATCTGATCAATTCTTTTAATGTAATTTGCACATGGAGCTCCATGCATCAGGCCGAGCAACTTCGGTGCTTCCTACCTACAGATTTTTCTTTTTTCTTAATCTTAATCTTTTTTCAATCTCCCTGGCCTGAGTGTGACCCCAGAGCCTGGGTGGGGACCCCAGAACCTGGGTGGGGACCCCAGAACCTGGGTGGGGACCTCACACTGTGGCTGGTTCACAGGGAACCCAGGATTTTGCTCCTTCTCCTTTTTTTCAAGTTCACCGAGGAGACAGTACAGCATGCAATTAGAGTCACACAGAGCTCCACTGAGTCCAAGCTCAGTAGGTAGCCAGCTCTTTCACCCTGGGCATAACGCCTTGCCTCGCTGAGTCTGGGTTTCTTTAGCTGGAAAATAGAGGTCGTGCTGCAAGTTATTGCTAAGTTGTTAAGATCGGTGATAACACATCAAAACTAGCTGGCCCCGAAGTGTTTCGTGAGAGCTATTCCATTTCTGGAAGTTATCATTCTCATGAAGAGCATAGCGGAATTCGTCTCAGTCTTGTTTCTTTGTCCTGAGTTTTCACCCCTCTTCTGGCAATGTATGCAAGTTTCCTTGACTTTGAGGAAATGTTCTTTTGACCAGGGATAGCGTAAGAATTAGCACTCATGAGGACTCACTGGCCCCGCGTTTCTCGCTCTCGGCACTGCTGCCACTCTCTGCTGGCAGCTCGCCCTGTGCCCTGGGGGATGAGTAGCAGTTGCCCTGGCCTCTACTCCACATGCCAGTAGCACTCGGTCTCCTAGCTGTGACAGCCATTCCTAAATATCCCCCGGGGACAAAATCACTGTGATAAAGAACAATTGCCTTATTGGAGTCTCATGAGGATTTACCAAGTTAACAAAGTTCAGGTATAATTAGCTGCAGACAGGGCTGGACCCCGATGCTTAACTGATCTTGTCAAAGATCTGTTTCCCACCATCTCTTTTCTCCCCTTTCTTCTGTTTTGGCTTCATTTTCAGGCAAATTCTTTCCATGTCCTGCCAAAATGGCCTTCGGCAACTCTAAGCTCAATAGAACCAGTCTCATAAAATTAATGGAAAGAAACTGTTTTTCCCAATAGTTCCAGTAAAAAAAAGAAAATCCCGGACCTAATTCTCAGATAATTGACCTTGATTGTGGTGACCAGCCCTAAATCTATCTCTGTGGCCAATTGCAATGCTCTGATAGGCCACACCTGTGCCAGAACCCACCCCTGGAGTGGGGAGAGGTGGGTCCAGAGGAAGAGTGGGATGCTCTTACCTGAAGATGGGACTCAGGAAATACAGACAAAACCAATCCATGTTTACTAGTTCCAGGCATTTCTCATTTCTTTTTTTTTCCTTAATATTAACTCTTCCCCATAAATAACTGTTGACAAAAAGTCTTTGATCAGCTTCTCAGATGACACCCTCTTCACAGACTCATCACTCATCTAGTCTTTGTCTCCACGCAGGGAAACATGAGACCTCTGTCATCATATAGCATCTGCATTTATTCCAACCTGCACAGCAAGAACAAGTGTCAGCAAGGGAGATAATTGTAGCCCAGCCATGTGGCTTCCCATAATCCCCTGTCAAAACATATTAATGGACAGCACAGCCATTGGATCACTGGGTATGGCCAATTTAAGGTTAATCAGCAATTCTTCTTCCTTCACTGGTTCTATCTAGCCTTCCTCAAAGATGTATTCTTTACTTTCTCTTTTCAGTGACTTAAATCACCGACAGTTGCAACACCGCTGTTTCCACTGACTGTATACTAGGCAGCTGAGCTTAAAGGAAAGAAAAACTGGAAGCTATATAGCCTCTCCTCCTACATCTACACCCATGGCAGATACAGCCAATTGTTCAGGCACCTATGCCTACATCCATTACAGACATCGCTAATTAATCAGTCACTCTCTCCTGATGAACCTGGGCCTGATCCTGCTCAACTCAGCAGCCGTTACGAAAGAAAAGGAGTTGGTATGAGAAGTGAAACCATTTGCCCTTCCAGATTTGCAATTTTCACAACCACCCATCCTACCAGGCATTATTGTCCCCATTTCACAGGGGAAGAATGAGGCTCAGAGAGTTTCGGAAGGTTGCTCACTATCACACAACAACTAAATCTGACTCCACAGCCCATGTTTTATACCACTCCTCCTCCGCTTCCTCCTCCTTTGTTCACATGAAACTCATCCAACTGTCCATAACTGCTGGCTGCCCAGCAGCATGAGGCAGTGAGAGCTTGGAGCTCATGGCTGGCTGGCTCCAAAGGTCAAGGTGACTCAGCCAGCCAAGCCTAGAGGAGCAATGGGAGCCACAAGAAGCTGCTACTTTACACCTGACACCAGCCCTGCCCTCCTCAGTGAAAAGCCAGAAAATAGTTTCACAGGTTCAATGTTCATGGCAGATGGCTCTGGAGTTCAGTGCCCTGCTTTGGAATTTGTGCTCCTGAGGTGATGGACTTAGACTCAGATGTGACCTCCCTACACATACCTCATCTGTCACTTTCACTGAGCCTGTGGTAGGCGCTAGGGTTGGTGTATATTCAGGAGACTTGAATCTCTGGACTGGTGATGTGCCAGCTGGGCCCTGAGCATCAGCAGACTTGTAGCACCTACACTCTGATTCATTTGACTTACGCAGATCAGCTAGCAGGGAGGTGAGGATGGTCAACCACCACACCAGGGAACCAAGAGAGTCTACAACTGCAAGCAGGAGAATCGCGTCCATCAGCCATGTGAGATCTAAACCCCCTCTGATCTAGAGGTGGAGTGGACATGCCATCCCAGGGTCCTCAGGATGAAGGAATAAAATATGGATTAGAGTGGACTTATTGGTATTCTACTTTAGAACTATTGTGACTCTAGCAATGGAAGAAATTGTATTATTGATGTGGAGACAGTGGCCACAGGAGTTGCTGAGGGCAAGGAGAGGAAAGAAGAGGTGTGATGTGGGGGCATTTTCAGGACTTGGAGTTGTCCTGAATGATATTGCAAGCACAGATGCTGGACATTATATATCCTGCCATAACTCACTGATTGGACTGGGGGAGAGTGTGAACTATAACGTAAACTATAATCCATGCAGTGCAGCGGTGCTTCAAAATGTATTCACCAAACGCAGTGAATGTGCCACAATGATGAAAGAGGTTGTTGATGTGGGAGGAGTGGGAGTGGGGTATATGGGAACCTTTTATATTTTTTAATGTAACATTTTGTGTGATCCAAGTATCTTTTTTTAAAAAGACAATCTAAAAGATTTGCTAAAAAAGTGGAGTTGTCGCAATTCTCAGTCTCAGTTTCCGGGCAAAGTCACAGCAGTGGCGTGTCGAAGCAAATCGCAATGCGGACTCCAAGCTGCCGGCGATGGAGGGGAACAGGGGCAGCTGGAAGGAGAACCCGATGCCCAGGAGAGCTTGGGGATCTGAAGAGCTGGCCCCGGAGAGGGAAAGGGAGAGAAAGGCCCATTGGAGTGTGGGCAAAGCCTACGAACTCGCTGCAGCTGCAGCCTCCCTTTTCTTTCTCTGAAATTGCTCAGAGCTACCTCTTCTTCCTCTCCCTCCTTCCTGCCTCCTTTCTTACTAAATATACCAAGAGCCTCTGTGCAGGCGCAGAAGAGAAGAGGATGCGCTTTGGGAGGAAAGCTCGCTGCCTGAGTAACCCTGAGAAAGCGCAGCAGTGTCCCTGCCTCCCTTCCCTGCCCACGGAATGGAGGCTTTCATCCTTCAGGGCAGGTTTTCTCCACCTCAGCGCTGTGCGTGCTTTGAGCCAGATCATTCTTTTTTTTCCCTAAACAAATCAGTTTTATAGATACGATACGTATTAATAGAGCCACATCATTGGGGGAGGGCGACTGAGTGTGGGAGGAGGGTGCCGCGCGCCCCACCCCTACCCACTAGATGCCAGGAGCCCCTCTCCCCAGCAGACAACTAAAGGAAGGTCTCCAGACCTTGCCAAACGTTCCTGGGGGGCACAGTCACCCTGGCTGGGAACTGCTGCCTCACTGGGCTCTGACCAGGATGAACCAAGTCAACGTTATGAGTTTTGGGCCACTTCGAAGAGCACCTGGCCCTAGCAATGAATGTGAGGTGGGAGTGGCTGAAAGCTAGTTACTGTGGCTAGCCCTTCCCACGCTCTTCCTGCTGCCAGGCACCCTTCCCTGCTTCCTCACACGTCCCCGGCCCACGGGGTAGGACAGGCATGGACCCTGATGCACCTGGGTGCAAACTCTGAGTCCTTCTCCATGCAGCAGCCCACCTTCAAGAGCCAGGCATTTTTCAGGCATTGAGACGTGGGCACTCTGCCTGGTACCAAGAGGCGGCTGTAGGGAAGCAGATTTGGCTCAATGGATAGAGCGTCCACCTACCACTGGGATGTCCAGGGTTCAAACCCAGGGCCTCCTGACCTGTGTGACGAGCTGGCCCACGCGCAGTGCTGATGCGGGCAAGGAGTCCCATGCCACACAGGGTGTTCCCCGTGTAGGGGAGCCCCAAGCACAAGGAGTGTGCCCCGTAGGGAGAGCCGCCCAGCACGAAAAAAGTGCAGCCTGCCCAGGAGAGGCGCCACGCACACCGAGAGCTGATACAGCAAGATGACACAACAAAAAGACACAGATTCATGGTGCCGTTGACAAGAATATAAGCAGACACAGAAAAACAGATAGT
Organism: Dasypus novemcinctus; assembly: GCF_030445035.2. Classification (NCBI taxonomy): domain Eukaryota; kingdom Metazoa; phylum Chordata; class Mammalia; order Cingulata; family Dasypodidae; genus Dasypus; species Dasypus novemcinctus. The sequence continues at coordinate 64,302,127 of NC_080695.1, forward strand.
GAATGGACACAGAGAGAGCAGACAACTGGAGGGGGAGAGGGCAGGGAAGGGGAGAGAAATAAATTTTTTTAAAAATAAATAAATAAATAAATCTTAAAAAAAAAAAAAAGAGGCAGCTATAGGCTGTGACCGCAAGATGGCCCTGGGGGGCAGTCTCTCTGCCCCCTTAGTAGATGAAGAAACTGAGACTTAGAAAAGTAATACACCCAAGGTCAAGTGGTTATGAAATGATAGCAGGCCCTTCTCTGGCTGTCTTGGGCCTTACTACCTTCCAGAACAAGTCAGATGTCCATAAATCAGTAAATCCCATGAAATCTCAAGACCTGGAAAGCAGAGGAAGAACTAGCTAAGGCTGAGCCCATTCCATTTCCCATCCCGAAGGTTTGACATCCACACAGGCGTTCAGATTTGAATTCCGTGGCTGCACCCAGCCTGGTGAACTCCAGATGCCATGGAAGCAAGTCCAGCCTGGTGTTAGCTTTGCAGCCTTTGCTAATTGCACACAAATTCTTTTTTGGTGGGAAAAATATCCTCCCCATGCTTAGGCCAATTGTTTCTAGCGAACGACTCAAGGATAAATATTAACAGCAAGACAGCGGGGCTTGCAGAAGGCTTCCCCTCCAGAGACCCACTGCAAGACACACTTCAATTAGCCGCGGCCGCCCCAGGCCGGCTTCAGAATCCCTCTCACTGGCCTGCCCGGAAGGCATTTGTCCAGGCTCCTGCAGCAGCCCGCCTGCAATTAGCATGGAAGTTCAACACTTTGTTCATTTAATGAGTGTTCACTGTGTGCTCACGTCTGCTCCTAGGAAAGCAGAGGCCTCCCTCCGCTCTTCTCTGCATCCCAATTTCCCACCCCAGAGGCAAAGATGAATGAGTCCGTCTTGTTCCTGTCAGGCAGGTTTTCTTCCACCCCAGTGAGCTCCAGTGCTCCATCAGCCTCTCAAGTGGGCGAGTACAGCCCTCAGCCATCCCTACATGGAGGGTGGAAAACGCGTCCTCGCTGGCTTTCTGTGCTTTCAAGTTGCATTCCAGAAGAGGAAGTGGCTTCCTTCTCAGGGAGTATTGGGCTTGGCACAAAAACAAGACCATTGCCCATAAGAGACCACAGGTGTGGTTAGCCATGGGCAGCGGCCACAGATCTTTATTTTAGAATTCTCCCCAACAAACTCCACCCTTCAAAAAACCAGTCCCAGCCACCACAAGGGATTCACTGGAGTTACAACGCTGAATGCAGAGGTACACAATTCTTAGGTTCCTGTAGATTCTGTCTCAAGGCCTTTATTGAAAGAGGCAGGGAATTCTCTGAAACACAGCTGCTGTATAACTTCCAGAGACTCAGCCAGGAAGAGGGAGAAGAACACAGATTCTGGAGTCCTACAGACACGTCTGCCTTCAAATGACAACTCTTCCATGCCCTGGCTGCATGTCCTTGAGAAGTTACTTCCTCCCTCTGTTCCTCAGTTTCCTGATCTCTAAAATGGACAGAGGAATCTTAATCTCAAGAGCTTCTGTAATTAGACTAGAGAGCTGAGTCGAGGTTTCCAGCCCAGCTGGAGACACTCGGCCAGGCCTCTCCACGAGGGATTAGGCGATCTTCCCAACCATCTCCAATATCCTCCTCCCCTGAAGCATTTTATGGCCTGGTAGGCTCCAACACTGCTTCCTGATTTGTAAAACAAAAAAAATTTAATTGGATCTTCAAAAGCCAGATGCCTCTCCTGGCCCCAGAAAAATGAAAATAATCAGGAAAGGTGCTGTACACCGTGGATGACATAAATAAGATGTGCTTCTGCAGGAGATGATCACAAAGCCTCCCCGTGTTGTGCTTATAGGAAAATAGGACTTCCGAATCCACATAAGCCTGGTTCAAAAGGTTCTCACCCGAGGCACAGTTGAGACATCACAGAGCTCTCTCCAGACACTCGGAGATTAAAGTTCCCCAAAGGTATTATGAGCAGCTTTGTCGTGGTCTTTTCAGAGTCTCCAGGGAACCTTCCAATGAGAAGAAACGCCCTGGTATATCACAAGTTGGGAGCTGACGTGCCACTCGCAAGCCATCCCATTTATTTTCTTATCCACGTCTTCTCAGAAATTAGAATCAATTTATGGGAAACTCTCCATTAAAGCTCGGTTAAGCCTGAGACACCCCTTAGTTTATAGTGCTGGGACCCAGAGGATGGTGTGGTTGAGTGTTTTGTTCCAGGCAATGAGGGTGGCAGAGACCCGAGCCCCCTCTGGACCCATCCACCTCAGTCTCCTAAGTGGGCCTTGGGGAAAATAATGAAATCGAGAAAATACAGCCACTGTGTATCTATGTGGACATGAGGTCCACTGCTGAATCTGAGAGACAGAGACTTCCTTTCCCACCCATCCCTATTGAAACGTCATCCCAGGAAATAAAAACCTGGAGAGATGTCTTATTTGAAATACCTTGAAGATTGTCATGTGGAGGCAGGAGCTGACCTGTTACATATTTCTAAAAAGAGTAGAAACATGATTAATGAATGTAATTCGCATGAGAGGATGTGGGCTTGATATGGGGAGAACATAACCAAGTGGTCCAAAAGAGGACTCAGAGTTAATGAAGAGATTGCTTGATTGCCCACATATTCACTGGGAACCCGCTATGTATCAGGCATAGTCCTCGAAGCTGGGGGCATACTGGTGAGACAAAATGGGCATATTTCCCTTAGTCCCATTCCCTTTCCTCCCTCCCTCCCTTCCTGACTTTAAGTGCTTACTATGCAGGGCAGCGAGGCCCCAGAAAATAGTAAAAATTATAGATGGACAATTACAAAGAAATGTGGGAAACAGCTAACATGCAAAGAGCACTTTACATGGGCCAGGTGCCACGGACTAGCTCACCTAATCCTCACAACAAACCCTACGTGGTTGGTAGAATTATGGTCCTCATTTTACAAGTGCAGAACCTGAGGTTCAGGGGGCTAAGAAACGTGTTCAAGATGGTGAAGCAAGCAAGAAAAAGAGCTAGACAAAAACCCACAGAATCTTAAACAAGACATGCTAATCATGTATATTCTACAGTAGGAATGTGCTCTATCCGCCCCTCCCCCCCGCCCCCCAAGCACTTCTCCAAGAAACAATTTTAAAGCCCTTATTTGCAGCATTTGCCAGTTCCCATACTGTAAAAACTCCCTTCATGGCCGATTTGAAACTACCAGTGGTTTGAGAACTGGCTCAAAGAATTCCTGAAACAGTAATCATTGGTTCTGGGGGGCTGGTAGGGGTAGACTCCAGCACATCTCTAAGGGTAAGTAGGAAATGCTGGGGCTTGCAAAGGAGAAACCCACCTAACCCAGTTTTGGGGATTTAGTGGCAGACTCGAGAGGAATGAATCATGAATTCCTTCCACTTAAGTGCCCAAGCAGCCCATTTCCCATCTTTGTGGCTGTTCAGTATTACCTTGGAGTCCCTGAGCTGCCCTGGCATGCTTCCAACAAATTGCTTCCTGCCCAAGCTGAGGCAGATTGGGCTTTGTTATTGAAAAACAAAAGAATCTTATTAAGGTATACAGAGGGCTCTCTCCATAGAGGTCTTTTCTTACAGGAATCTGGAAAATGATTGTCAGTGGATTGCTGGTGTCCATTCAATGTAGCCTCCAGGGATGGAACTCTTCTTCGGATCATCCAGAGCACAGTGTTCCCAGAGTGATGGAAATCATCACAGTACAAAAGGGAACACACAGCAAGATCCCAGGTGGCTTAGGCATGTGTTTATACACCATTCGCTGCTTGGCCAAGAGGCTGGAGGAACGTAGTAACCCCAGTGACATCACTGAAGCTGGAAAAGGGGCACCAGTGATGAAGATGAACCATCTCTGAAATGATAACAGAGACCAACAGAAAAGAACACCTCATTTTAAAGGGAAAAGACTCAATAAATAAAAGACTTTTAAGAAATTCAGCTAAACAGGAAGGCATGAAGGAAGGGTCCTCTCTGAGCTCTGTCTGAATTCTGCAGTTGGGTTGCTCTGACCTGGAATCTCAGCTGTTTCCCAGATCTGTGACCTTGAGCAAGTGACCTGACATCTCTGAACTTCAAGCTCCACATGTAAAACATGAGATAAAGAATCCAGGGTGGCTCTGAGAAATAAAAGTAAAAGATGTGGATCATTTAGTTCTGCGCTGGCCCATAATTAAAGTGAAAGTGGTGGTAATTAGTGCTGTCAAGAGTGACGATAGCTTTGATGATGACAATGATGCTGATTACAGCTCAAGGGCCATCTCATCCAGAAAACCCTTCCAACCATTCGGTCCCTGCCCAATTGCCCTAATATTTGGCGAGAGTCCTGATGTAATTCTCACCTCTACAGTTCAATAGATACATGCCTGTTTTCTCAGGAGCAAGGCCTTTGCTTCCAGTAGCTTCCGTGTTTCATGTTATGGTAAAAAATGCAAGATTTGAAATCAAGCTGCATTGCAGAGAACTGTAGTTATTTGCCCAAGATCACACAGCTAATAAGTCATGGAGTTAAGTTCAAGTATGGATATTGGTGATGGTAGCACATTATTGTGAATACAATTAATACTACTAATGTGTATGCTTCAAGGTGGCTAAAATGGGAAATTTTCTTGTATATCTGTTACTACAATAAGAAGATTTTTAAAAATTAATTAATTAAAAGAAAAAGTCTGCCCCCCTCTCCATGCCCATAACGTCTACTTTTCTTTCTTCCCTGGTATGTTCTCATCAAGTAGTTAAACTCAGAGGAGAGGGCATAGAAAATGCCCAGCCCCCTTGGCTCTGGTTACCAGCCACCTGGCAGGCCCCAGAACAATGTGCAACTCAGGTTGACTTGCAAGGGATTAAAAGTGTTGAGATGGCCTCTACCCTCCCACTCCTCCTTTGCCTCCATCACCCGTCACACACCCCTGCACAACTGCAGGCTGCCTCCCTTCTCCCAGCCTGAGGGCCCTCAGTTCAGACTCCTGTGCCTCCCGAAACTGACCATCGTGTTCCTTCCCAGGTTATTTAGGCTATTTCGGCATTTCTAGAATGTGGATGATAATATAAGGGAAGTTTTTAAAATGTCCAGCAGTGATTGGAGCATGCTGCCACCAGTCTCGGATACTTGAGTCTTAGATCCCGGGATAGTATTCTCTCTGCAAAATCCTCTCTTGCTGCAGCCCACTCCTCTCTCTCCCCTTTACCTGCCCTCCACCTTGTGCAGTTACCCCAGACTCTTTTTTATCTGCTCCTTTTACTGCCTCTCTCTCTCTCTTTCAGTGTTGCTCACTCTGTGTGTCAGTTCTCCCAGGCTCTCTTTGTTGTACCCTCTCTGTCTCTAAACCCTAGTAATTAAAAGTATGTCCTCTGGATCCAGCTTGCCTGGATTTGCAGACTAGCTCCACACTTTAAGAACTTTGTGAACGCAGGCAATTTATTTAGTCTCTCTAGAGCTCATTTTCTCCCTGGAAATATGAGATAAATAACAGTGTTATTATGAAGGATGAATGAGCTAAGGCAGCTGGAGCATCCTCGCACGGTATCCAGCGCAGGGCGGCCCCGACTACACACTGGTCTTTTGTATTCTCGGCTCCACCATCTCCTTTGGTCTCTGGATCTTTCTGCTTCTATTTTAGGTGTGTTCTCTTCGGACTCTGTGCCTCTATTTGTGGGTGTCACTCTGCCTGGCTTGTTCCCTCCCTCTCTTCCCCTCCATCCTTTCTTCCAGTCTTCCTCCTCTCCATTCTTCCCGCCTCTCCCTTCCCCCCTCTATCTCCCTCTTGCTTGACTTCTCAGTAGAGATGCATTGCAGTGCCTCTCCTAAATTTGGTGAGCACATCAGGCTCCTGATCAGGTTATAGATGCCAGACAGCCTCAAAAAAAAAAATTTTAGAAGTGACCCTTTGTGGCCCTGCAGGAATATAAATGGTTTGGGAGCCTTTGTAAGGAGGCTCAGGAGACAGCCCAGGGGAAGCAGATGTGGCTCAACTGATAGAGCATCCGCCTACCATATGGAGGGTCCAGGGTTCAATACCCAGGGCCTCCTGGCCCATGTGGTGAGCTGACCCACATGCAGAGCTACCATGTGCAAGGAGTGCTGTGTGATGCAGGGGTGCCCCCATGTGGGGGTGCCCCAAGCACAAGGAGGGTGCCCTGCAAGGAGAGCTGCCCTGTGTGAGAAAAGTGCAACCTGCCCAGGAGTGGCGCCCCACACACGGAGAACTGACAAGCAAGATGATGAAACAAAAAGAGACACAGAGGCAGTGGACTTGGCCCAGTGGATAGAGCGTCCGCCTACCACATGGGAGGTCTGTGGTGCAAACCTCAGGCCTCCTTGACCCATGTGGAGCTGGCCCATGCACAGTGCTGATGTGTGCAAGGAGTGCCCTGCCACACAGGGGTGACCCCCGCATAGGGGAGCCCCACGCGCAAAGGAGTGCGCCCCGTAAGGAGAGCCGCCCAGCGTGAAAGAAAGCGCAGCCTGCCCAGGAATGGCGCCGCACACACAGAGAGCTGACACAACAAGATGATGCAACAAAAAAAAAGAAACACAGATTCCCGTGCTGCTGACAACAGAAGCAGACAAAGAAGACGCAGCAAAAAGACACAGAGAACAGACAACCGGGGTGGGGGGGGCGCGAAGGGGAGAGAAATAAATAAATCTTTAAAAAAAAAAAGAGAGACACAGATTCTCGGTGCCACTGAGGGTGCAAGAACGTACAGCGAGTGAACACAGAGAGCAGACAACAGGGAGAAAGGGGAGAGAAATAAATCTTTAAAAAAAAAAAATGAATGAATGTTTATAAAAAAACAAAAAGGAGCCAGCCCAGGGGTTGGGGGACAACGGGGTGACCGTCTGGTGCTTTCATAAGCATGGTAGCTACCCCCTGGATGTCACTGCAAGACAAACGGTGCCGTTCAGGAAGCTGGGAGTTTAACAGCATCTAGCATAGAATGCGAGCTCTCCAAGGGGAGCAGACGGTTCAACGATAATTCATCCCAACTTCCATTTTTAACTCAACACACAAATTTGGTTGCCAATAGAAGTCTATAAAGAATTAATTAGGGAACTTCACAAACAGTCAAAACTCATAAATTCATCACTGTCAAAAAGAATCATTTCCTCCATCAAAAATGAAGTATGCCTGTTGAAAGAAAGAAAGGAAAACTCTCAGATAGGCAGACCGGCTGCCTCTTTTCCTTTCCCTAGTTGGAGGACAGAAGATTGCCAGGGACTGGAGAATGGAGAGGGAGAAGCTGGCAATGCTCCTAGACCGTAAGCGCCGTGAGGACAAGGCCACCACGTTGGCCGCGTTCACTGCCAGAGCCCAGCACAGAGCTTGGTGTCTGGCACAAGGCAGGAGCTAAAAATATTGCTTGAACTACTGAAGATTCAAAAGGAGGCGCTGGTGGGAAGGAGACGGTGGGCCAGAGTTCCGGCATTGCATATGGCTTCCCTGAGTTGCTCGCCACTTCCTGACTTGCCTGTTGTACAGGCAGTGACACGTGGCATCGTCTTCCTATGCTTGGCATCCCTGGCCATACCCCGTTACTACAGTAGCAACCCCTATAATGAGTAAGAGGGTGACGTTAGAACTCCAGTGGACATCGCTCCATCTTAATTTCTATTAGCCTCAGCTTCCTCGTGTGTAAAATGAAGTTGATGATCTCATGTTACGGAGAGCAAATGAGAAATTCATTTGAAGACAGATATTAGCTCTTGCTGTTGATACTAGGAAAAGTTAAGGCACCATCAGCAGGGTCATGCTTTGGTTTCATCCAAGGTAAAATGAAATTTGCCTTCCTTCTGGCCCTGAGTTGAAGCCATCCCCGTAAAATATTTGACCTAAAAGAAGTTTTGCAAACCTGACCTCTAAGCTGCAACGAGCCAGGCAGACCAGAGCTCCGGGCACTGGCCTTGGCTCTGGCCTTAGCTGACTGCTTAGCAGGACCTCAGTCAAGTCCCTCCTTTCCACTCCTCACCTGGTCCTCAAGATCTCATCTTGAGTATCGTTCTAGCCATATGGTTGCTCATGACCCCGAAAAGATTGGTAAAGCTTTGTATACTGTTTGAGGTTTGCAATAATTAACAAGCTGTAGCTCAGTTTCCCCTGATATGCACTGGGGAAAGGTGAGCCCCATCCCCGCTAAGCCTACATGTCCAAGGGCACGGCACTTCCCCACAGGCTACATAAAGAAACCACGTAGACAAGGGAGTAGAGGGAAATGGAGACCTTCCCTACCTACACATCAGACGGAGATAAAATCCCTACAGAACAAAGAAACGTCTGCTCCTACGGCACTCCAAGAAACCATAACTCCCTAACCCACTATCTTCTAGTCACTGTCAGGGAAAGTTTTCACCTCTAGAGCTTCCCATTGGCCCCTGCTCTTCACGCGGACTCTCGAGCCCCTCCCACCAGGTATCATTCCCCCACCTAGGAAAGTTCTGCATAAATGCAAGTCCCCCCCTCCAGGAGTGGGCTGAAGTCTCTCTTCAGACGCCCACCATCCTGGTGGGGGGCTGAAGTCTGTTCTTCAGACCCCCTCCGTTGGGAGAGCTTCTCAATAAATCTTTCTTTGTCTATAGTCAATCAGTCTCCTTGTCCCAGTAAGCGCCGTATTTTCTCCAACATATACAAAATATGAGCTTCGCTTCAAAGGCAGTGGCGCTCTCCCCGAGCTCGAGGGTTTGCTTTCTGGAGCTCTCCGTGGTGGGAAGCCTGCAGGAGAGGACGCGAACACCGTGTGAGGAAAACGAGAACGGCGAGGTGACCACGCGTTGAGCAAACCGTGGAAGGCTGGACCCCTGGAAGTCCTCCGGCCCCGGCCAAGCAGGCGGCAGGTCCAGGCTGCTGCGAGAGAGGAGCACCTGACCACACGAAGACCCGCAGGCCGGGCCAAGACTTCCTCCTCCTTCCCCTTCAAGGCGCCTTTCAGTCCAAGCCCGCCGACTCCGGGAGCCTCTGAGAGTGTTTCTCCTCTCTGTGGCGCCCTCTTCCTCCTCCTCTCCGTCCTCAGGCCCTGGGTCTGTTCTGCTCCTCTGTCAGGGTCTTGCTGTATCCTGAAGGAACTCCTCGGAGCCTTCGGCTTCTCAGCACCATGCCTGAGGCTTTCATCTGTCATAGGAAGAAGCTTCAGACCGGATAGTGCTGTGACTCGAAAATGCATTTTGGAGATAGACTGGTGTTTGAATCCCTGATCTTCCACTTATTAGCTGTGTGACCTTGGAAAATTTACTTAACCTCTCTGTGCTTTCATTCTTTTATCTGTGAAGTAGGAATGACAAATGTCTCTAGCCGTTAGGGTAGTTTTGAGGCTAAAATGAGCTAATGCGTCAAGTCTGAGAAGAACGGCTGGCACACAAGTGGGGCATGTGCGTAACTGCTTTTATTCAGAGGCAAACACCATACTAGTGATTGGGGTTAGGCAGGACAACTTATTGAGTGCACAAAGGAAATATGTATTATTATCATTTCCTCTTTAATCTACACTTTATATCTCTCTCTTGTAACATTCATTATATATATATATATTTTTAATGTTACATTAATGTAACATTAAAAAATATGAGGTCCCCATATAGCCCCCACCCCCCTCACCCCACTCCTCCCACATTAACAACCTCTTCCATCTTCGTGGCACATTCATTGCATTTGGTGAATACATTTTGGAGCACTGCTGCACCACATGAAGAGTGGTTTACATTGTAGTTTACACTCTCCTCCAGTCCACACAGTGGGCCATGGCAGGACCTACAATGTCCAGCATCTGTCCCTGCAGCACCACCCAGGACAACTCCAAGTCCTGAAAATGCCCTTACATCATAGCTCTTCTTTCCTCTCCCTGCCCTCAGCAGCTACCATGGCCACTTCCTCCTTTGCTAATCACAATAGTTCCAGAATAGAATATCGGTACATCCACTCTAATCCATACTCTATTCCTCCATCCTGTGGACCCTGGGATGGTGATGTCCACTCCACCTCTATATCAAGAGGGGGCTTAAATTCCCCATGGATGCTGGATGCAGTTCTCCTGCTTGCAGTTGTAGGCACTCTTGGCTCCCTGGTGTGGTGGTTGACCTTCTTCACCCCCCTGTTAGCTGGCTGGAGTAAGTTCCTTAAACCAGAGGGTAGGAGCTGCAGGTCTGCTGAGGCTCAGGGCCAGGCTGTCACATGGACAGTCCAGAGATTCAGGTCCCCTGAACATACACCAAACCCCAGCACCAACCACAGGTCTGATAAAAGTATCAGGAGAGGCTTGTGTACAAAGATCACATCTGAGTCCAACTCCATCACACTCAGGAACACAAACTCCAAAGAAGGGCCAACCGACATGGCCCTGAACTCCATCTGCCATGACCATAGAACCTTTGGGTCTGTGTAGCCCTCAGAAGAACCAATACCTGGACTTGTATCTACTTTAGCTGTCTCTGGGACCCTGTTGAAGCGTGCGTAAGAGCAACCCCTAATACAGAAGTACATGTTTGTAACTCATGAATATGTAAAACTACAAATACTGAAGGGGGATGCTTAAAATAGTTTGCTGATAGAGCACACAACCAAAAACATTTGAAGACCATTGCCTGATGCACAAACAATCCTTTCTTTAAAAACACAACTTGTAGACTGCTATTTTCAGAACCTATCTTTCTCTTGTTGGTACTGGCTTCCTCTCCGAGCATAAGGTAGTTTTCATTATTATGCTAACAAAATCTCTGGTCTCTTTATTCTGTCTAACTAAGAACTGCCTCCCCACGGGGAATGAATGGGGAAATCTTATCCTGCTACCAATAAATTTTTACATTCACCAAAACACAACAATAAAGACAGTGTCTGAGAGAGAGAATGAGCCGACGGCGGGGACATTTAACACGTAATAAATCAGTAGTTATTCCTCCTGTACAATTCGTTTCCATGTGCTTCTCTTGCTCATTAACTCCCACCTCCAAAGTCTGGTTTTCCATGATAGATATGTCATTTACTTTAGGTACCGTTTGTTGGGGGTTCTCACAGAGAAAGGGCGTTTTTCCCTGTCTGCCTTTTAGATGCTAACGTCCAGGGCATGTCTGACTTAAGATATCGACCTCCAACTTCAGGGAAACTTGCCTTAGAATTACACGTAGGCAAATTGTTTCAATCTTCTTGGGATCACTGGTAGGAATTCCTTAAACACCATTGCCAAGAACTGTGTCATCTTGATTTTCTCAGGAGAACTTCGCACCAAAGCACAAGCCACGCACCTCTTACACACCTGCCTACTTACACGGACTCGAGTTATCTGAAAACAGAGGGACATCTCAAGAGATGGCGAGCTCCCTACCCCGAAAGCAGGGTCCCCGCGCTATTGACACTTGGGGCCAGGTAGTTCTCGGCTGGAGAGCCGGGCAGTGTCCTGTGCCTTGTGGGATGCTGAGCAGCATCCCTACCTCCACCCACTGGATGCCAGGAGCACCCCCCACCCCACTTGGGACAATCAAAACTGTCTCCAGATCTTGCTAAGTGTCCCCTGGGGGGCGCAGTCATTCCTGGTTGAGAGCCCCTGCCTAAGGAGCGGTCAAGCAGAAGGAAAACACTTCAGGGGACGGGGCAGAGGGATTATGGCCCGCTTCATGCACTAGAGGGGAACTTGAACTAGGCTCCAAGTCCCTGGACACTCTCAAATTCTGCAGCAGCATGAAGAGGTTATTAAGTGTTAGTAAAGGAGGGGAGAAGCGGGAAGAGAGGCAGGGATGGGGGGAGTTTCCAATCTAGGCCAGATGGATTGGGGTTCCCCCAGCAGCGTCTGTGGCTGCTCCTGCTCCGTCACTCCCACATGCAATCCCTGCAGGGATTCAGCGGGACGGCGCGGGAGAGGCGGAGGGGCTGCCTTGAGGGAATGAGATTCACACCAACGGGATGACGTCTGCTGGTGGTGGCGAGTGCCAGGTGGCGGAGTCTTCCCCACTTGCCCTCGGGGACACGCTGTCCTTTCCTTCTAAGGAGCTGCGCCTCCCGAGCTTCACACCCACTCCCCGCCGGCTCTGTGTGCCCACGGCCCCGCGGCCCCGTTACTCACCCTGCGCCTGGCATTCACACCCTCTCCCTTCTGCTTCTCGGGGCTCAGCCTCCTCCCCTGAGTACTTGATGGAGCTCAGGGGGTGTGGAAAAGGGGGCGGCCTGCCCTTAGCCCCCCTCCACCCCCAATCAGCAGAATCCTCGTGGACATCTCACATCCCGAGGAACGGGGTGCAGACCGGCAGCCCATCGCTTTAACACAAACGACGTGCAGCCTAGGAGGCACACGCTGGTGGCAAAGCTCATATGAGCCACTCCTGACCTCTTCTCTCATTAGATGACCCTCCCCCTGGAGCCTGGGGACTTGGGGGGGGGGTGCGTTTTCAGGCCAGCCCCCAGCTCTGAAATGGACCCAAGAGAGAGAGGCCTCACCTGAAGAGCACATTCCCCTGACCTGCCAAAGACGTGTGCTGTGGGGCTTCTTGACCTTCCCGTTCAAAGAACCTTGACCTTCCCGTTCAAAGAGCCAAGGGTCATATTTCTGTTTAACTGTCCTGCCCGCCAAGCCCCGTCTCCCCTGCTGGAGACCGAATGAATTAGAAGTCTCCCGTTCCGCCTCACCCAGCTTTCTCCTCCTCACGCTATGTTTAGCCCTGTGTGGGCACTCAGCTGATGCCAAGTACAACTTACTGCTTTACTTCCCAGTGTGATGAGGCACTCTTCGCTGAGGCTGGAGCTCAGGGCTGGGAGAACTTGCTGGCAGGTTTGTTCCGTTGTCTTGCTCGCCTCCTGTGGACTGCGAAGGCTTGATCCGTTTGGGAAAGGAGGCGCCTCCCGTCAAACGTGGGAGCGGTGGCGTGGACGCGGGCGAGGGGATTCCAGTTGGCTTCTTGCGGTGTGTGCTCCGTGGAAGCAACAGTATGGATGCCTCCACCATCAATGCCACCACCCTGGCCCCTGAGGAATTAGCGAGTCTGATGGGAAAGCAAACTGGCACATGGATGTTGGACTGTGACCTGGTAAGAAAAACAAGAGGCATGAAAAAAAGGCAGCTCTCGGGAAGCAGCTGTGGCTCAATCAGTCGGGCTCCCGTCTACCATGGGGGAGGCCCTGGGTTCGCGTCCCGGGGCCTCCTTGTGAAGGCAGGCTCGCCTGCACACTGCAGAGAGCTGCTGGCCTGGGCACCGCAGAGTGCCACTGGCCCACAAGCACCAGCGAGAGGCAACTCAGCAAGGTGTCCCAACAAAAAGGGAGACAAGTAAAAACACAGAAGCGCACACAGCGAATGGACACAGAGAGCAGACAGCAAGCAAGCTGCAAGGGGGGAGGGGGAATTAAAAAAAAAAAAGACAGCATTTGATGTATACGCCTCACTACATGCTGGGTCCTGTGCCTCAAGGATGAATGGAGCTCAGGCTCCAGGGCCAGGCAGCCGGAGGTGGAGCCCATCTAGGGCCCTGACGAGTGGTGTAAGCTGGGTGCAGTTGCTTCCTCTCCTAGCTTCTAGATGTGGCCTCTTGGACCAGCCACAGAGCCCCTTGGAGCCTCAGTTCTTTCATCTGTAGAATGGGAGCACTACATCTACCAGTCAGGGCTGAGGATTAAATGCAGCCACACATCGAATGGGGCAAATGCTGGGTAAGGGTTAGCTAGCGTTAGGTCACCAACCCTAGGAGGTAGGTCTTGCCATTATTCTCCATTTTATAGACAGATGAGGAAACCAAGGCCCAGATAGGTTATATCACTTGCCTAACATCCTCCGTCTAGATCCCACATCTAGAGTGCCCCAGATCCCAGCCTACCCTGGGATTTGAACCCAGCTCTTCATGACACCAAGGCCCTCCTTGGACTGAAGTTCAATGGGAAGAAATGAAGACTCTTTGAAGAGAGTACGGACAGGGCATTTGAGGGCCCGCTTGAGCCCCTGGGTCCTCCAGTCTGAAGACAAGCAGAGAGGAGGGGGGCGGGCACACAGCAGGCCCGCCCTGGCCTTTCAGCAACTCTGCTCCCTTAGCGTCTGTTCTCTGCATCAACCAGGGTTCCTGACCAGCTCCTCCCAGCTCCCCACCATCCTACCACACCACCACCTCTTCACGTCTCCAGCCCAAAGCGTACGAGCCACGGGTCCTCTGCTCTCCAGCAAAGCACGGCAACCCACCGTCACACCACTGCCTGGCTCTCACCACTTCTCTCCATTGCCCCTGCCTTCCTCCTTGTCCAAACCACCGTCCTCATCTCTCAGCTGGACAGCTGGGCCTCCTGCTTCCCTCCTGCCCCTCTACCATCCCACAGAATATTCAAGAAAACTTTTGAAAACAAGCCAGATCTTGTTATTCTCCATTCAGACAGCTTGTAACGGCCTCCCTCTACATGTGTCATAAAATCCAGTCTCCTTCCCCTTCCAACATCCAGCCTCATCTTGTCCTCTTTCCCACTCACTCATTTGAGGCCTCTGCTCTCACTCTTACGTTCTCCTTTTGAGATATAGTTGTCTGTTTCCTTCTCATTGGATCTTAACTTTTAAGTTACAACCTCTGAAGGCCTCCCTGACCACCCAGTCACCCTGTGACCTACCCCCGTATTTATTTTCAGAATGGACTGGGGACCAAACCCATGACCTCATACAGGGGAAGCAGGAGCCCAACCGCTTGAGCTACATCTGCTCCCAACCATCCCCCTAATTTTATTCTTGCACAGCACCTATCACCAACCAATATTTTTCCTGTTTTCCTTTCTCCCAACGAGAATGTAATTTAACTTTGATGAGAAGAGTAACCTTATTCATTTTGTATATGTATTCTCAGTACCTTGAACACAATCTGACTTATAGTAGATGCTCAATAAATATTTATACTGTTAATACATAAATGAATGTTTCTTTCTTTCTCCTTCCCTCCTCTCCCATCTCCAGCTTTTCATTTCTTAAATTCAGTTTTGGAATAAGGATATATGACATATAACGTCTCATGGTTAGTCATTGGTAACCAGTGGGTAAAATCCTAGAACTCTTAGAATGTAATGGAGAATTCTAAAATGTAGCATGGGGATGGCTTCTTTGAAATGTTTACCAGCCTGATGAAAACGATTCCTTATTTTCATGAATACAAATGAAGAAGGGTCGTTTGGCAACTACCTTCAAAGAAGTCGCAGTGTCTATAACCACAGTCAGATTCTCTCTGCTTGGTGTCTAACGCGCACCCCTAAATTCACTTCATTAGTTTTAATTACCCCCGCCACGCGTGAGTCAAGACTTTAGAGCTATTTTAGAAATGGAATTAGCCAACTTGGAGCCTGGATAGATAACTTTCTCCAAGGTGCTCAGCTGTCATTGTTCTCCTGTTGAGTAGAAACAAAAGTAGCATCAGCTTATCCATTTGCTGAATTTATATTGCATTTTGGGGAAGATACAGTTGATAAGTTTCTTCATGTTTCTGAATTTATGAATATCAAATCTATCTAGATCGACCCTAGCCCTGGCTGGGCAGTTCCGGTCTTTTCCTATAAGGTGATTCAAGTCCAGGCACATTTCTCTCTTTTGCACACATTTGTGTGCGCTCACACACACACACAGACCCATCACTGCCTCTACCACCAGCAACAACTCCATAAAACTCACACACACATATTCACCTAACACAACCAAACCCACGTGCCCAACCTGGCCCACTCTCACCACCATGCCCATGGCTCACCTCGCTGCTGGACCCCTCCCAAGGCCCCCTGGTGGTCTCCAGGTTTCAGCTATCCCCCCTTTTTTTGCTCTACCAACGAGTGACATATTGATACGTGGCAAACCAAATCGCATCACTCCCTGCCCAAAGCCTGCTCCTCTCACGTGGATGAAACCCCAGGCCCCGGGAAGTGGACATGGCTCAACTGATAGAGCATCCATGACCAAATGGGAGGGTCCAGGGTTCGATCCCCAGGGCTCCTGACCCATGTGGTGAGTTGGTTCCAGCGCAGAGCTGCCGCACGCAAGGAGTGCCCTGCCACGCAGGGGTGCTCCTGCGTGAGGGAGCCCCACATGCAAGGAGGGTGCCCCACAAGGAGAGCCACCCCGCATGAAAAAAGCGCAGCCCGCCCAGGAGTGGCGCCGCACACACAGAGAGCTGACGCAGCAAGGTGACGCAACACAAGAGAGACGCAGTTTCCCGGTGCCACCGAGGATGCAAGTGGACAGAGAAGAATACACGGTGAGTGGACACAGAAAGCAGACAAATAGCAAGGAGAGGGGGGGGGGGCGGGGAGAGAAATAAGTAAAATAAATCTTTGGGGAAAAAAACACCTCAAGCCCTTATCACACCCCAGAAAGCCTAGTAGACCTCACCCCCGCCTGCCTTTTGGACGTCATCTTGCGTTCCTCACCCTGCTGCAGTACCTACCAACTGCTCTCCTGCCTCAGCACCTCCGTGCTTGCTGATCCATTGGCCCAAAACACTCTTGCAGCAAACATCCACGTGGCTTGCTCTCTCACTTCATACAAGTCTCTGTTCAAATGCCACCTCCTCCGAGAAGCCTTCCTGGACCACCCTATCTAAAATACCATCCTCAGTCCTCTTTATTCCTTCACCTTGCTTTTTATTCCATAGCACCCTCACCTGGTGATGTTATAGTATCTAAATACTTGTTTATGCAAGAATGTGACAGCAGGAGGAATAGAGCGAGGAGAGCAAAACCTACTTTTTATTTTTGTTGGTTTTTAGGAGGTATTTGGGGTTGAAACCAGGACCTCATACATGGGAAGCAGATGCTCAACCTCTTGAGCTACATCTGCTTCCTGAAAACCTAGTTCTAACACCCCTAGACAGACAGAGGTCTAAAGTTATCCCTCTGCAGAAACGTCCACTACATGGGGAAAAAATACTAGCAGACACCCAGCCAAAATAATGTTGCAAGGAGAGACATGGGGATACCTACCTCATCAAGAAATAATAATAGAAATATTGATCATGAGTGCCAGACCCTCTGCTAAACAAATCTCATTCATTATGTCAAATCCTGATGATAATTCAAGATACAAAGTACTGTCCCCATTTTGGATATGAGGAAACTGAGGCTCAGAAAGATGAAATAACTTTCCAAGGGTCACATCCCTGGGAAGTAGCCAGGTTTGGATTTAACCCTGTACTCGCCTTATTTCAGCTGCTTTGTATCAGGCCTGGGGGCGAGCTACCTGGTTCCATTAACTTCACTCTCTTTCCTGTTGAGGGTTTGTCCTTCCTAAACAGGAAATCTCGAAAGGAAAATTAAAAGTGCTTGTAAAGGGACGTGGATGTGGCTCCACCGATTGGGCTCCTGTCTAGCATATGGGAGGCCCTGGGTTCGCTTCCCAGGGCCTCCTTGTGAAGGCAGGCTGGCCCGTGCCCACAGAGAGCTGACGGCCCGTGCTGCAGAGAGCTGGCACAACAAGATGTGCAACAGAGGAAGACAAGCAGGCACAGAAAAATGCGTAGCTAATGGACACAGAGAGCACACAGCAAGCAAGCGGCAAGGTGGGGGGATAAAAAAAAATAAAATAAATCTTAAAAATAAAAAAGTGCTTGTAAAATTGTTTCGCCCATCACTAACTTCTATACACTCCCTAAATAGAAGCATTTTGTACGTGTTTGCAAAATGCCAATCCACCCTAGAGTCTTTTATTTTTAGGCGGAGGGAGAGCTGTGATTGGCGAGAATCAAGCTATGGTTATTGTCGTGCTCCTGAAGTCACATTGATCACGGGTCTTTAGCTGTCATTGCTCTTCCTCGCGCTGGATGCAAAGGACTTGGCAAAGTTTTCAGAAGCCACCATGAGCCTTGCTGAGGGGGATGCTTCAGACTTTGTGGGGAAAAAAAATCAAGAGGCTTACAGAAGCATAAACAGTGAAGCCTCGAGGTAGCACAGCAGGAGTCACTTCACACACATTCATAAAGGGCCTACTATGTGCTGGCCTCGGAGAGTATAGAAATGGTAGCGTTCAGCCTCTGTTCTCAAGGAGATCAGGCAGGATCCCTTTTAACAGACCCAACAAGCAACACGAATCCCTCGAAAGGAGGAGGGGCGGCTGGATCCACGAGCCCCCGCAGGCTCAAACGGGAGGTGGCCTCCCTGGGAGGCTTGCTGGAGCCAGCTGGGCTCGAGGCAGACCAAGGTCGGACTCAGGGCTCTTGCTGCCTTGCCAGGGGTCTAGCTTCCCACACGTTGGATGATCTAAGCTTCAGGTCCCCCCACGTAAAATCGTTATGGTGATGACTCCTTGGTGCTGTTGTGAGAATTAAAGGAGGTAACGATGCAAAGAGCCCTGGAGGGTGATGGTGCATTGCAGGCATTCAGTACATGATGTGGAAGCAGATATGGAAGGAAGGAGCAAGGGACGGAGGGAGGGTGGAAGGAAGCCAGGGATTCTACGACAAGATTCAAACAGAATAGTGGATGACTTTTTAAATCATCTGATATGCCTGCTTTGGCTAAGACCTCAGCTTTGGAGGAAACTGACAAGAAGTCAATATCAGGAAACCATTTTGCCAGGAATAAAAGGCACATCTGCAGGAAGACTTGAGAACCTGGCTGGAAAGGTTGAAGCTTCCCCCATCTATCCTCCCAAAACTCATCTCCCTCTCCATCACTCTTGCACATCCCGTCTCCCCCGAGGGATTGCTCCAAAATGTCATGGTACGCCTGACGCTAAGATATCACGCACAGACACCAAAATAGGAGCTTCGATTTGGTGAATGTATCCCCTACCTTAACAACGTCTAATGCTTTGATCCAGAAATCCCCCTTCTAGAAAACATCACCAGGAAATATTCTGAAACACAAAGGTTTGTGTATGGTGTTATTTCCAATATTGGGAACAGAAAACAGCCCGGCTGTCCAATAATTTTGCACTGTTTAAACAAATGAAAGTACATTAATATAATGGACTGCTACGCAGTCATTAAAATCATGTTTATGAGCAATTTTACTAACATGGGAAAGCACTTAATAATGACAGGCAAAATAATCAGGACGTGAAATTATACGGGCTTTAGTCTCAACTATGCAGAGAAAAGAAATTCAAAAACACTGTAGGAAACATGCTAGAGGGGGCAACTTTTTGTGCTGAGTGTATTTAAGAATTGCTTTTTTTCTGCTTTGTAATATTTTTTCATATTTACCCTGTGGCATAATGGGGATTTCTCCCACCTCATTTCATTCCTATGAAATAAATTTTTATGTGCTGCTATTCTAGAATCCTGGCCCCCATCAATCTAAAGTAAGAGGGTAGGGGTTGGATAGAGATGTGACAGAGAGTCATTTAGAATTATGGTAAACTGGGATTATGCGGAGATGGTCAATCTCAGCAGTAAAAGGCTGTCGTTTTAGCTCTCTAAGACTGCTGTAGCCAGGGGCTTCAAACGATAGAAACGATAGAAACTTAAACCATCTCACGGGTCTGGAGGCTAGAGGTCTAAGCCAGGCTGTCGCAGGACCACGCTCCTTGTGGCCTGCAGGGTCCTGACCGTGGCTGACCAGCAACCCCTGTGTAGCTGGCTCTGCTTCCGTCACATGCTGTCTTCTCTCTGTGAGGGACAAATTCCCTCTCCTTACAAAGGCAGCGTTCGTATTGGATCATCCCCCAGCCCAATGCCGTTTAGCCTCATCCTAACTAATAATAACTTCTTCAAAGATCCTGTTTTCAAATAGTATCACCTTCATAAGACTGCGGGTTAGGAAGTGAACCTATCTTTCTTTTGGGGGGAACTGGGGCCACGTGCTTCATCTTAGAGTTGTTTGCCAAGGCTAAAACAGGAGAGATCATCTCCAGCGCTGCCTCCCAGCACAGATTCCCACCCATGCCCAAGGCCAGCCCAAGAAAACTAGGTGGAAATCAACAACTGGCATCGTGACCAAGGGTTGAGAGGAAGAAAAAGTGGGTGCTAGGGAGAAAAGCAGAGAAATTACGAAACCAAGGGAACCATCAAAGGAGGAGAGAAGGGAAAAGAAGATTACAGAAAAAGAGTCAGAAACTCACTGGCCTACAGGAGTCAAGCAGATTCCTGAGCTGTGTGTAAGAAGCAGTAGAGAAAGGGGTGAGAGGCAAGGTGGAGCATGCATGGCCTATCAAATGCAGCCAACTCCAGGCAGCTGTTCCCACATATGCATGCAAGCCCAGTTTTGCTAGAATTTTCATATTTTGAAGCCAGAAATCCATATTTTTATGCAAAACCTCACAATTTTAAATAGTGGCAAATAAGTAAAGTTTTAAATCCCATTTTTTAAACTATGAAATAAATATGAAAATACTACAAGTTGTTTCTTTTTGGTTGATGGACACATGGGCATCATTACTTTTTCCTACTTTTTAATTAAGGGAAAAAAAAACTGAAGACAAAATTTTAAAACCCCACTATGCAGGCCAAATAAAATTTGGGCAAACTACGAGTTTTCAAGCAATGCTCTTTTAAGTCCAAGATAGAGTCTGTATGATGTAACAGATAATCTGTATGATGTAATGGACAATTAAAAGGGAAATCAGACCCTTTTTCTTCTTTTCACTATCCTCTGTATTTTTAAGGAAAGGGCTTCACCATCCCATCCATTCAAATTTTAGATACAAGACAAGGAATAACCAGAAAACAATAAATGACCAGAAAAATGGGGGAGTGGGAGTAGGGGTGTGCCTGGCAAAGTTCCCCTCTCCAAGTCTGGCAAATGGACATCTCTTCCAGCTTGCCCACCTTCAGCCTTCGAGAACAAGCATAGGTGTCCTGTTTAAATGATACATCTGGATTAATTTGTTTGACAAATGAAAAGAGGTGTGGGGCACGTTGGCTCCTGGAAACGGCTGTGTTGTCGCTGTCATTATAAATCACCCTCAGTTCTCCTGAGACAATGCTGGGTTAATTTGTGGGTGCCTTCAATTCAGATGGTGAAGATGAGGACAAATCACCTTTTTGCTGGAGAGTTCAGTCAGACAGATTGGACTCCTACAAAGGTAACACGAGCATCACGATTCATTTGTGTGACTGCCTTGTTCACAGGTTGCCATCTGGGAACCCAGGGAGAATGAGAACTCAGCCATCCTGATGGCTCAGAACTGGCTGCTGAGACCAGGTGCCTTTGGCTGTGAGTAACTCACGCCAATCCATGGCACAGACCCTGGCCCAGGGGCCCTCCCCGCCCAGCACATTGGTTGGGAGGTTCTGTTAATGATGATCTACTCAGTGATAATCAGCAATGCGACCTATTACAGGTGGACTGTCTACTCAGTGCCTAGCAAAGGATCTGCATTTCCACTTAATGTTTGCAAGTCTTTAAATGTATCCCTTCACACAGGTGGAGTCCCATTATACAGCTGAAGAACGTGCGCCTCAATGGGTTAAATGACTTTCTCAAAGCCACTGAGACAGGATTCGAACAGGAATTCTGATCCCATTATCCCAGCCCACCTCACACAAACTTTATATTGATCAAGAGAGAACACAGGGAAGCAGTCCTGGCCCAGTGGATAAGACATCCATCTACCACATGGGAGGTCCGCAGTTCAAACCCCGGGCCTCCTTGACCCGTGTGGAGCTGGCCCATGCGCAGTGCTGATGCGCGCAAGGAGTGCCATGCCACACAGGGGTGTCCCCCGCGTAGGGGAGCCCCACGTGCAAGGAGTGCACCCATAAGGAGAGCCGCCCAGCACGAAAGAAAGTGCAGCCTGCCCAGGAATGGTGCCGCATACACGGAGAGCTGACACAGCAAGATGACGCAACAAAAAGAAACACAGATTCCCATGCCGTTGACAACAACAGAAGCGGACAAAGAAGACGCAGCAAATAGACACAGAGAACAGACAACCGGGGTGGGAGGGGAAGGGGAGAGAAATAAATAAATAAAATCTTAAAAAAAAAAAGAGAGAGAGAACACAGATGCGTGATGCCTGGCAAATGGTGAAGGGGTACTTTCCAGATGTTTGTTGCCTGTTTCCCAGAAGATCACATCCTTCAATCTGAGTCTTAAGAGAAAAAAGGCATCTTTAAAATATGACTTCAAAAGGAACTATGGGCTATCGTGAAAAGATGGACGTCCTAGCGTCAGAGCAGGAATCACATCCAAGCTCAGCAGCTTCCTGACAGTCCAGGCAAATCCCTAAAACATTTGGAGCGCCCACTTCCCCTCTGTGAATGAGAGATGTTCTCTCTTATCTAAGGAAAGCATCGTGAACAGCATTTGACACCTAGTTACTGCTCAAAATACGTTATGCAGGCAAGATTATTTTTCCTGACAGGAAACTGGCAGAGCTATTTCCCACGGCAACCACAGTTTGAGAGCCCAAGGTTATTCCCTGAAATCACAGCAAAACCATTGGCAAAATGCCAGCTTCATACCTTTCTCTCCCTTCTGATATGAAGGAAGAAATTCTCTAAAACTTTGCTACTCAGATTGTGGTCTGCGGGTGGTAGCATTGGCATCACCTGGGAGTTGGTTGAAAATTCAGAACCTTGGACTCCACCCAAGATCTACTGAATCGGAGTCTACCTTTTAACCGGATCCCCAGGTTCAGTTCATATGCATATTAGATTTGAGAAGCATGAGGCTCATTAGCACTATATAGATTTCAGAATAAATCTGGAGGGCCAGTGGGTAGCAGATCATTTTTAGATGTTGCAACTATAATGGGGAGAAAGCAAGGAAGGGAGATTGAAGGATCATCTGCATAAAGGGACCAAAACTGCTCTAATAGACTCACATGTTCTCTGGAATCTTTGACTCATTCACTTGTTATCATACATCAAAATCCAGAGGGAGGTTTCCCTGAGCCTCCTCATCAAGTTACTCATGGTCACACACACACACACACACACACACATATACACTGTATATCTTCCATTGCACCTTGAAATTCTTTATGGCACTTATTGCAATATAACCAAATAAGCATTAGTATAATTATCTGTTTAATATCTGGCTACCTTCCTAGACTTCTTCTTGCAGGCACAGGCACTATTTGTGTTGTTCACCATTACATGCCCAGCATCTAGGAAAAATTAGAATATAGTAGATGCTCAATTACTCCCCGGGGGAGAGAGAGGAAAGAAAACTCCCATCTTATAATATGCATCATCAAATGGGAGGTATTAAAGAGATTCTTTACTAAATTCCCTTTGAATTGGATGTCCCCGTTATTAGAAGGAAACAGGCTCCATTACCACAAAAATTTAAGAGAGTTTCTTTAATGTGAGCAATATGAGCCTAGGAATCACCCAGCTACAGTTTTCCTACACTGTTATGACACCGAAAATAACTCAGGGAAATTTGTGAAAATTTCAAGGACAAAATGATTTTTGAAGCAGCAGTGTTCCAGAGGATTTGTGGCATTTTTAAAATCAACTCTTTTGAGGTATGATTGTCATGTGCTCAAATGCACATATTTTAGGTATACAGTTTGATCATTTGGACAAGCAAGCGTATGCTTATATCCCCAACACACTAATCAAAGTATAGAACGTTCCCATCACCCTAGAAAGTTGTCACATGCCCCTTGGATGTGAATCCCCAACCCTGCACCTCACCTAATCACTATAGACTAGTTTTGCTTATCCAAGAACTTCTTAAAAATGGAATCATATACCCTGTCCTCTTTACTGTAAGCCTTCTTTCACCCAGCGTGTTTTTGAGATGCATCTATTTTACTGCATGTAGAGTAGTTTGTTCCTTTTAACTGCAGGATGTGTTTATCCATTCTCCTGTTGATGGATATCTGGGTTGTTTCCACTTTTTGACTATTATAAATAAGACCTCGATGAGCATTCACATACAGGTCTGTTGCAGACTTCCGTTTTCATTTCTCTTGGATAAATAGCTAAGAGTAGAAATTCCTGAGTCTTATAAAAAGTGTTGTAATAGTCTGATGATACTATCTCATAATCTGTAATAAACGTTGCACAACAATGTAGTGTGTTGGTGGAGGGGTGTTGTACGGGAATTCCACATATGTGCATGATTGGTTTGTTAAGTTCACAACTTCTCTAACAAAAATATATTTTTAAAATTTTTCTAGTAGCCATATTTTAAAAGTAAAAATAAACAGATGAAATTTTTTTAAAGTGTATGTTTAACTTTTTAACTAACTGATAACCACTTTTCCAAAGTAGTTGTTCCTTTTACATTCCCACCAGAAATGTATGAAAGTTCAAGCTGTTCTATGCCCTCACCAGTCCTTGGTATGATCAGTCTTCTTAATTTTAGACATACTAACAGGTTTGTATCTCACGGTTTTAATTTCTAAAAAATCATGTTGAGCATCCTTTCATGTGCTTATTGACTATTTATGTATTGTTTTAGTGAAGTGTCTGTTCAAGTCTTTTGCCCATTTTTAATTGGGTTATTTGTCTTCTTTTTATCTGTAAGGGTTCTTTATACATTCTGGACACATACCTTTTTTTAGATACATGCTCTGCAAATATTTTCTCCTCCCTCATGTCTGGTTTTAAGAAATCTTTCCTACCCCAAGGTCCTGAAGATTTTCCTCCTATGTTTTCTTCTTAATGTTTTATTGTTTTAGTTTTCACATTTAGGTCTATGATACATATTACAATTTTGTTTGTAGAGTGAGACAGGGGTTGAGGTTCACTTTTTCCCCTCTAAATATTGTTTTTCCATCTCCATTGGTTGAAAAGAAATTCTCTTACTTGAAGTGAATTATGTTGGTCTATTTGTCCAAAATCTGTTGATCATGTGTGTAAACTTGATTACTATAGCTTTATAAGGTCTTGAATTCAAATGGTGTGATTCCTCCAACTTCACTCTCCTTTTTCAAAATCGTTTTGGCAATTATAGATCTTCTGCACTTCTATAAAGCCTGATTGAGCTTTGATTGGGATTATGTTGAATGTATAGATCAGTTTGAGGAGAACAAGCCTGATAATTTTATTAGCTGTCCATCGATGCATAACAACTTATCCCAAAACTTCAAACAAGAACATTCACTATCTCACAGTTTCAGTGGGTTGATAATCTGAGTGTGATTTGGTTGGGTGCTCTGCTCAGGGTCTCACACAAGGATGCAATTGAGATGTTGGTCAAGGCCAGAGGCATCCCACAGTTGGACTAGATCCATTTCCAAGCTCACTCGGTGGTTACCGGCAGGATTTGCTTCCTCACAGTTTCCTGGGCTGAGAACCTTAGTTCCTTGCTGGCTGTTCATTAGAACAACCTCAGTTCTTTGCCATGTGGGTCTTTTCATTGGAAACCTCACAGCACCGTAGCTAGCTGCATCAAAGCAAGCAAGTGAGAGAGAGAGAGGGTGTGAGATCCAAGGAGAGGGAAATTACATCTTTTACAACCTAATCTCAGATGTTCCATCCCATTACCATTGTTGTACTCTGTTCATTAATGCAAGTCACTAAATCCAGCCTAGACTCAAAGGGAGAGGATTCCACAGGCCATGAATACAGGAGGTAGGGATCGTTGGGGACCAGCTCAGAAGACTGCCTGCCACCACGACACTAACTATGTTAATACACGAGCCAAATGGTCTCACTCTCTTTTTCTCTCTTTCCTTCTTCTTCCTTTCCCCTCCTTCTCCACTTTTCTTCTTCTATTTCTCTTAAAAGTAATTGTTGAAGTCTTGGCATATTTTCATTGCATTTATTCCTAAATATTTTCTTTTTCATGTTGTTGTAAATAGTATTTTTATATTCATTTTCTAGTCCCTTATTATAGGAAAATAGAAATACACATGATTTTGTATATTAATCTTGAATACCACGACCTTACTTAACTCTCTTACTAATTCTAGAATTTTTGTGGAAATTTCTGTATAGACGTCATCTGAAAATAGGAAAAGCTCACTCTGCCTTTCAAATTCCTTATCTTTTGGTTTTTGTTTCTGTTTTTCTTGCCTTGTTGCATGAGCTGGTTCCTCCATCCAGTAAAATATTCAATAGGAGTTGCAAGACCAAACATCCTTGCTTTGTTAATAATATGAGAGAGAAAATACTCAAAATTTCATCATTAACTATGATAACTATATGCATTCATAGATTGCCTTATCAAATGGAATATGTACCCTTCTATTTCAAGTTTCCTGAGAATTTATCATCATAAATGGGTTTCCAATCTGTTGTCAAATCCATCCTGTAATTTTTTTTTATTTCAGTTACTGTAATTTTCAGTTCAAACTTCCCATTTGATTCCTTTATATAATTTCCATTTCTATGTTGATATTCCTTATCTGTTTACTAATAAAGGCTATATATCCCTTTAAGGCCTTGAACATATTTAAATTGATGGTTTATATTCTTTGTCATAATATCCAACATCTAGGTTTTTTCCCTTGGCTATGGTTCACATTTTCCTGTTTCATTGCATCTCAAGTAATTTTTTAGTGTATAATGAACAATGAATAGGAAACATTATAGAGAGTTTGGGTTCTTTTCTCTGAAAAAGACTGTTGATTTTTTGCTCTGGAAATAAGTTCAATTGCTAGACAATTACTTAGAATGTATGTAGTCTTGATCCCACATTAGGCTCGATCTGTAGAAAGTCAGAGGTGTTTCCTCAGCCCCTTACTTGGCAGGACTCAACCTCCAAACTCTGATTTCTCTGCAGATTTAGATACAATTTGTTTTTAGGCTTTGGTAGAGCAGAACTAGAATAGACCTTACTCTAGATAAGCTTCTTACTCCTAAAGTATAAGAACCTTTCTTGTGCCTCAGCAGGATGGCCCAGATATTAGCAAGGTCTCTTCGCTCTGTTGAGGCTAGAATGCCAGCATCGCCTAGCACTGTTTGTCCTCCAGTATTTTGTTCTCCTCTCAGCCCATGGCAGTGACTCACTGGAAATCTTGCATAGTTTTTTTTCTTGCACATGAGCAACCTAGCCCTCAGCCAAGGAATCACTAGAAATCCCTACACAGACTTCTAGAGACTCCTCTGTGCAACTGCCTCCTCTCCAGTGCCAAACCGGGTAGCTTCTAGACACATCAGCAGTTCTGAACTCTAATGTGTGCTCATCCACTGAGCAGTACTGTTGTTTCCTACTCGGGACCCAATGCTCTGCACCACAGTCAGAAAATTCATCCATTTTGACAGGGCACGTTGAATGTGGGTATCACCTTGTGGGTTTGCCTGATCTGAGGAAATCATCATCTTGGGGTGATTACTCTCCAGTGACTGAAAGCAGTTGTCTCATAAATTTTGCTCAGTTTTATACTTTCTAGAGCAGGCTAATCCAGGAACAGTTACTCTGCCAAGGCTGGAAATACAACGATTTGTGACATTTTGACTTGGGGAGATGACAATCTCCTTCAAGGAAACCGCCTCCTCTTTCAAAACTACTTTGAATAGTGGCATTGCAGCTTGACAGCCCCCAGTGTGCTTCTCCTGGGATCTGGATATATTAGGGCATGTCTGGAGGGCCTTAGGGGAGGGCAGGTGGGGGTCTAATTGCAGGAGAGATAAAATGCCCTATGGGCAGCCACTCACTCTAAGTGAAGAAAGAACATAAAGGCAGTGGTCCAGAGATGGTGAGGAGGAATAAGTCTCTTATCATTCAAACTTCCCAGCAATGTAGATACATCTTGAAATGCTTGGAAGACAGAACATAATCAAAGAGTAAGCGGCAGTCACAACAAAAAGAATCAGCAACAACCCAAATGCCATTTGTTGACCTTTTTAAAAAACATTGATATCAACCATAATAATACTACTATTTGTTGAACACTTACTATATTCCAGGTATTATGTGTTGAATTGTGTCCCCCCAAAAGACAATTTGAAACCCTAACCTTTGGCTTCTGAAATATGACCTTATCTGGAAATAGGGTTCCACAGATATAATTAGGTTAAAATGAGGCCATATTGGATTAGGGTAAGCCCTAATCCAAGATGACTGGTGTTCTTACAAGAAGAGTAGAAGAGATACAGAGAAACACATGGAACAGGAGGAGTGACTATGAAGACGGAGACTGCAGTTATGCAGCCAGGAACACCAAGGATTGCCAGCCACCATCGGAATCAGGAAGGATTTCTCCCCCTAGAGCCTTCAGAGAGACCATGGCCCTGCTGACACCGTGACTTTTGACTTGTAGCCTCCAGAACTGTAAGAGGACACATTTCTGTTGTTTCAAGGTTTGTGGTAATTTGTTGTAGCAGCTCTAGGAAACTAATACAACAGGCATGGTTAAAAGGACTTTCCAAGCTGAAAGTTAATCTGTGCAGAATTGGCAAATAGGTTGTAAATCTTTGGAAATGAATAGAAATGGTGAAACATATCATAGTGTTTGTCACTAGCAGAGTTATTTATTATATGGGTATCACAGTGGTTGAAAGGGAAAGTCTAAGGACATGTACCTTACCAGAAAGCTAAAAAATAACATGGGACTGTATAATGGTGAAACTGCAGGTGAAAATACAAATACAGGTAACACTGCATATCATATATAAGACAAAATAAAAATTTTCCAAAATAAAAATACAAATAAACTAGAGAGATGGAAAGAGAATAGCAACTATGTACAGCAGGGGAAGCATAGAGAGATTGAGAGGTGATGAGTTTTTGCTTGTTGTTTTTTATTATTATTATTGAGATAATGAAATGCTCTGATAATGATTGAAATGATGAATGCACAACTATGTAATTATGCCAAATACCATCATTGTATAATTTGGATGGATTTATGCTTTTTTAATATGTATCAACAAAATTGATTTCTTTAAAAAAAGGACTTTCCATAAATTAACTCATGTATTTCCTGCACCCTAATAATATATGTTCTGTTACTATCCCAATTTTGCAGCTGTACTAAACCAAGGTGCTAAGGAAATCAATAACTTGCTCTTGGTCAACCAACATAACTCGTAAAAATGCCATCTATGTGCCTTTGACCACCATTCTATGCCCCCACTCAGTATAGTGAGTACCAAAATTATCATCTCTCTTATTTACCTCAACTACGCAGCAAAGCAAGAATTTTACAGATGAGAAAGCTGAGACTAAAGGGGAAATGAATTTGCCCAAGGCCCTTCCCCTGGCGAGTAGAAACCCTGAGCTTTGAGCCTGGGTTTATCTGATCTCCTCCAGTGCTTTCCCTGACCACCCATTGAGAGGAGCCCTGGGCAATCCAACAGCAGGAGAAAAGCATTGTAGTCCTTTCAATTTCTGGCATTGATGGTCTCCAGATAAGCTCAGCAGCAGCAAAGGAGAATAAATGGCCCAGGAAAGGAATTTGAGCTTGGGTGAGGGTGGAGATGACCGATGCTCAAATATCTGCAGGAAAAGTCAAGAAACTATTGTTTGCATCTGGACTGGAGACATAAGTTCACTGTTATCCTGGACTGATCGAAGGAAGAGGAAAAAGGCTACCCAGTTTATTTCCTGAATTGCGTTAGAAAACAGGCAAGGGTAGTGTTGGCAGCTTTGGTCTCTGCGGCGTGAGCCGTTTGCAACCTTGTACGTCACGGGAGAAATGAGAGATGTGCGGACTTGCAGGAAAAGAGGATGGCTGGCACCCTGGTCGCCAAGTTTGCCGACGCCCCTATCCAGACATGGCCTGGGAACGCCCCAGAGGAGGAGACAGAAGGTGGATCAGTTTGACCCTAAAATGATTTCAAAAAAGAGGAAGAGGAGGAGGAGAAGGAAGATAAAGGGAAGGAGAGCCTCCTCCTGACAACCAAGCAAGCCGGACATGAAACAATGGGAAAGTCGCTTGCTTTCAGATTCTGCTGCAATCCCACCACTTCATAGCTGTGGAGCCCTAGGGAGGTTATGTCAGTTTTCTGAGCCTCAGTTACGTCAAGTGAAATGGAAATTAAAAAATGGTTCCTGATAGTACAACATCTGTCAAGTCACGTCAAGGCTTTCGAGGCTCAGGGAAGATGTCTGTAAGGTACTAACATTTGAGTAAGACCTGAAGGATGACCCCAAACCAGCATACAAAAATCCCATGGGGAATATCCCAGGCAGGGAGCAAGTGCAAAGGCCCTGGGTCGGGAAAAGGCACACGTGTTGGAAGAAGAAAAGGCAGAGTTATCGAAGCATAGGAAGCAGGAGGAAGGGGGTGGAAAATTCGTTTGGGACAGTGTCAGATCATCGAGGACTGCTAGGAGAGGGAAGGAAGGGGGGCTCATCCCAAGTGGAATGGGCAGTTGGGGGAGGCTTTCAGTGAGGGATGGTATAGTTTGACTTACCCCAGAGTAGCCCTGAGGGAATTGTTTCAATAATGCGTGTTGAAGGAATGAGCGCTGCAGAAGGAGGTGGAAGTGCACTGGGTTAGAACTCGGTACGTGGTAGCTGTTTGCAGGGCCTGTCCCGTGCACCAGTTCCCGCTGTAGTTCCAACCAGGCCAGCGCCCCCAGGCCCTGCTCCTGGGACTGCTGACTCCGGAGAGGAGCCCTCCATCCCACTGAGCTTGTGAAAGCTCTGGGCTTGCTGAGGTGGTTGTGACGTTTAGTGATGAGAGAGCATCTTGGACCTGGCTTTGTGACGTTACCTGCTCTGGGCTCTGCCTGGATCCCTGCACTCCAGAGGCGGAGGGACTGAGGCTTCCTGCCCCTGCTCGCTTGGCTGTTTTTATTGCTGAGGCAAGCCCTGCTACGGCCCTTCAGGAACCGCTAATGAGGACCAGACTGTGGACGAAATCCACCCCCTCACTGACTCATAGAAGCCTGGGGGGGCAGCGCTGGGGGGTGGGGGCGTCCCCTCATCTAATTATAACACTATAATAAACTATTACAGGGGAGCGGGTGTACCTCGGTGGTGGAGCACCTGCCTCACATGTACGAGGTCCCAGGTTCAATCCCCAGTACCTCCTAAAAATACTATTATTGCATATCCAGCCTTTGTGAAAATTTTCCTTTTAACTCAGGCTTGACCAAGAACAAAGGTGGCTTTTTGAGCGACAAATAAACAGGTTTGGAGAGTGAGTCACAAGCCCATCATTAAGTTATATCTGGAACAACTTTCACCAGGGTTTTAAAAAGATCCATTTCTATACAGAGCGAGTGATAGGCTCTAGGTAATTTTTCAAAGGAGTAAGTAGCCTGTTCGTTTCTCCCCCTTGTACCCTCTGAAGAGAGAGTTGAAGGAGGGTGAAAGTTTTTCCAACGTTCTTCTTAATATATGGCACCCCAAACGGAACACAATATTATAAATACAACTAATCAGTATCAGAAAGATGTTTTTAATTTGATTTAACAAAAAATCCATTGAGCACCTACCCTATATAAAAAAAGTGTCTCTGTGTTAGAAGAATGGGATATTAAAAGGGGACAAAATGATCTTTGCTCTCCAAATAATTTAGTCAATGAGGCACGCACACCCAAAAATTACTAAACTTTGGGAATGTCCAGAGGTGCAAAATAATAGAATATTCCCTGGGATGCCCTCCCCAGAGTCCACAAACTCACAGCACATATGCCACCCTCTTTCTAGCCCAAACCCATAAAACACAACACCAATTGATCATGACCCTCTGTGGATAAGCCAGATTCCAACTGATTAAGGAGAAGCCATTTGTACCTTAGATATCAAAATAGCTCCTTCTGTTGGTTCTTGGAAAGCTGGATTCAAGCCATTAAACAATTCTCACATTCAAAATATCTGGGTCGATATCATGCCTTTAACTCTGAAAGAAACAGAATAGCTGACTTAGCGCAATGATCCAGTGTACCACCTCTTGCTCTTCCTCATCTTCCAACATCCTCGTCATTGTTGTTGCCATCATCATCATCTCTACTACCCGTTTTTTGAACACTAACAATGAGCCAGGCTAAGTATGTGCTCAGTATTTTCCATTCCTTGCCTCAAAGCCTTAAGACATTCTGAATGGGGAATGAGTAGCATTTTGTCTCTACAGATATGGCAGCTGAGATTTAAAGAGGCAAAGTCACTGGCTTATATTCACCTGGTAAAAATCAGAATTCAAATCCACCAACTCTGACATCATAGAACAACTCATACCTCGTGATGCATTTTTTCCCCCAAACTGGTCCAGTTTTCTCAAAGCCACTTTATGAATATAAGCACTGGCAGAGGAATTATTTGTTTTCCGTGGTTGTGACTTGTCAGTGCAACATTCTGCTCCTTGGGATTTGGAGCGTAAGCCTAGAACTCATTTGAGAAGATTGAAAATTTCCCTTTGTTCCAATTCAGAAAGTTTCAGCCAGTATAGAAAATATTACAGCTGTTTTGCCTGGATCGCCTATTTTTTTCCATGATACGTTTTGTGTCATAATGGTTTCCTAAGTTCCTAACTAACTGGCTTTCCAATGACTATTTCTGCCCAGCTTGCTTTTACAGTGTGCAGACGGTAGTATCATAAAGCCACCACTCCTACCCGTGCTTTTAACCCTTGTTACCGCATCATAAATAGTGAAGGAGCTCTCACAAAGGACTCTTGGGGTATATAGAAATTGCTGTTATTTCTGTGGTTTACCACTTGGACCTGGAGTGATTTATCTTTGCACAACTAGGGGCTGCAGTGGAATTCACCTTCAGAGTGGAAGCAGAAAGCCAAGGGACCTGGGTTCATTGAACAGCTAAATGTGAAAAGTGTAGCTGCAGCACTGAGCAGCTGAAAGTTAAATGCATGGCACACATGGAGGCCAGGCTAGTGCTGGGTGACTCATTAATGCACGTGCCCATTGGATGCATCCTTGGAGTCCATTCTGTGAATAAAGTACTCCAAATTATGAGCTCCATGTGGATAGAGACAACCCATTTCAGTGTCTGGCCCACCATACATACTCCATAAATATTTTTCTAACATTTTGTTATGAAAGTTTTTAAACACAGCAAAGTTAAAAGAATTTTACACTTGAAGCCATGTACTTACCACCGAGATTTTAACATTAAAAGTTATTATTCTTGTTTCATTGCATTATCCATCTATCCAATCCTCCATTCATCCATCCATCTTATTTTTGAAACATTTCAAAGCAAACTCAAACATCCCTCCTAAATACCTCCACATACATTTCATTAACTTCAGTTCAATGTTTGTGTTTTTTTTTCTTTTGATGAAAATTTACATACCACAAAATGCACAAATATTAAAAGCACATTTAGGAAGCGGACTTGGCCCAGTGGTTAGGGCGTCCATCTACCACATGGGAGGTCCGGTTCAAACCCCGGGCCTCCTTGACCCATGTGGAGCTGGCCCAGGCGCAGTGCTGATGCGCGCAAGGAGTGTCGTGCCATGCAGGGGTGTCCCCCTTGTAGGGGAGCCCCACGCGCAAGGAGTGCGCCCCGTAAGGAGAGCCGCCCGATGCAAAAGAAAGTTCAGCCTGCCCAAGAACGGCACCGCACACACGGAGAGCTGACACAGCAAGATGATGCAGCAAAAAGAGACACAGATTCCCATGCTGCTGACAACAACAGAAGCGGACAAAAGAACACGCAGCAAATGGACACAGAGAACAGACAACTGGGGGCAGGGGGAGAGAAACAAATAAAAAATAAAGAAGCACATTTGTTGAGTTGGGCAAATGCATTCATCTGTGTGACTCAACCTCCTACCAAGAACATTAACAATAAAATATCATTGTCCCCAGAACATTCCCTTATACCTCCACCCAGTCAATATCCACTCTAAAGAGTATTCTAATTTTTTTACTATAGGTTAGTTTTGTCTATTCTAGAACTTCATAAAAATACAATTATATAGTGCATACCCTTTTTTGAAATTTATCCATATTGTTCTGCTTATTAGTGGTTTGTTTCTTTTTATTGCTAAGTAGCATTCCACTGTATGAGTACACCACAGTTTATTTATACATTCTCCTATTGATAGACACCCTGGCTATTTATAATTTTTGGCTGTCATGAGTAAAACTGCAATGAATTTTCTTGTGCAAGTCTTTTTGCAAAGAAATGTTTTCTTTCTCTTGGGTCAATTATTGGGAATGGAATGGCTGGGTTATAGGATAAGTGTATGTTTAGTTTTAGAAAAAACTTTCTGAATGTTTTCCATAGTGGCTGCACCATTTTATGCCCTCACTAATATTGTATGAGAGTTCCAGTTGCTCCACATCCTCACCAGCTTTTGGTGTTATCTCCGTAAGTATCTGATGAATGAACAAAAACATGGATTGTTTCTGAGGCTTGAGCTGACTAGGACCTAAATTGCTTGTGGGGAACCTCAAATGGAAGAAACAGGTTTCTTTCTCACAGAAGAGACTGTATGACATAATGGGAGGATCTGGGGCTTTGGAGATGGATCATCTGTGTTCAAATTTCAACTCTGACACTTAATAGCCATGTGATCTGGGCAAGTCATTTAAATTCTCTGAGCTTCAATGTGCTCGTGTGTCATAAGGAAATAATGCGAGCATGACAGATTTGGTAGAGGGTCAAATGAGGAAATGTATCTGGTAGTGCTGGACTCTGAGCCTGCCCATGGTAGAGTTCAAGAGTTGGCTCTTCTGGCATGGGTCAGTCTCTATCGCCTCTGGCATCTTTTCTCAAGGCCTCCTTGTTCCTTTCTCCCACAGGGGTTGTCCCTTAAAATTCCTTTGTATCCTTTGCTTCCTACACCCCCTCACCCTCCCTCACCCCACCCCCACCCCCGCC
The DNA here is from genome assembly GCF_030445035.2 of Dasypus novemcinctus. Lineage (NCBI taxonomy): Eukaryota > Metazoa > Chordata > Mammalia > Cingulata > Dasypodidae > Dasypus > Dasypus novemcinctus. The sequence continues at coordinate 64,336,614 of NC_080695.1, forward strand.
TCTGCAGAAAAACAGAACCCTTGGTTAGAATAGGGCATCCTTGAAGTGGTCAAGGGGAATCAAGCCACAGAAGACCTAAATTTGAATTCAGCTCCACTTCCCATTACCTGTGAGACCCAGGACACATAATAGGTCTTGGGATTCTTACCTAGAAATTGTGGCTTACAACCACTGGCCCATAGGGCTTTTGGGTGCATCAAATCAAGCACGAGTCGAAGGCACCGAGCACAGTGCCTGGCTTAGAATAGATGCCTAGGAAATGGGAGGGCTTTCCTGGCCTAGGGTGCAAGGTGAGAGGGCTCCTCCCTACCCTCAGCCCCATGCCCGAGCCTGCTCCTCTCTGCTCTGGTTTCTGACACTCTCACCCCCAATTCCACTCTTGACTCTTTGGGGAGAGATGGAAGCCCTTGGTCATCGTCCTGTCTCTTTAGATCTTCTACTCAGGCTTCTGACATTCCTACAAGGATTCAGGAAGGCACAAGTCCTGGTAAGATCAGACCCTGAACCCAGGGGGCGGGGGAAAATGTGTAGTAATGAAGAAATAAACCAGGAGGAGAAAACAAGAGGAAGGAGAACCCATTTCCATCTCCAGCCTCAAGAAAAGACTTCAGAAAGGACCCTCCCCCACTCGCCTTTCCTATCATCTTGTCATTAGCACCCTAGAGATAACTCAGGGCAATTCCATCTCTCTTCAATTAAAGATAAAGAAAAGCCTTTTCTTGTTCAACAAATGATTCCTGTGAAATGAAAATAAAAGCCTTTCATTCAGCGATCATTCCTTTTTATTATTATTAACCACTGGTTGACTCGTACTAATTGATCCCCTCTAGATAAAAGGTTAACATTTCTTAATACAGAGCAGCCACTAAACCATTTAGCAATTTTCAGAGCCTGTTCTCTGTGCTTTGCGTAATTAAAGGAACATTGGGGAGAGGGACTCATGAGCTGCCAGGGGTGAGCTCGGAAAGAGGGGAGCCCACCACCACTCACTAGCTCCTTAATTCACTGTGTTGATTCCACGTGCATTCTTCAGCCTACATTCCCTGAAGTTGCCTAAGCCTCATACAGTAATGGATGCTTGAAGCCTCCTAGACTCACAGATTTTCATTGGGTAATTAGGAAATGGGGTAGATGGATCGCTTCCAAATTGGGCTTTTGGGCAGCCCGTGGAGCGTAATTTAAATTGCTGGAGAGTTTTGCACAAGTGGCAGGGTATGAGGGTTTGGAAGCAAATAACTGCACATTCAAATGCCAGCTCTGACCATTTTGACCTTGGCATGTAACCACTCAGAGCCTCAGTTTCTTCATTTGCTAAACATAAAAACCATACCAACTGCGAAGAGTTGCCGGGAAGATTGGAGATGATGTATATAATGCCTACAACATAGTATTTAACAGGAGTTTTCAAAGGAAGTCCTATATGCTATCATCATTTAATGATGAGTTTGCAACCTTTAACTTGCAACCAAATTGAATCCAAGACAGTATGTAAAAGCATTCCCCTGTGACTTCTAGTCATGTTTAATGCAGGAAGAGTAGCAGCATGTATCTTCTAAGTATCTGTGTAAGGCTGATTCTTTTGTCCTTCTGCATCTCCAAGGACTGAAAACCATGCACAGCAACTTAACACACACTTATCCATTTTTCATGTAGGGAAAAGACCGTGCTATTGTAACCTGTGGCACACAGAGACAGAAATAAGCCTTGTTAGGTCTGAATTCTGCCAGGGGGCTCTTTACCTGGTATTGCTCCCTCTGGGCCGCAGAGTTATGGTTGCAAGTCAGAGAGTTTTACCAGACCTAACATTTGGCTTAAAATACCTGTAGGAATTCTTTTTTTTTTTTTTTACAATTTTTTTTTTTAAGGAAGATTTAGATTACATAAATATTCCATAACAAATATGAGAGATTCCCATGTGCCCCAGTCCCCCCTCCTCCCACACTTCCCCACATTAACAACATCCTTCATCAGTGTGGTACATTTGTTACAATTGATGAACCCATATTGAAGCATTGCCACTAACCATGGACTACAGTTTACATTACAGTTTACAGTTTGTCCCACACAATTATGTAAGTGATGACAAAATATACAATGCCTGTATCCATCACCGCAGTGTCATACAGGACAAATCCAATGTCCTGAAAATGCCCCCATATTATACCAGTTCTTCTGTATTAGTCAGCCAAAGGGGTGCTGATGCAAAACAACATAAATCTGTTGGCTTTTATGAAAGGGTACTTATTTGGGGTAGAAGCTTACAGTTACCAGGCCATAAAGCATAAGTTACTTCCCTCACCATAGTTTGTTGCCACACGTTGGAGCCAATGGCTTCCAATGGCTGCGAGGTTCAGACTTCTTCTTCCTCTTAAGGCTCCTCCATGGTCCCAGCTTCTTCTAATCTCAGTTGTAGTCTGGGATAAGTCTCATCTCTCTTCCAGGGCTTGTTTCTCAGGGCTCAGCTGCTCTGTTCTCTCCACAAGGTCAACCGTAGATTATCGGGCTCTCTGTCTTCCCAGGGCCTCTGCTGTATCTATGGAGCCACCTCTATTCCTTTGTATTCTTCTCCTGTGTATTTACTCCCAGGACTCCAGCATCAAATAACTCCTACTAACTCCTCTGCCATGTCATTTTACTGCAAGTCTCCACCCTCTTGGTGGCATCCTATTGGTGTGGCCCAATCAAAACCTTAGTAATTATTTAATCAAGTAAAAGTGAAACCTCTAAATTTAATATGTCTAATACACCCAGAGGACCAGACCAGTTTACAAACATAATCCAATGTCTATTTTTGGAATTCATAAACAATATCAAACTGCTACATCTTCCCTCTCCCAACCTCAAAACCTCTGATGGCCACTGCTTTTATATCAGTGATGAGTTCTTCCATTGCTAGAATAATAACAATTCTACTTTAGTCCGTTGTCCATTCCCCAATCTTAAGGATTTGGGGACAGTGAAGCCCACTCTGCTTCTAATTGAGAAGGGCTTAGCTCTCATGAGGCAGTGCTTGCAGTTGCAAACACTCTCTGTTCTTTGAAATGGGCATCGTCCATCATCATCTCCTTGCCAGTTGTCCTGGGTGAGTCCAATGAACTGGAGAGCAAGTGTTGCAACTCTGCTGAAATTCAGTGCTCAACTGGCACATGGACAGATCAAAGATTTAAGTCTCCAGGACATACATTTACCAAGTATAGTGCTAATTATGGGTTCAAATAAAAGGGGCAGAAGAACCATGTGTAGAGAACCTATAAATGAGTCTAACTCTGTTACACTAGGGAGCATAAGTTCCAAAGTAAGGCCCACTGATAGGGTGCCAAATTCCTGAGCTGTCTGTCTTATTTCTGGATTTTTCTAGAGCCCTCAGGAGTCCCATTGTTTGAGGCACTGTTTTCTGTAGCAATCAATGAGATCCTCCTGAGAATTGCATAAACATAACCTCTGGAATGACCTCCTGACTCACTTTGAAATCTCTTCACCATAAAAAACATCTGTATTTATCATTTCCCACTTTTGGTCAAGGTCTTTTTCCAGATGCATTGCTAGCTGGTGCTTGGTAATAATCCCTTGGTGCCAGGGAGGCTCATCCTCAGGAGTCATGTCCCACACTGGGTTGGGGGAATGTAGTGTGTTTATATGTTGAGTTTGACTTAGAGAGAAGCCCATGTTTGAGCAACAAGGAGGCTCTCAGGAGGTAACTCTTAGGCAGTATATAATACTAGGCTAATTTTTAATTTTTCAAGAAAAGGTTCATTAGTACAATCATCAATGTTAAAGACCTGGCATAATGGCCTGTCTTCCTTCACTAGACATTGCCTTTGCACTTGGGGGGATTCTTGCCATCCTATTAGTGAATGTAGCAGAACTCCCCAGGATGGGAATTCAATATTCTTTCAGTTATTATTTGGCTCTCCACCCACCAAGACAATGTCCCATGAACACTTCAGCATATTCATATGTCTTAGAGGCATGCCCCAGGTGAATCCTGTCAGAATTTTGAAATTTAGAACTTTTTAAAAGCTGAGAAAGGGTCTGAAAGGAATACCTGAACCTTTCTGTTGGCCTCAAGGAGGTCCCAATGCCTGCTTCTTCTGTGAACCTCAATCACAGTGAAGGCCACGAAGGGTCCTACTCACCTGGCCCAAGGAGGAGTTGGTCAAGTTCAAGGACCCTGATGGGTTTTGTTGCCCAAGGTGCCCAGAAATTTTAAAGGGGATACTGTTCATAGCACATGTGTATGTTGTGCTCCCTTTTCTCATTTCCATTCACATGCCAGGGTGGTTTTGGCCAAAGGCCAGCATGTCAAGAACGTCCAGGAGTCAAGCAGTTATGTAAATGAGTGACAGCACTCTCTAGAAAGGTGGCTGCTGTTCAGCATGGGCCAACTGTTGCCAGGTAGGAAGGTGCAAAATAGTGTAGCCAGGTATTTCTATTTTTCAGGGTAAGAGAGATCAGACTTTTATGTGAATATTTTTATTTTTTTAAACTACTGACAAATAATTTTTTGAAAAAGCAAACCTATAAGAGTCAAGCAAATATACCCAGGACGCAGATTCAGTCCTTGGGCAGCCAGTTGAAATTTTAGACTCTGGAGTTAGGCAGAACTTGATTCAAGTCAAGCTCTACTCTTTATCATCTGGTTGAGCTTGGAGAAGTTGCTTACCTACTCTAAACTTCAGACACCATCTACTTCACCAGTCGGTATTCAGATTGAGAGAGATTATACTCACAAAGCCCACAACCTGGTGGCTGAAACATAGGGTTAAATTAACACTAGTTTAATAAATAATTGAAGCATCAAAATTTATGAGGGCAAAATTCAAAAATTTCTGGCAAAGCTCCTCTACCCACACCTTCCTCGATGATGAATGGTGGACAGTCTGGTTTTAGCTCTTAGTAAGTTTATCCATAGGTCACCAAGTTGGCAGAAATATTGAGCCATTCTTGTCCCCAAGAGCTGCCATGAGAAATGATCTCCTCCCTCTTCAAATCCAACTCAGGTCCAAACCAATAAAGGCAGCTAATCCCTGCCTTCTCCATTTTGAAATAAGAGGAAAAAACTAACTCCACAAACAGAGCCAATTTGAAAAGGCTCCCGGTGAGTTTTCCTCCAGAAACCTCCTCTGCCTGTGTTATCATTCATGTTTGTGAATTACCCTGCCTTTTTTCTATGCCTAAATATTCTCACTTACAGGAAGGCAAACATAATTTTATGCCAAAATAGCATAGTAATTCATGTGTGGGGCTATAGCTACCCCACCTTAGCACAGCTATTCTCCTTAGGCAAATTAGTCTGGAAAACGTTACTAACATTTGACCTTTAATACTACTGAATGGTGGGAGTTGGGGTATGGTGAGATTTATAGCTCCACTTCTGGGGAGTTCTCATTCTTGAATCTGAAAGTATAAACTTGTGGTAATGACTTATGATGATATGCACATTTGCAGTTGTCCAATATCTTTTCATTTTAATAGGCTATTTGAAATATTTTTGAAAAGTTTTGTGACAAACAGTTGGCAGGCAGAGAAAGGTTGGAGCAGAGGAGGGGAATTGATTAAAATGATAAAGTATCCTTGGTATTATAACCACATCAGGGAGGAAGATTCATCCATTCATCCCTCAACATTCATTCATTGTTCTCTACACTTTAGTGAGTCCTACTATGTGTCAGGCACCACTCTAAGCACTCGGGATCCATCAGAGAACAAATCAGACCCAAGTCCTGCCCTCCAGGAGGAACACCACTCAGAATTTCTGAAAGATTACACCATGGATATAAGCAGTGGATATAAGATTTACGAAGACTCAAAGGATCAGAATGCAATTTCTAGTCTTGCTGCTAATGAGCTGCTCACTCTTGGAAAGACTAATATTTCTATTTCCTCATCTGTAAAGCAAGAAAAAAGCAACTTGTCCTTCCAATTGCATGGAGTGATCGTGCACTGCAAATAATCTGCTTGAAAAAACATAGACTATTCTATTCCAGTGCATATCAAACGGGTAACACTTCTGAACGCTACTCCTAGTTGCACCTCTAAACTGCTCTTCCTGCAACAATGGCAATGGCTGCTACGGCTTTACTAGGTGTCCATGGCACTTCTCTTTTGGTTTTTCTATTATTTCTTACCACCTATTTCTGGATGGCCTTTCTCTTGGTGATCTCTGTGCCCCCCTTGGATGAGGTAAAAAGCTCCTGTGGCTTTAAACACTAAATTTTAACAAGTCCCCATTGGCATTTACAGCCTAAGTGCCCTCTGCTCTGCATTTTAGACATTTAAGACTTACCGGCCTTCCATCTGCATTCGTGTGTCTCTTGAGCATCTCAAATTCAATCTAGCAAAAGCTGAACTTTGGGCCTCCTCTCCCAAATCCACTCCCCCTCTTGTATCTTCCATCTTCAGGAAATGGCACCATGACTTCCGTGGTCGTTCAGGTAATAAACTTGGCAATCATCTTGGCTGCTGCTTTTTCTCTCACCCTGCAACATCATTCACCAATTCTTGAGAATTTTCGTTTCTAAATGTTTCTCTACGGTACTTGTGTCAGCCCTTGAGGCCATCCTCTCCTGCCTAGACCACCACTGTAGCTTCCTGACTTCCACTTTTTTTTTGCCCTCTCAAGTTCATTTTTCACAATTTTAAACATTCTTTCATGCCTATGCTTTGCTCTTAAAAGAACTCTCAAAATCTGTAGCACAGCACACAGGATCTGACAGAAACTGTCTCCTCCTTCTTTCTCTCTCCGTGCTTCAGCAACACCTATTGAGCGTCTCCTCCATAAGGGCCCAGATTCTTTCTACCGCAGGCCCTTTGCACATGCTGTTCTCCTGGCCTGGAATTCTCTCCCTTTTTCTCCATTACCCCACTCACCCATCTGGCTCATATTCAACTTGAAATTTTCACCTAAAATGGCACTTCCTTAAACCTGGACTCAGTGGCCTTCTACACTATCTCAGAGCACCAGGGGCACTTCCTTGTCATTGCATTTTCAGCGAGATTACTCGCTGAAAGAGAGTCTCCCCTGCTAAACCTTGAAGATGAGGGTATGCCTGTGTTCCCAGAGCCAAGAGCAGGGGCCTGGTACAAGGCAGGTTTCCTACAGAGGTTTGTGGAGTGAACCAACAAATGCAATCATCATCACCATTGTTTTTAAAAAAGCCATTTACCCTCCAGGGATCTCAGACACCTGATATTAGCACCCCATTCTATGAGATTGTGTTCTAGTTCTTTCAATTGCTGGTTTGCTCTTGAATGTGGCTAGTTTAAATTTGGCATCATTTCCATTGTCCCCCAACTCATGTGGGACAGAACCCGATGAATGCCCTCAGCTCTAATCAGTTAACTGTACTCCCAGCTCCTTTGGGGGGGCCCTGTTGTGAAGGGGGTGGGCAGGTCCTGTCCTGTAACGATTATTAGTGTCGTTATCATTGAAGGCAAAAGCCACCTAAGCGGTTTCTGAAGACAGTTTAGATAAAGAACCTTAAAGCATGTCTGTTTCTTGTTTTTAAATTTTACCTTGGTGTTTCCTATATCCAATTGCCCTGAGATGGTAGATGTTTCCTTCCGAAACACTGTCAGGCCATCTGTGACAGCTCCTCACAGATAAGGACCAGCAGTCAAATGGCCTCTAAGGGCTCCTGGCAAGAGAAGAGAGATTCCAGGGAGCAGGACTTGAAAATAACTCAGTTTACACACCCCACACACACACACAGTCTTAAGGATACCCTTAGATTTAGAAACCAAATCCTCCAGGGTGTTTCAAAAAGAAAAATAATTGCATTGGAGCAGGCTTATTGGGTCCATGCCCTTAAAGATAAAATAACCCTCACCCCATCACTTATCCTTATCCATAAACAGCTGGCAGGGAACTCAATCGAAACGCAGCATGTATTCACAATGAGGCTTTGCTCTTCCTGATGGGAAGCCATTCCCTGGTGATTCTTGGACCTGGAATATCCAGGATACAGCAAGAAGCGGGGCAGAGCTTCCTCAAACCAGCCGTCTCTCTGTGCTCTCAGTCCCTGGCCCTGCACCCAGTGGCCTGGAGCCCCCACCGAGGAGCCGCATGATTTACAGGTACTGTGTCTGTTGGTGCCACCAAGTCACTTCCATGGCCCTGGCCTCCTGGGCTCTGTAGACAGTACAGAGAACAAAGACCAGTTTCAAAGCTTGCATATTTTCTGCAAAATTATGACCTCTCAATACTTTCTAAAACCATGGAGGCAGACAAGGCCTTTTCTCCAGCCAGATCAAGGGCATAAGGAAAATGACAGTTATGTATTTAATGATAGGCTTCATCCACTTTTCTAAGCACCTAACAAGGTTGACCTTTCATTATAATTCAAAAGAACCCTGCAAGTTGATGTGTTTTTATTTTTTTTTAAGTAGGATTAATGAGATTCAGAGCAGTTAATTTGCCCTTCCATTGCTAGGCAAATGACGAAACTTTATTGGAACACATACTTGTCTTAGCTCCAAAACCAGAGCTTTAAAAGTAACAAAAATAACAATAGTTGACATCGATTGAGTACTTTACTGTACGCCAGATGCTGAGTTAAGTTTTTAACATTCATGATCTTACTTGAGTCTCCCAGTTATCCCAGAAGGAAGATATCATTAGGCCCTTAAAGATGAGGTCACTGAGACCCAAAGTGGCTAGGATACAGGCCCAAGGACTCATGGCTGGCTCCGTAATCTAAGATCTTCGTCGGAGCACGATGAGAACTTCTACAAAGATTTCATAGAGAAGGTCTGGCCAACACTGAAGTATCATCTCAAATGTCTCCCCATGCAGGCCCTATTCCAGTCACCAAAAAAACCTTACATCCAATAAAAAAATTTCAAGTCAATATCAAGAGAAGTAGACAAAGATGGATACTTGTATTCTCAAGGATACAATTCAAATCCTCGTCTCATTCCCAGGACATTGACAATGTACAACTACAATGTCCCCCAGCAGAGCTGTGCAAGTCCCCAACAACCCTGTCATTTCTAGGCTTCTGTTTCTCCACCATGAATCTCTTGGATGCTCCCATCTTCCTCCCAGCATCCTACATCAGAATCCTACGTTACTTGGGGTTTATATAACTCAGTGAAGCAAGGAATCTACCCCTTTCCCCTAACTATGACCCAAGCACAGGTTGTAGAACTAGTTCCGAGTTGAGAGAGGACACCCAATATCTCCAGGGCGTCTCTTGGGTGAGTACGACACAGTGGATGGGGGGGTGGAGATTATGCCAGGACTGAGCTCCAACATGAGCAAAGTCCTGGTGAGAAGGACAAACTGGGGCATTCCTGAGCCAGATGGCCCTTCAACACGACAGAGCAGTGGTCAGCGGGCTGGGAGTATGTTGACATTCTTTTGTGAAAGCTCAGACTCTGCAAGATGCTTGCCCCTGGTATCATCACTATCGACTAGGAAATGAGTTTCACATCCTGAGCTCGTCCACACCTGGGCAGCTCTCCTCAGGAGTAACCAGCACTGGTGACTTTCCAGTGTAGACCAGGACAGTTTGGGGGAGCATGACTCAGCTCAGCCTCAGGGTTAACCATCAGGATAGTCTCTATAGGCCACTGAGCTCAACACCTGGGGCACCTATGCTGCTGTCCCTTCAGTGGCACAACTCCCCAGGCTGCTGTGGTGGAAAGGGCACAGGAATGGGAGTCACAGGCATGTGAGCTCGAGTCATGGAGCTCCCACTGGCCAGCTGTGTGGCCTAGGGCAAGTCATTTCACCTCTCCAAAATCCAATCTCCTCACTATTAATTGGGGATTATAATACCCTCCTCCCAAGGAGTTGTTGTGAGGATTGAAGCTGACCCATGTGCTTGGTGCAAAAAAAGATGCCCACGTCTGCTGCTTGAGTCCTTCTCCTTTAGACGATGGCTCCACTACAGGAAGGTAACAAGAGGGCAATTCAAACTGTTGAGCACAGCTCGGGGCAGTTTCCTCTTGGAAGTGACACAGAGGCTTTAAATCCTTTCGCCTGTTGGTGCTGGGTTATTTTCTATATAAACTTCCGAATGGAGAAAGGGAAACCAGCCTCCTGTCTTCAGGCGTAAACCTCTCGTAACGTTGCAGTACTTCATCAGCAAGGAGCTCAGATAGTGTCATTGTCAACATACGCCAGCCATGGGAGAGAATCGAAACCTGTACTTGATTTAGAGGACTCCAAAGGCAATTCACCTCCTTGCCCTAAGTCCCTGAAGGGATCCACCCATGGAGAGATTGTGAAGGAAAAGGCCTGTAAAACTATGATCTTGACACTTTACTTTTCCTCATGCTTGATAATGGGCTGTTGGGAAGAACATAGTAATCAACGAAGCCCCAGAACAAGTTGGAACTGCATGCAGAGAAAGCTGGCAACAAGGTCAGGCACGAGGAGGGGACTGGGCAGGAATGGGGCAGGTGGTCCAGGAAGGAAGACATCTCTGTAGGAACCACCCACTCCTCCCGTGATTCCAGCGGAGGCTTGAAAATCCAATACTTCCTTCACATGCGGTCCTCCTAAGAGTGTGTATGCCCCCCCCAACAAAGGTTGAAGAATTTTAAAACTCTAGGGAGATGCTGAAAGAAAGCGTATTTAAAATATCACAGCTCTGGCAGCTTCCCAGAGCCTTTGGAGTCCTCTCTACTGCTACGCAATAAGGTAGTGCCAGGAGCCCTCCCTTGGGCTCATCTGAGCTCCTCTGGACACCTTCCTTCTTCCTCTTCCTCCCCAGCTCCTCCCATTGCATTTAGGTGCAAGGATCAAAGTCTCCAGAACTAGACAGACCTAGGGCCAAACAGGCTCTCCCGACCTCCAAGTTGTGTGGCCTTGATGCAGTCCATTTCTCTGAGCCTCAGATCCTCATCCGTAATACACACGGAGCATAATCACAACTCCCTCTTGGGTTGCTGTGAGAATTCAACAAAATATGAATAAAATGCCGATCCTTAATAAGTGCTAGCTTCTGAAGTACCCCCACCCCCGCATAGTGCTCTGCATCCATGACAGATGATAATAGCAACAGTAAGAAATCACCATGCACTGGGGTCTGTGCTAAACATGGCACAGATACTGTCCTATGCATCCTCATATAGCTGATATTACTGCACCTTTAAGAGTTGAGGAACCCAAGTCCTGGAAAGCTCGTGTAACAGGTCTTCAGGCCACAGTGGGAAAGTGGCTAGGTGGGGATTACAGCTGACGTCTCACTCTAGATGCCCCTCTCCTAACCACCATGGGGGCAGATGGAGACACTGTTCTCTTCGCTTCCTCCTTCCCTCCCCTCCCCTCCCCTCCACTCCCCTCCCCTCCCCTCTCCTTCACCCCCCTCCTTTCCTCTCCCTTCCCTTCTCTCTTTTCCTCTCTTCTCCTTTCCTTTCCTCTTCCTTTTCTTTATTTTCTTTCTCTCTTACCCTTTCCTCTACTTTTTCTTCCTTCCCTTTGTTAACTCTTGATTTAGCAGTCTCTCACATCTATTAAGCACTCTGGAATCTTTAAAGAATGTTCCTGTCATTCCTTTATTTGCCCTTCACTCCACACACTTTCAATTGTCTTGTGGCTGTCGGTTCCTGCCCAAGGATTTCATCAAGGCCAACGGACCCCACAAATCCACTGTCAAATGGATGTAGGCTATGGGTGGGGTGTTGTTCATATCTTTGTAAATAACCTGAGCTGTGTTGGTCCTAAGCTGTGCATGTGGGACAGCGAGAGCTGCAGCCCTGCCCTTGATAACCATGGCAACAACTCCAATCCCAGAAAAAAACAATTTAGCAATGCAAACTCTATAAACTTTAAATATTCAGGGAAAATGCAAACAAAATGTGCTAAAAGCTTACCTAAAATGTATGAAGTCCATGCTAAAAGCTTATCTAGAATGTATGAAGTCCATGCTAAAAGCTTACCTAGGATGTGGGAGGTATGTGTTAATTCAAACTTATTGAGCGCTGAAGCAAAAGACCATTTAACTCTTCCTCTGTATAAAAGGAACTTGAAAATCTTGTTCCGAATATTGAATGAGAAGCTCAGAGCCCAGCCGGCTATAAATAAATTCCTTTTTCCTTCCCAAAATTATTATTGAGTCCTGGCCTTTCCATACACAAATAATTTAACCTCTCTTCATGTCTACAACTAAATAGCCAGGGCACACCTCAATGGCCCCATTGGACAGAAGTTTTTAAGGTGGGGCTGGTAGGGGTAGTGGGGTGACTCAGAATTTCTTTTTTTTTTTTTTAAAGATGTATTTATTTATTTCTCTCCCCTTCCTGCCCCGGTTGTCTGTTCTCTGTGTCCATTTGTTGCGTCGTCTTCTTTCTCCACTTCTGTTGTTGTCAGCAGCACAGGAATCTGTGTCTCTTTTTGTTGCATCATCTTGTGTCAGCTCTCCGTGTGTGCGGCACCATTCCTGGGCAGGCTGCACTTTCTTTCGCGCTGGGTGGCTCTCCTTACAGGGCGCACTCCTTGCGCGTGGGGCTCCCCTACACGGGGGACACCCCTGCGTGGCACGGCACTCCTTGCGCGCATCAGCACTGCACGTGGGCCAGCTCCACACGGGTCAAGGAGGCCCGGGGTTTGAACTGCGGACCTCCCATGTGGTAGACGGACGCCCTAACCACTGGGCCAAGTCCGCCACCCACCGACTCAGAATTTCAATGTCCTTACCCAAGGCCACCCAGAGAGAATATGCAACCTTTGGTATTGAAACTGGGATGCTTGACTCCCCTCTTCTCGGCATATCTCATACCTCTGCACCACATGAATCATCAACAGTGATGCCAACAAGCCCAGGTAAGGTCTCTGAAGCATTTAAAGCATGTGGAAAACAGTGCTAACCACTTTGAGTAAATTCTTCTCCCCAGAAGGACTCCATGAGGTAGGTAATCCTTTCATCCCCATTTTACAGGAAAGGAAACAGGCTCAAAGAGGTTGAACAGCTAATAGGTTATGGTGCCAACCAGAGGTGGAGCCCAGGATTCAACCCGCATCTCCCTGATCCTAAAGCTTATTTTTTTACCTTTCTACTCTCTGGCATCGTCAAAAGCAGTTAAACCAAAGATAAGGCTTCATCTCAGTAAGTGCCAAACGAGGAGACAGTCCATTTATATTCTGAAATTTCAAAATAAGGAGGTGTTGGTGAAGGCTGGAGAAGGTTGGAGACTTGCTTTGCTACCTGGGAAATTTTTTCAGCTCTATGAGCCTCAGTTTCCTTGATGGGAAAATGAGAATACCAGCGGAGGACAACATACAAAAGGGCACAGGTTTTTACGTAGACATAAGGCATGTTTTTACATAGAAGGGGGGGCGGCTAGCAGCTTTGCTTTTTCCCCTGCCTTCCCCATTTAGTATTCGTGATTCCAAGTAAGAGATGATAAATCTGAAGTTTGCCCTCCGACTTCCTCAGCCTGCCTGCAGGAGCAGTCGGAAGGCCTCCAACAATTGTCCGGAAAGAGCCAAGTCAGACAAAGGGCATTATAGGAGGCGAGAAAATGGGCTAATCCCCATGTTGCTGAGTTCTCAATTTGCAGAAGCTCAGAAGCAAAATAACGAGGGAATCAGCATCGGCCGGTTCGGAAGGCCTGGCTGCGGCCCTCGCCGGGGGCGCCACCTTGCCAAGTGGAGGAGTCCCCAGCGCTCCCCGGGTGGAGGAGCCCCAAGGCCCCCCAGGTGGAGAAGTCCCCAAGGCCCCCCAGTGGAGGAGCCCCAAGGCCCCCCAGGTGGAGAAGCCCCCAAGGCCCCCCAGTGAAGGGAGCCCCAAGGCCCCCCAGTGGAGGAGCCCCAAGGCCCCCGGGTGGAGGAGTCCCCAAGGCCCCCCAGGTGGAGGAGCCCCAAGGCCCCCCCAGTGGAGGAGCCCCAAGCCCCCCAGGTGGAGAAGCCCCCAAGGCCCCCCAGTGGAGGAGCCCCAAGGCCCCCCAGGTGGAGGAGCCCCAAGGCCCCCCGGGTGGAGAAGCCCCCAAGGCCCCCCAGTGAGGAGAGCCCCAAGGCCCCCCAGGTGGAGGAGTTCCCAAGGCCCCCCCAGTGGAGGAGTCCCAAGGCCCCCCAGTGGAGGAGCCCCAAGGCCCCCCGGGTGGAGAAGCCCCCAAGGCCCCCCAGTGGAGGAGCCCCAAGGCCCCCCAGGTGGAGGAGTCCCCAAGGCCCCCAGGTGGAGGAGCCCCCAATGCCCCCCGGGTGGAAAAGCCCCCAAGGCCCCCCAGTGGAGGAGCCCACAAGCCCCCCCAGGAACAGCCAGGTGGTCAGGAAAGGGCAAAGCGGAGTGATAGGAGCACACACAGGGCTGCGGGGAGACTGAGGGGCGCTGGAAGTCACAGCTCAGCCCCAGCTGTGTGGTCTCTGGGCCTCCGAGTGCCCCCCAGGAAGGGGTTACGGTGCCCCCAGGAAAGGGTTAGGGTGCTGAAACCTGCGAGGAATCTAGAACAGAGAGTGAGCATGGTGGAGGCGCGACAATTAGCGAGGCAGTGCTGGACTAAGTGCCCGAGTCCTCTTCCTGCTGCAACCCTTATGAGCCTGGCAGCCTTGGGCAGGTGACTGGCTGTCTCTGGGCCTCAGTTTCCCCATCAAGAGAAGGGAATAAGGATAATACCTACCCATGGGGCTGTTGGGAGGATTCAATGCGAAAGTGCTAGTCAGCAACCTACTGCCTGACACACTAAAGTAATCAATCAATCGCACCTATTATTGTGGCTGCTGCTGCTTCCAGTAACCAGTGAAGCGTAACTTCAGGTGCTTTTTATTCATGATTTCGGCATCAGAGCACCGGGTGGTTTGGCTCCAGCATCACTGCTTCCTCTTGGATGAATTGGGACCACTTCCTCATTATTCCCTGGTGTTGCTACAAGGCTTTCAGGAGAGAATCTTGGGGCGAGCTCCCCCCAGCATCTAAACCA